>NC_049227.1:75881716-76210288 GCF_011100685.1 Canis lupus familiaris | reverse complement strand
AAGCCCCCTGGGAAAGGGGCCAGCGTGGGATTACTCTCCAACCTGCCAGACTGTCTGGCGATTGCTGCACACCATGGGCCAGGTGTGATCAGCAGATCCAAGATATGCCCGTCCCCCAGAATGACCCACAGCTGGCATGGGGTTGTATAAGTGGCCTCCAGCAGGAAAGGAGCATGTGTACTCCATTGCCAGTTGCAGCACAATCCACCACTCTTCCCTCTCTAAGTGGCAGACAGGTAGGCCTAGGTGTTTGGGGTAGGAGAATCCCCCATGTAGAGGCAACCTTGGAACAGTGGTTTATGGGGTATGTTCTGCATGATTTGGGGTAAGAAACGTTGATCCTATAGAAACCATCCAATTGCCAGTGTTTGATCTCAATTTAAGGTTTTATTCTTTGACATTGGCAATGGGGTGGAGAGAACCAAGTCAGAGGGGAGGGAACATCAATAATAAGGTGCCTAATGGTGGGATATATGGCATGATTTTTGAGTTGGGTGCTTCATTTTTATTTATGCCTTTATTTTTAAAAAATTTTTTTTCTTTAAAGTGTGGGAATACCAATAGTTGGGCAGAATGTTGATGACACTATTGATAAAATCCAAATTGCCCCCACACGCACACACATCTTTGTATATCAATTCAGAGGGAGATTAAATAACAAAAACCTGATTCTTAAAATAACATGAGATTTGAATTGATATTTGTTGAGAGTGGACTTTGAGCACAAAGATGGGCATCTGTTGAAAAGCATCAACTTCCCTCTAATTTGAAGGCACAGATGATGAGAATTCCTGTAAGAGAAGATTGGTTTGGGAGTTGTGGCAAATAGGGCTTCCTTATCTCAGTGGGTTGGGTATTTAAAAAGTTCAGTGAAAAAAATATATATATCTTAATGGGTTGTGAAAGAACACTACAGTTTTAGTAAGCCTTACCATCCATATGTAATGAACTAGATTCTTATTCTGTGTCTTATATTCTTTCTGCAATATAAGGCCAGCTGAGAATCCTACCAAACTGCTGTAAGTTTCCTTTCTGTGTAAAAGGTTCTGATTAATTCCCAGAATAAGATATTTAATGATCAGTAATCAAAACATAAACTATTACTTCTCTTACTGGAATTTATAGTCAAACCAAATTAGAATTTTATCATTATATAAGAAAACCACAGTTCTTTGAGAATTCAAGATACCATCTCTAAATGCCCTAGCTATTAATATGAATTCTTTCTTCCATTGCTAAACTTTTGAGAGTCTCCAACATCTTGCAGCTGCTATTTGCATTTACTGCACTTTTTTTTAGATCTGAGATATATAGAATGTTGTGAAACATTTTTATTTTTCTAAAATTAAAATGAAGTAACATTACAGTGAAAATCTTGCATTTTAATAAAATGTATATGTAAAATGAACAAATACTTTATGGTGAGTGATATACACAACATTTTGGTAAAAACAATTGACGATTTTTTTCCCACCTATTTATATCATAAATGAATTTACATATTTCTCCATCTCATATTAGAATGAGGGAGTATTTCTAGCCTATGTATTTAGAAATATAAAGAAGCTTTTTATTTGGGCATTACGGAACTATTGATCACATTGTGTTTATGATCATGTTTACTCATTTCTGAAGCACTGCACATGAGTTAAAAAGTAGGAGGTGTAGGCAAAACAATCTGTAAAAGGGTATAAAATATGCTTTTACAGAGCTTATAAACATAATAATTATAAAATATTATATTTTCATTTTAAAAGAAATTATAAAATTAGCTTTATGTTTTAAAAAATTGAAATTATCTTATTATTTAACTCAATAAAATTTACATTTTGGATTTGCACACACTATTTCTTCCACAAGTTTGTACAAATATGTGCTTTACTTATAACAGAGAATAGCCTTGAGCCAAGTAACACTTCTGTAGCATAATCTTTGGAGTCAAAGACCTGAGTTTGAATTTGGACATTGCTACCTATAGCTGTATGGCTTTTGGGCAAGGAACTTACACAGTCTGAGCCCTATTCTAAGGTGACTAGGAACAGATCCTACAATGGGTTATAAAATCTAAACTATGTTTAATTATAATTAATTATAAATATTTAACGTTAATTATAATTACTTATTGTTTATATTTAAATCTATATGGTAAATAAAAATTGTTTGTTATATAAATAGCTATTAATAAATTAAATATCCCTATGAAACATTTTGCATGTGCCTGGCACATGGTAGATACTGAATAAATGATAGCTGTTGTTGTATACAAACTGAAAAAAAAGTCCAAACAGTTGCGAGTAGATTGGTATTTTTATATACATATATAGTAGAATCTAAACTGCCAAAAACTTCAGATTTTAAAAAATACCTACGTAGAATCTGATTTTAGAAAATAGTATCTAATCTCCGCATAGAATTTATGCATTTTCAGAAACTTTCACAGTTATCTCATTTTAGTTCTAGATTAACTAAAGATACTATCGTTCCCATTTTACGTGAGCAGAAACTGGACAGAAAGATTAGTGGCTGATAGCTTGTTGGGAGTAAATCTGTGGCTTAAATTTAGGTCTTCCGACCCCAGGTCCAGCAAGTTCTGTTGGTAGACTAGGAAATGGGAAGCAAGGAGCTTACTGTCTACGTGGAACAAATCCAAGTTTTATAAGACCTGAAACTCCCGCAGCTTGGATAGGAGGCTCTTTAAGGAAAAGGATATGAAATAACCAAGTAAATAAATAAGTATGGCCTCTCACAAGGCTTTGGAAAGAGCCAATGCAGGTGGCAGGCCCTAAAGCTTAAGCTTCATTAACTTGACAAATCTGCTTCTGTTTCTAAATTTAAATATTTTTCAGAGATAAAGTACCCAATCATATTCTGATGATGTGACCAAAATATCACATTAACTTGCTTATAAAATAACCAGAAAATATTGGCACTGTGGCCATTAGTAAATAGTCATCTAGTTTAGTAAATAGCCCTCTAATTGTCAGATGAGACATAGCATCTACAAAAAATAGATTACATTATTCAATGTGTAATTTAATTCAATTGAACACATCTTTTCTTTTTTTTCTTTTTTTTTTTTTTTTTTGGCTTTTGATTCCATTTAGAAGTGTAATCTTAACATTGAGGATTTTTTAAGGTACATAGAATTTTAATTTAATGCCCTACATGAGAATTATTTTTCATTCATATACCACTGGTTATTAAAAATTTAAAGATGTTCATAATTGGCATAATCTCCATACCACTCTACAATCTATATTTTTTAAATGTAGTTTTTTGACTTCTAGCCCTTCGCTGTCAAATACTGTTAAATGAGTTCAACAATATAACTTAAAACTTAGATTTAATTTGTGATGAACATTTTTAATACCAACTTAACAGCAGATCCAAGAATGCATGCATCCCAATGGACTTTGTCTAGCATGGATATCATTCTTTTTATGTTTATTTAAGAATGCATTATAAATTAAGTACCCTGAGCTATCTTTATATTACATTCTAACAACTTACACTTTTTTTTCTGAGAAGTCTAACTTTTCCTGGGTTATATTTTTGTAGCTTTATGTCAATATATTATTAATTTCATTCTTATTTGTTTGAGTGTAAAAGACTAAAACAATATTTATACTAGCAAAATTATCTGGTTTTGCATCAGCTTTCCAAAAATTTACTGGAAAAATAATTTTATGTTTTTAATACTACGAGGAAATTTAGAAGTCATCTAGTGAGTCCAATCCCAGTATTTGATATGGAAAACGATCCATGAGGAAGATAAATATAACAAAGTTGGTGGATTTGCTAAAACTGCAGATGAGCAAAAGTGTTTGAATTCATATTTACAATCCTCAGATCTGTACCACCATCATAGTTTCTTACATCCCATGGATTACATGGGTGTGGGTGGGTGGCGATGTGTGTGCCCCCACACTTTCTCCTTTCCTCTTTCATTCCCACGCCTTCCTTCTTCAGCTTTGTTTTCGCCTCCCCTCCTCCCAACCTACCCCCACACACACTTTCCACACACATATACTCACTACAATCATATAGACCATTCCATTTTGTAAAGTTGGTTCTACTCAGATGCAAAAAGTCATGATGGTTAGAATAAGCCAGGCCAAATAAATCTGTTCCTTGTTTTTCTTCTCACTCCCTTTAAATCACATGGATAATTTGTATTTATTCCAATTTAAGCATATCTTACATACTCTGATAATGGGATAGTCTATCTGGAAGCATCTCATATTTTCTCTCTCTAAATTAAATGTGAAGAATAATCGTTAATATATATGTTCCCTAAAGTCAGATCGATAAAGCAAAAAAATGAATTCAAGAATGAAAATAAATATCTGGGTAAATATAAGCCAAAGTTTACATGTTTATCTAGACTATCTTAGAAAAATCTCCTCAATTTTTAAATTCCTTTTTACTTTAAGACATTACCTACAAAGCATATTACTTTATTTGGGTAAAAAGTAAATATAATAGCCACCCTGAAGCATATATTTTTTTAGGTATTAATAAGAATTAGCTACCTGACCTTTGGATATAACATGCTGATTAACACAGAGCTGATGCATGTTTGGTAGCAGATACTGTCAGTTCCCCCATTTTTTTAATACAAAATCTCTACTTGTAAATCTTTTGGGGTCCCCTCTTATCATCTACATTGATATTCCAAAGATATTATTAACATGAAAATAATCATAAATAATTAAGATAGGGAAGGAATAGCCTCTAAAGTATAAAAGCAGCTGATAGTAATGCTTAAAATCTCCGGATTGCCAGTCACTCATATGTTGGACCTACTGCTACTTCAACGATCTGCAGGGTAGGTCTGAAGATAGAATATAATCCCAAAATCGTTTTTAATCTAGAAGGTGGGCAGGGCGGGAGGAAGCCCCACGAGGGCAGAATGTGGAAAGAACACTATGTTCTTACTCTACAGTACAGTTTCTCAGCAGCTCAGCACTCACTATATTGCATTTGGTTTTACTACTGCACATAAAATGGATTAGTTTTGTGAACATGTTTGCCGAAGGTATTTTTATGTTAAATTTTTTTTTATAAACTTCTAGGTTGAAATAAACCTAAAACGATATCCAACTCCTTACCCAGAGGATTTAAAGAATATGGTAAAATCTGTTCAAAATCTGGTGGGTAAGCCAACCCATGGAGTGCGTGTTGAGAATTCAAATCCAACTGCTAACACGGAGCAAACTGTGAAAGAAAAATATGAACACAAGTGGCCTGTAGCCCCAAAGGAGATTACAGTGGAGGTATTTCAAGGTTATTGGTAATTGCCAGTGTGGTTTGGATTTTTTGGAATTACTAAATTATATGGGTTTTTTTTAATGATTAGATCTTCTCTGATAAGTGCAGTTTTTCCTTAAAATATAAATGAGTCTCTCTACTTTTTCAAACTATGAGGGTTGCATTTAATAAATTACAGGTAAATGACACCCTCATGGCCTAAAATTATTAATACAGCTCCAAAAGTTCCAATACACACAGAAGGAAAAACTTGCTCACTCAGCTAGGCCCTGCCAGTAAGTGCGTGATATCATTTTCACTCTACTCTTTTGGCTACTCCAAACTTTAATGGTATGAGTCATTAGAAAAGACTAAACAAAGATTTTTTTTTTCTTTCTCTGCAAATTTCAATAAAATCCTTATTGAGACTTAGAGGGGTTTTTTTTTGTTTTGTTTTTTTGTTTTGTTTGTTTTGTTTTTTGCTTATTTTTGTCTTTGGGTTAAAACCTTTATAGGAAACACTACTATAAACAATGACAAAGAGGAGATAAGTTTGAAATTTATCTTTTCTGGATCTAGACATGTAAAACTTAATTCCTATATTTTAGAATAAACTAGATATTTATCAGTTTGTGTGGTCTGAAAAGAATTCAACTACATTTATGCCGCCTCTACTCTCTCATCCACCCTTCAGCTAATTTGGTTATCACTCTTTAATCTTCATTAGAAACATAACTGGTATGAGTACATCTAGAAGTTTCTATACCTACTTCTCAAAAATCTAGGTTCGTGAAACTCTTTTACAAATCTGCATTTCACAGCATCGATTTGTTGCATTGATTAAACACCAACTATCTATTTAGCACTGTGCTAACCACTGTGAGAGAAAAGAAATATAAAATGTGCACATGGTCCCCAAATAATTCAGAGGGGCAGAAGGTAAAGAACAAGCGATTCCTCGCTGAGCAGGGAGCCCAATGAAGGTAGACGCTTAACCATCTGAGTCACCCAGGCACCCCTGTATTTACACTTCTATGCTTGTACAATTCTTTGTTTTGTTGACTAAAATAAAATTCCTGTACTTCGGTATCAGGAGTCATAAAAATATTTCCTTTTTCAAGTATTATTTCAACAAATAAGTTATATTTCGATTCCTAGAATGTTAGTACTAGACAGAAAATAACATTAATTCCTATCATCTATTCCCTTCATTTTACTGATGAATTGAATAAAGTACAGAGAGGTACACTGACTTGCCCAAGATAATCTGATTAATAAATGATGAAGCAGGAATGGAATAGAAATATGTCACCCTATAATTGAAACATTTTTGACAAGCCTTAACATATTTTATGCCTTTTCATGGTACAATTTCTCAAACTTGTGTCTGCTTCTACTTATAAATTTCTACAAAGACGTGGAAAGACTTTAACTCTATTCTGTCACCTTAAAACTTTATCATTAGGTTTCTTATGCTAAGCCTTTGAAATGGTCTTCAAAATCCATGAAAACACAGATTTCCCTCTTCATCTCCAGAATTTCCACCAACCCCACACTCTTTCCTATCCCTCTGCCTATCTGGAACTGGATTGTAAGTCTACACTGTGCTCACAGTTGAGCTCACTAGGAGGCAATATAAGGGAAGATTATTGGACATGAACCTGAGAATCCTGCCTCTATGCTGGATCTTGATCTAATTAATCCTTTAAGCAGGGATCTCGCTGAGTCTCAAAATTCACTTGTAGGAAATGAAAGGGTTGACTAGAAATATTTTTTAAGTAATTAATAAGTATCAGACATATACCCAGGTTTTTTACAGGCAAATATTCTCATACAAACCCAACCAAAACCAAACCAAAAAATAGAATTTAAGCCAGGAGTGAAAGAAGTAGCTGTTTCTTGGTAACACCCAAAACTTGAGCCTGTCACTCACTATGTGGGGCGTGAAAATTTTTTAAGAGTTTCTATCACTAATTATCAGTTGGCATACATTGCACTTACTATACTTTTGTGCTCAAGTATACTCTTTCTTTGATTTAACAAACTATTTCTAAATGTGTGGCATTAATGTTTTAAACTTAACAAGTAGCAATAAATGAGAAAACTGAAAATAACGTTTTGAATTCAAATTAGCCTAAGGTTTAGGCAGAAAAGACATAAAGATAACTGTTACGCATAAGTTGATATCACTACCTCCCCATGGGCATAGACAAGACATTTTTATACATAAAAGAAAGTGAAAACTTAGTATTTTACCACCCCCAATGCTCTCACTATCTGGTTAACTGGAAATAACAATTTTAATCATAGGAGTTTAAAATTCATAGGCTTCTTAACATGTTCATTTGTCTTTATAAAGTTTATTCTTATACCAGTGTTGCTCATTACACTCAGTGAATGGATTTAGAATGAAGATTTAGCAAGCTAGATCAATCATGAGGAAACTAGAAAACATTAGGAAAAGTTAGGACAGAACTAAAGAAACTGAGGATAAGATCACTTGGGAAACAGTGGGAGTTAAGAGGGGGATTGGCGGTAAGAGCAGGATGTAGAGGACCCATTTGTGCAGAGCATGGCTGATGAGGAAAAAAAAAAAATCAGTTGGTCCGTGATAGACTTTGCTCTGAGAACTCTTACGGGAGACCCCCCCTTAGACTGTTACACGTATACATATCTTCCACATGTACGTACGTACCACAGACTCACATACAGCTTATCCTCATTCAGTCCTGTGTAATTAGAAGATGTATCTCATCTCCCCACCTAGGTGGTGAATCTCCACGGGCCGTGGGTGCCATTTTGTCTTTCTTTGGAAACTCTACAGTTCTTTGCACAGTGCCAGGCATATAAACAGGCATCCAAAAAATGTTTGATGAACAAAATGGACTCATTTAAATTAGAAAGACAAAACATTCTAGTACTGACTTCAGAGAAACACGTGATTCGTTTCTCCCAATGCTCCACAGGGACTTAAATCCTAGAGCCCCATCTTTAAATCTGAGCCAAATAAAGATGTTGCCATCTTGGTTAACCAATGTTTAAATGTTTACTTTCCTTGTCCTATATTATTATATCTCTCAGGATTCTTTTGTTCATCCAGCTAATGAAATGAGGATTGGGGAACTTCACCCTTCATTAGCTGAGACCCCTCTGTACCCACCCAAACTTGTTCTGCTAGGGAAGGACAAAAAAGGTAACACTGTGAACCTGATGTGGAAAATATGCCACAAATGCATGTGCATGATGAATCACCAGTTGTAACGTATGACACACCATAGTCTATCGAAATATTTGACAAATATATATTCCTAACATTGTTACGCTCTCGGGTTTTCATACTTGCTTTTCTGTGTTTCTTACTGTCAGTGTTCATAGCATTGTAACATTTTCCCCTTTACATTTCAGAATCAACTGATGAGTCTGAAGTTGACAAAACTCACTGTCTGAATAACAGTGTTTCCTCAGGCACTTACTCAGACTACTCGCCTTCCCAGGCTTCCTCAGGATCCTCTAACACCCGGGTTAAAGTGGGGTCCTTGCAGACAACAACTAAAGATGCAGTACATAATTCTTTATGGGGTAACAGGTGTGTTTAGAATTTCCCTTTCTTTCTGTTCCCAAGTGCTTACTTTCAGCAACTTTTTAAAAAACGGGATCTTAGTTTTTGAATTGCATTCAGCACATGAGCGGTGTAGAAGACAGCTGGAAGGGGCAGATAAGCAAACACGGTCCCCCTGGGCTTTCCAGGAGAGGAGGAATCCATTTTATACAGCAAACCGTTGTTTAAGGGAGAGACGGTAGGAGATTATCAGGTTGAGATGATAGGGACAGAAATCTTAAAAAGCTGAAACCAAGAATCCTGTTTGCCCGCTACTTATTTATGACACACGTGGGCATTTCCCCATCCAAAATGGGCTTATGGAATAAACTAAGATGCATGGGAAGCACTTGTGTGCCCGGTACGGAGTAAATAGTCAATAACATCCTCATTGCTGTCATCATCGTCGATGTCATCATCACCCTCGTTTTATCACCACCTGGGAAAGTTAGGATGTAAGCAAAAGTATTTAATCTTTCCAAAATGATCCCTACTCTACCTTACTTCCATTTTACAGGTAAAAGTCAAAAGCCAAAGAGCACAATAAAAGTGACCCAGTGAGGTAGTAATTACCCAGTGCCGATTCTCTTGTTTTGTGCCTTGTTGCTGTGGGTTACAGTGCAAACAGCAAATCCAACAGCGTGTGGTGTGGGGCGCCCATGATCCTTCCTCATGGCTTGCTGATAACCTCAGAACTGTTAGCGATGCGTTCTTCGGTAGTGAATGGATGACTATTTCTACCTATCAGTGCCCATGATACAAATCTTAACTCTTTCAGTTTAGAAGTTCATTATTTGTGATATAAGCTGAGATTAATGAGGTACTTTGGAAGGTTCCTCCTAAATGTACTACTTTTCAATTTAGCCAAAGCGCTGAAAAGTGTTTCTCTTACTGATAGCAAATATATAATCCAATGTTATGAGTGTGCAAGCGGGGAGAATAAACCTAGAAAAACGAGCATCTTCTAGAAATACTGGAGGCACTGGTATAAACAAGCCAATGACCAAAAGTCATGGTATAATATAACTGACATCCTAGGAAAACGTGCTCCCTGCACAGTGGGTTTAGTGTTTTCAGTACCTGGCCTTCAAATAAATGTTATCTGAAGACAATTTGGGTTCATTAGACAGATCAAGTATTTATAAGAAAGGTATACTCTTAACCGATAATTTGGAAAGAAACTGAGCCAGAAATTCCAGGGAGGGGGACCAAGAATCAGGTGATTCTGCTTATCAGACAAGTTTCGGGACCTTTACTGAAGACCTCTCTCTTTCTTTCTTTGATGTCATCATCCAACAGACGTGTATTTTGATGCCTACACTGTGCCAGGCACTCTGCCAGGCCTGAAGAGAAAAAATAAATAAAAAATAAATAAATCTCGGTCCTCGTGAGCTTATAGCCTGGCAGAGGACGCTCAACAACACACAGTGATAAAATGCGTACACGATATGTTAGGAGGTGATGATTCCAAGGAGGAACTACAAATCAGAGGAAGGCAAAGCGGTGGGCGTGGGGGTCGGGGGCATGGACTAGCGCCGCCCCGTCAACCGAGGGGCTGTGGGCGAGTGATCCCTTGGGCAAGGCCGCGTGGCGTCTCCGGCTCTTGCCAGTTCTCATGGCTCCTCTTCCCACTGTCTTCACAGGATTGCACCGTCTTTCCCACAGCCTCTTGATTCGAAGCCATTACTCAGCCAGCGGGAGGCTGTCCCCCCGGGGAACCTACCACAGCGTCCTGACCGGCTGCCCATGAGTGACGCCTTCACCGACAACTGGCCTGACGGTTCCCATTATGACAACACGGGCTTTGTCGCAGAGGAGGCCACGGGCGAGAACGCCAACAGCAATCCTCTCTTGAGTTCGAAATCCAGAAGCACGTCTTCCCACGGACGCAGGCCTCTGATTAGGCAGGAGAGGATTGTCGGCGTGCCCCTGGAGCTGGAGCAGTCCACACACAGACACACACCAGAAACAGAAGTGCCTCCTTCCAACCCTTGGCAGAACTGGACTAGAACCCCTAGTCCTTTTGAAGATAGGACCGCTTTCCCCTCCAAATTGGAGACCACCCCCACCACCAGCCCATTGCCCGAGAGGAAAGAACACCTAAAAGAGCCCGCTGAGCTACCCGGTCCGTTCTCTCCGGGGGTGCCGTGGGAGTATCACGACTCCAACCCCAACAGGAGTCTTGGCAACGTCTTCTCTCAGATCCACTGCCGCCCCGAGTCTTCCAAAGGCGTCATCTCCATTAGCAAAAGCACAGAGAGGCTCTCCCCGCTGATGAAGGATATCAAGTCCAATAAGTTCAAGAAGTCGCAGAGTATCGATGAGATTGACATCGGTACGTACAAGGTGTACAACATCCCCTTGGAAAACTATGCTTCCGGGAGCGACCACCTGGGGAGCCACGAACGGCCGGACAAACTGTTGGGGCCGGAGCACGGTATGTCCAGCATGTCGCGAAGCCAGTCGGTCCCCATGCTGGACGACGAGATGCTCACGTACGGCAGCAGTAAAGGGCCCCAACAGCAGAAAGCTTCCATGACTAAGAAAGTCTATCAGTTTGACCAAAGCTTCAACCCCCAAGGGGCGGTGGAAGTGAAGGCCGAGAAGAGGGTACCGCCCCCCTTCCAACACAATTCTGAGTACGTGCAACAGCCCAGCAAAAACGTGGCCAAGGACCTGGTCAGTCCCAGAGCCTACAGAGGATACCCACCGATGGAGCAGATGTTCTCCTTCTCCCAGCCGTCTGTCAGCGAGGACGCTGTGGCGAACGCCCAGTTCGCGAGCCAGGGCGCCAGGGCGGGCTTCTTGAGGAGGGCCGACTCCCTGGCCAGCTCCACAGAAATGGCCATGTTCCGCCGGGTCAGTGAACCTCAGGAGCTGCCTCCGCCTGAGAGGTACGGCAGGCCCCCGTATAGGGGAGGGCTGGATCGCCAAAGCAGCGTTTCAGTGACTGAGTCCCAGTTCCTGAAAAGGAATGGCAGGTACGAAGATGAACACCCTTCATATCAAGAAGTGAAAGCTCAGGCGGGAAGTTTTCCGGTTAAAAACCTTACCCAGAGGAGGCCGTTGTCTGCGAGAAGCTACAGTACAGAGAGTTACGGTGCCTCCCAAACCAGGCCAGTCTCAGCTAGGCCTACTATGGCAGCTCTTTTGGAAAAAATACCATCTGACTATAACTTGGGTAACTATGGTGACAAGCCATCAGATAACAGTGATATAAAGACGAGGCCCACTCCTGTGAAGGGAGAGGAGAGCTGTGGTAAAATGCCTGCAGACTGGAGACAACAGCTGCTTAGACATATAGAAGCTAGAAGGTTAGACAGGGTATGTCTGGCATTTCTCTGTAAGAATATCCCTCCTGCCTTTAGTTTTACTTGATCGGCCTTTCTAAGCACATGTAGTGAAGCATGAACTACATGACCGGATAGATGATCGGCATTTTCTTTCTCTCTCTGTTGTGGGGCAATTGATCATAAGAGTCTCTCGTGGATATTGTTTAATGCTCTTCCAGAGTCCCTAACCCGTAGGTGAATGACTTAGCACATCGAGCCTAAGTATTGCTAGGGAGAAAGAACCTGACTCCATTATATGGGCTGGCGCTTCAGTTGCTTGCCAGCCATTGAGGCGGAATGCCTCTCCTAGGACGCACAACTGTTCTCTAGCGACCCAAAGAGTATGATTTTGATTGAATCTATAAAAAAGTGAGCATTTAGCCCCTTCCTGCACAGACTCGCTTACAGCAAAGGCAGGCCTAACGTGTTTACTACACTGGCATACGGTTACCGCGATGGGACTGCTGAAGTTATTACTTCTAATGAGCAATAATCTTCCCAGCAAGAAACAGAAAAATAAAATAAGCAGAGATTGAATGCCCTCCTACACGGTACTGTATTTAATTTAAAAAAAAAAAAAATCCTGCCATTTAGAACGCTGATTTTTACACAAAAAGAAATGTCTACGTTCAGAGCATACGATAGGCAACAAAACTAGGTGCTGTCTTTATGACGACTGCGAAGGTACAGATTCTGTGTGGATAGTGCAACCGAAAAAAGGAAATTAATCCCAATTCAGTTACAGACTGAGTCACAATACAGCACGGAATCCGTAGTGATTGAGGAGAGTTAAAAAAAAAAAAATATATATATATATATAGTTTGTATATATATATTGCTTTAAAGCCTAGAATTCCTTTTGTTGCCTGTTCATATCTCCTTAAGAGAAATCCGATATTTTATTTTCTAGAGCTATGATCAATTGACCATTATCATTGAGTGTACTTTGCGGCTTTGGTGTAGAGGGCAAAATTGCGTGCTCTGCATCGATCTTAGAGTCTTAAGGTCCTTTTTGTGAAAAGAGGGGCTTTTGTTCTTGTTTTCCAGAGTTTAAATACCTAGTGCAAATCGGGGATCTGGGTAATAATATATCATTAGAAAGTTTCGCTCAGTAGTTTTACTGTTTTATTGGGTGTCCTGGTAAAAGCACAGGTCACTGCACTTACATCTCCTTAATATTGAATAATATTGTGTTTTCAGGTATACTCTTTTTTTTTTACGTGATTATATTGTTTGTAGGTCGTGTCTACATGACAAGAAAACAATTACTTTTAGGGACAAGTGAACTAATAAATGTGGGTGCGGGTGTTAGTTTTTCAATGTGGAAATTGGTTCTGCCTTGCAAAATCTTTCATCAGAATGTCTGTTTCAAATAGGTGTGCTCAGTCCCATTGAAGGGAGCCTCATCAAAGCCTCATGACTGGCTGTCAGTGGGAGACACCTGGTCACTTGTCACCATGCCTTACCTCAACCTATGCCCTCCATGTAGACAGATAACTTGGAGGGCGAAAATATTTGGGGCCAAATAATACAGTACAGTTTGGGAACTCTGGCCTCGTGTAGACACGACCATACGTAACAGGGTAAGATGAACTAGTCAAGAAAGGTTCTAAGAAGCTCTTCGGAGCATTATGTGCAATGACTAGTAAACTGAGGCAACAGAGGAGTGAGTGAAAACAAAGCATGAAAAAGAAGGCGAGATGCTAAGCATTTGGTACCATCGTTTATTTACCGGTTTCTCAGAGAAATGGTTCCTCTCCTTTGATCAGAGCTCCTCCTCTAGCTGGAGCAGGGATTTGGAGAGAGGAAAACAGGCCTGGGGGAGGGCAGGGGTGCGGAAGTCTACACCCGGGCTGTCCCGGATCCAGGTCCCTAAAACTACACCCAGGCGTGTTTCCTGCTGCTGGGACGACACTGTCCTTTTCGATGAGTTTGCTCGCTCCCCTTGCTTGTTTGCAGTTACCCCCGGTCAGGCCCTTGGTCTTCCGGAGCAATTTCAATGTATAGTCCATAGCTTCTTATTTAATTCCAAGAAGTTAGGTCACCCCAGAATATCGCTTCAAGCCACTAGATCCCGAGAGTTTCTCCTCTTGTTTTCTCCCGGTAACCCCTCTCCCTACTACCCCCACCCCCACCCCCATCGTATTATGGGGCTATTCAAGCTGAATCTTACTTAAAACTTCCCAGCTCCTCAAAAAGATGAATTCAGGGTAGCAAAGCACAGACTTTTTACGTAAAAGTAGTTTGGAGGTAGCTGTGCTACTTGACACCCCGTCCGAAGTCGGGCTGCACCAGAGATGTGGTGTGTCTCCTTTAGTTGAGGCTTTAAACCCGGAAACCCAATAGTCACACTGGAAACTACAAGATCTTTGTCCATCCCTTGTAAGGGAGAACTGCCGAGAGGCCCGGACGCTGGGTGGGCTTCACGGCCCAAGCTAATGCGGGGTCAGGGTCTCGGCCGCCGTCAGCCTTGGAGAGGCAGCCCCGACTCCCGCCGTGGACCCAAGATGCTGCTTTCTCCTGCAGCCTCCCCCCGGGCCTCCTGCCTCCACCACACAGTCCCACCGAGACCGAGGGAGTTTAAAGCGTGAACCCCCGTGCCCCAGACCGCTACTCTCCGACAGGGGCCAAGGGGGGCCTCGGCTGGAGCGATTTTAGACCTTAATCCTTCAGGTGCCAGAGTGAGACGTTCAGGGTCCTTTCCAGCTTCGGCTGGTGACAACGAAAAATCTCTGGATGAAACAGCCGAGGACCCGTAACAAACATGATCCGTAGACAAGCACACCAGGCCTAGAATAGTCTTTCAGTTGAGTTCAGCGAAACTGACGCTGAAAGTCATGACTTGGCACACGACGCCCTCCGACTAGAATAGCCGCCTGCTGCTGTGGCTCAGTAATACGGAGTGGTTAAAAAGTTTACTGAGTTAACTGGGGTAGATTCCTATATTTCCCCCCAAATAAGGGAACTATTTAAAAGGGCCAAATACTGGCAATTACTGCCTTTTGATGAGAGGTGGAAAGTGGAGATTGTGCTAACGGAACCTATTGGATGGCGGGACACACGTATGAAGTTCTGTAGAAGAAAGGTTGACTAGCTGTCGGCCCCTTGGAATACCCTGAGATGCACCCATGGGAGGGCAGCCACCCTGCGGGTGGCACCAGGGTGCTCCCTAGGTATTTAGGTGCACTGGATAAGGAGCATCCGTAGTTCAGATCACAGTTCTTTTAGTTTCATTACGGAATTCCCCCAGTTTAAAATGTGACTTTTAAGAAACAAACAGGCAAAAGTCAGAAACTTTGGATCCACCTACAATTTATTTGACTGGTTCGATTAATCAGTCAGTTCAGTTAGCCGATAGTTAGGCTGAATGATTTATTTATTTATTTTTTTTCTGACCAGCTCTCTTTCTGAGTTCCTATAATTACGTCTATAGCCCGAGCAACGAAGGACGCTGATTTTGGCTCCAACCTTGGAGTGCCTTTGTTTTAAGGCAGAATTAGAAGCTGGCGTTTGTCCTTTGTATGCGCTCACCTCACTGTGTGAAAGAGAAGCGTGAGACTCGGAGCTGGCAAAATTTGATAAGACCTCGCTGTCCGGAGGTTGTTTTTTTTTTTTCTTTTCTTTTCTTTTTTTTTTTTTTAATTAATAGACTAGTGAACAGCATCTGTCCAGAGTCACGACTATCGTGACATCCGAGAGGCAGCAGCAGATGTAAAGCAGACTGTACCCTTGCTTTCTGTCTTCTCTGTAGTTTGGATGGTGCCCATTATGTGCATAACTAACACTGTTGACTGTATGCTTCCGTGTGACCAAGTGCATGTTGAAAGGAAAGTTACCGTTTGCCCGCTTAAAGTTAAATGTTATGAATTTAAACATGTTCATGTAATGATCAGTTTGTTGAGCATGTGTTCACACCCTGTCACATGATTATTTCCTCTACTCAGAATGCTGCTTACAAACACAACACAGTTAACCTTGGCATGCTGCCCTATGGAGGTATTTCAGCAATGCATGCAGGCAGAAGCATGACTTTAAACTTGCAGACTAAGTCTAAATTTGATCTCCAAGAACTACCTCTCCAGAAAGTAAGTATGGACTGCCTTACATGTGTCAGCATACCAAAGCCGATTAATGTTGTTTGTTCACTTACTGTGTGTAGGCTGTACATACGGCCCCGCTCGGAAGACTCTCCCGAGTCCAAAAAAGCACAAGGGCAAACACCGTAGAGCCCGGGCTCTCAGCCGCTGGGCGAGCACTCGGGCTACGACCACGTTCGGGTCCTGCTTAACGGCTGTGCTTTTTGGATTGAGCAGATCCATGGCTTTTTGAGTTGCTCTACGGCTCATTTTCTCAGGACCCATTTCTTTTCCTTTTATCGTCTGTTCTCCTTTCTTTTGTGTGTGTGTGTAGGTTTGTAAACATACGTTCTTTTGAACTCTTTTGCACATAGCCCCGTCCCCCCTCGCTGATGGTTCTGAGCGCAGAGCTAGGATTAGCGTCGGCCTCGGCGGGGCCCACAGGGACCGAGCCCCACTGGGAAGGGAAGTGGCCGGCGCCCCCCCCCCCCGGGCCCCTGCAGCCCCTGGCTCGGCGGGAGCCCCCCCCCCGGGGGGCAGCACGAGGAGAGCTTGGCGGCCTGGCCAGAGGGCACCTGCCCCCGGACTCCTGCAGGAGGAGGCGCGCAGGCCTCGCGCCCGCACGACACACTGGGAGAGGCCCCCACCGCCAAAGGAGCATTTCGGCTCTTTTCTTCAGGCACAGCTGAGCACGTACATTTTCCCTGTTTCGGTTGGTTGACGCCTCTGTCTTAGTGACGTTCTGATGGCCACCGGTGAGTCGTTTTCCCTCCATGTGTCAGCACGACGACGCGCGTGGTGCGGTCAGGAGCCTGGCCAGGCCGAGGGCCAGGGAGCGGTGCCAGCAGGGCAGGGCCGTGAACACAGCGACGTGCGAGGCCAAGGCCTCAGGCCCGTGTGCCCCAGAGAGCAGCGAAGCCACGGTTAGGGCCAGGCCGCTCCATCGCCGGCTTCCAGGCGGGTGGGCGATGGACAAGCTAACTAACTAACTAACTAACTAACTAAATTAAAAGTCACAAAGTCAAGAACTTTCGAATGCTGTTTCTCCGGTCCCCGGTCCCCTGGGGCGGGACCTGAGGTGGGGGACGAACAGAGGCCTGGCTCCCGGGGGTGCCCGCATCGGTGACACAACCGCTCCTGTGGCCAAACACCAGACTCTCGCCATCGCCGAGCGCAGGACTGGGACACGAATCCAAGGAGGTCCCAGCAGCCAGGACAGGCCAGCACGACCCCCACCCCGGGGCTCCCACCTCTGCCCTCACGGATTCCCACGTCACAGCTCAGAGGCCCCTCGCCCCGAGGGCTTGGCAATTGATAGAAATCCAACCCTTACACCAGAAGGCTGAGTTTCAAACTTCAATTAGCAGCGTAGGGAGATCTTGATGGGGAAGGAGCTGTCGCTTGCACCCCCACATTCTATGGAGAGCCCCTCATTTCGTGTGATGTTTGGCCCCTTTTCCCTCCTCCATCTCTAGGATGATATAGATTCATCCAGAGTCGGAAACGTGATAATGTATTTGAAACACTCTTCCTCAAAGGCCCCAAATATAAATTAGGTTACCTCTGTGTTCCCATATTGATTTCCTGGTCTTGTTTGGGGTGCCCTAGAAAAGGGGTTCATGAACGGTTACCGCAGCTCTAAAATAATCTATGCCAGAAAAATAGTACAGAGTTACACTATTTAGACTTTTCAACCTTTCTCGGTTGGACAGCGATGACCTAAAGGAATCCTCTTTGGAAGCAACCTTCAATTGCAAACCCAATATAACTCAAGTATTGAAAGACTCCATCTCAAGATGAATTATCCTCACTACGTTATTGTCCACACCAGAGAGAGAGACAGAGAGGGAGAGAAAAGAGAAGGCAAGGGAGGAAAAGGGATAGAGACAGGACAATTATTCCACTACCCCTAAAGGATTTTATGGCCCCAAACTATCACTGTAAGCCCTACAAACTTTCAGCGGTAGGCCTGATGTGTCCAGAATGTTCCAGACTCTACTCACTCCCATGGTTTCCACTCTCAGTCTCTGCCCCTTGATCTTCGTGCTCAGACACAGCTCTTCTGCGGAGCTTCTTTAATTCAAAAATCCCTTTGGTTTTTCTGCCAAGTCTTAGAGCAACCGCTTTTAAATTTTTCCTTTCTTGGCTCCACTGACCATTCCTAACAGGCCTTATGGCTGAGGTTCAGTTTCCCTGAACCCGTCTCACCGGGAGAGGGGAGAGGCAAATAATTATTTTCCTTGGGCTTACAAATGCATCAAAACCCATTGCAACATTTTTGTCTTGCTACTTAAGATGATAAAAATTAGCATCAGCAATTTAAGATTTCTTTGCAGTCTCTAAATGCTCGTCAGCCATGAGAACTGCGTTGAAAATACAGAGTAAGAGCAATTGATAAACAAGCGTTTTCAGTAAATAAAATTGATGAAACCGTTCATTCTCCCAAAGAAATATGGGAGCTGTTTTTATTTATAAATTTCCTAAGTGACGGTGCGAGCCACCTCCAGCCCGGGATGTCCCAAGGAATCTAAATAAATATTTTCACGTATCATCACCGGTTCAGCACTGGACATGGGGGGGCAGCTGCTCCTCCAGGAACATTGGGGGGCTGAACCCACACCCTTCCTTCCCCCACGCTCTGCTTGTCAAGCCTCCGCTCTGGCGGTTAAGAGAAAGGAGCACTTTTTCGTATTTTCTGTCCCATGGAGACCGTCGTTCTGCAGGTGTAAACCCAGCCGGGGCGCCTCCGTGACTCCGAGCCCCTCCCCACCTCCGCTTGCGCGGTCTCTGCTAGCTCGGGGCCTCACTCGGCAGATCATTTGGTTTTTCTGGTTTGAGTTTCTATGTAGGTCACCAAACGTACCTAGTCATTTTTTTTTTCCTCAAAAGTTTTAAACAAATTTATCATCCACCTATGAAGGAAATAGCCGTTTGCGAACGAAGATGGAAGAATCTCTACTTCGGTTTGCAAAGTGAATATTTACGTAGATGGAAAGGAAAGGCCCTCCCAGATTTTTCTGGGCTTGGAAGCTCTCTGATTTGTTCCCGTTTATTACACGCCAGGTCAAGTACTGCACACATTTTTCACGGATTACAAGCCACATGTAGGCTTCCTGGGCTGTACACAGTAAATCACGTAGGCGATGGTGATTTTATGAAGCCTGGTAAGATATTAACAGAAAGTCGAGAAATACAACAGAATTATTTTAACATTTAATTTCCTTTCATGTTTTCATTCATTGATGTTTATTCTAATTTCCTAAAAACTTTAATAGTACTTGTAACCAGAACATTTAAGATACAGAAGTCAACGATCAAATCATAACATTATTGGCATTTTCCACCTATTCTTTATTTATTCATTCATTTATTCATTTATCATTTATTCGCTGCCTCTCCAAAAAGCATCTAAGGCGACTTTCTATGACATTATGAATGGTTCCGTGTGCTTCTTCGGATGTGTTCTGTTGTAATGGAGCTTAGTTATTGTCTTGAAGTTGTATGTCATTAGATGGAAATATAATATCGTAAAATGTCAGTTCAAATTGCCATTTTTATTAACCAGATTAATGGTAGAATAAATATTTTGCCAGAAGTACAAAGACTAGGATTTATTGAGAATCTACTGTGCACCTGGTACCATTAGGTACTTTAAACACGGTTCTTCACGCCCACCTCACGAGGAGAGGTGTCCTGTGCATCGTACAGGCCCGGAGCCTGCGTCCTGCTCCGTTGTCGCAGCCCGCACCTCCCGGGGTCGTGGTCTAGGGAGAGCCTGAGCCTGGCTCTGCTGGACGCCCAGCTACGAGGCCTGGCCCCTTCAGGGAACACCACTCCTCGTAGTCGATAGCGCCCTCTCAGATACTTATTATCTCACATCGTCTTCACAATCACCCAGAAAAATAGATTCTGTGGGATGAAGAGAAGAAAACACAGCAGGCCACGTTAACCAAGCCAGGACCCAGCGTGACCCCCATCAGGCCCCGTGTGCCGCAGGTGGCAGGGCGTAATGAATGCTCATGCTGACCCCCGCACCTCAACACCCACCCGCATCTCCTCGGCACTCGTATGACCGAGAAACATGCTCGAGGGCGGCCAAAGGCCAAAGGCCAAAGACCGTGAGCACAAGAAAGTCACAGGTTAAGTCATTGTTGCTCCCGCAACCCAGAGACGAGTGGGGCTGGGGAAGAAACCCCAGTAGAGTGGGGTCGCTTCCATCTCCCCCATGCTGGAGGAGCTGACACCTTGTTTTACTTGTTCCTTCCTAACTCCCACCACCATCGTATCACAGCGCAGCGCCCGCTGCTTATTGGCATATTGCAACAGGCACTAGTATAAATCACACTTCCAGGGGCAGGGGAGTTGAAATTATGGAAATATATGTATAAATCATCTTTTCATAGAATTTTGCCTGGAAGAAAATGGCCTTGCTATGTGTTTTATTAGTTGATACACTATCTTTTTGGATTAGAGAAATTGGGATAGAAATGTGTGCACCTAAATTATCTTAAAATTTCTTCTGCCCTTTCTTACTGCATCTATGCAGATGACTCAGGGTCAAATAGTAGCAACGTTTGCTATGCATTTATTCACCCTAATCTCAAAGGTTACTTACTTAATTCCATTTTTTTTTCCACCGAAAGCAAAGCAAGATTTATGCGGCACCTTGGGGCAACTTCTGCCTGTAGTTTCTATTGATTCTGCTGCATTTATTATTGGCTACCTATCACTCAAGAAAGATTCACTTATCCTTCTAATTATGAAAAAAAACCTCCAACCTGTAAATCCACATAAGTCCTCATGGACAATGGCTAAAATTACCAAAATAATAACGTTAGGACTCGTACAGATGAAATAGTGAAATGCTGGTTTAAAAATCATCTAAATGTTACATTACAACCTTCAGATTGAACCCTTGAAATCATAATCATTTATAATGAAATTTGGCATACCTTTGTCTTCGTAATACCTATTTTTTAAAAAATATATGCAGAAAATGAATAACCATAATTTTCACTAGAAATACTTCAGGGAAAATTGTTTTTCAGACACTTTTGAATCCATGGTAATGCCTTTCGTGAACTATATGCCAATTACTAAGCAAGACAGATCCTTGAGTTCTTAAGGCCTACATCCCAAGACCTTTGCAATGTGCCAAATGCTAATACCCCTCTCGTATAACTTCTCCAGCTTTATGTACTACGTATATTTGCCAAGCATTCGGTGCACCCATTAATTAGCTAACCAAAGCAAAACCACTGGACTCGCTAAGCCCATTTATTCATAGATGTGACTCCTACACCTACACAGACTCACATATGGACACACGTAAGCACACGCATGCACACACTCACACACGTGGCATATATGTCACAGATATTCATGCACATTTATGTCTCAGCAAAATTAGAAATTACTTCTTCCAGTAGTCCCTCATGGTCATTCCCAATGGTCAAAAACGTAAATGTTAAATCTACAAATGTCCACAGTCATTTCCAGGACTGTATTCCTTCAGCAAAACTAGCATTCGTGTATTTCTTAACAAATATAATTTCTGATTTTTCATAAATCATAGTGACCATTTTCTCTATGATTTTAAACTATTTAAAGGCCTACAGAATTTCTTTTTTGGGGGGTATATTTTTCAGTTGTTCCTTTTAATCCCTTATAGAATTTTAACAACTGAGCAACTGCATCTATGTACAGTTCAGTAGCACTTTATCTAAAGTACAGTTTTTTTTGTAAATAGCTATACATTTTTTGAGACAGACCGTGAACCCATTTGTATAATTCTCTTTTGGACCACCCCAACCCCAGCATTAATAAACGGCTTTCACAGTCTTTCTATTTCTCCAAACTTAAGCTCCCAGGGCGCCTCACTTATTAAAAACAAACAGGCCACAGCACTCTTGAAATGAAGAAAGGAAATTGCTTTCAGGAAGTTGTTTTAATTTTGATGTCTAGTGAAAGGATTTTTTTCATGTGTCTGCATGTTTATGTTTTCTCTGACCCCTGTGATGTAGAATCGGTGTGGTTGCTAATTCTAATTTTAGAAAGAGAAAGATTGATTCCTAAACCAGTGAAGAGCCTACACCATCATGATATCAGGATTTTTGACTAAAGGGTTTTCACGTTTGTTTGTTTTTTTAACACCAGAAAGAATTCTGCAATTCTCAGTTGTTCCCTGTGACTGGGAGTCACATCTGGGCAGCAGAAGCAAGACTAGTGCAGGAAATAGGGGAGGAGAGGAGGATGCTATGGAGGGGAAAAAAAGAAAAAAGATAACTGCACTACATTTTGGCCACTTCTCAAAAATAGATTTTGCACACACACCTAGCAAGATGAACACATTCATTATCCTACTTCACTGGCAAAGAAATAAAGCCAGAATGACATGGATATTAGTTTAAACCATCAATTTAAACCAAAAATAAACAAAAGAGCACTTGCCAGTAGTGCTGACCCTAAATACTTATATTTTAACTGCTTAATTTTAATGATTTCACTTGTCATATTTTAATGTCCAGAAAAATTGTATACGGGCATGTGCAAACATGTTCATTTGAAAAAGGAAAAGACTAAGAAATTAATACTTGAACACAGACAGCCATTGAGTAGCTATCTGTTTTTTTTTTTTTCAAGTAGTATGTACTTTAAATGTGTTACCTACATGGGATTTTTCAAACAAACACAAGTGAATTCATTCCTAACTAACCTTGATGCTTCGATGCACTACTTTAATTCTCTTTTTTTCACACTTCTGATAGACCCATGAGAAAGGAGTTTATATGACCAAAGTACAAGAAGAAAATTGAGTTACCTCCTTACTTTTCATTATATCCATGAGACCTTAGGAGAACTTCATCTAGGGTCATAATCTTATTTTAAAACAGTTCCAAGCAATCCCTTTTTATAAATGCATGCAGTCAGAATGCAGATTGGATGGTTAAATAATTGTTTTAAAAAAAAAAAAAAAAAAACGACTAGGACCACTCTGTGTAACCAGATGAGGGCTGCCAAGCAGCTCAACTGTGCCACGTTGTGACGAGAATGGCCCAGTTCTCCCCTCCTGGGGTTGGGCAGCTCCTCACACAGAAGAGCTGCACATACACCCTCCAACCAGGCTTTATTTATCCATAGGGACCCTTCAAAACATATACAGGAAATGGTGTAGGAAACACTGAGCGTAATTTCTCACCCACATAAGAATTCCCCAGGAAATCAAGGAGTGCCTGGATAGCCTGTAGGTTAGGGCAGGAGAAAGTCTTTCAGAAAAGTTGATCTGCTTCCACAGGAAAAACAGACTAGTACTGTATCCCTCCGCTGGAAGCTGTCTTTCTGGTGGTGTGTAATCAATCCCTTGCTATTACTTAGATCAGACCAGGGAGCCCACCCCAGTATCTAATATTAATAACAATAAAGGGGGTATTATTATTTACTAAAAGTAATAAGCAGTAAATCCGCTAAAATATATGACGACTTTAAACTTTAAAGCACAAATGATCTATATAAATAAATTCAGAATCAAAACAGTCATTTATTTATGCTGCGATTCTAATAGCACAGTATTTTTTTATGTTCCTCTCATATTTCCCTAAAAGCGATTCTGTAGGTAATGTCATAGAACCATAAATCTACACTATGCTACTATTAACACTGTTTTGGATTAGTGTGCAAAGCATGTTCTACCAGAATCCGTACAGCCTTATAAAATTTGTTTAAGTTGTGGTTGGAATATTGAAAGTTATATACTATGCATTAGATGGTTTCAGCTTATATTCTAAATGGTAAGATCATACTAAAGAAATGAATTGAGCAGGTTTTAAATGTTGTGATTTTAAAGAATTGGTTGATGTTATTCTGATTATATTTTTTTATTCAGGTACTGTAAATAATCTAAACTTTTCTTTAAAATTCAGTAAATAACTCTAAGGTGGTTATTTTAATTGAATTTCTCACTGCGTCCAAAAGCTGTCAATTTAGAATTCTTATGGAGTAAATAGTGTATAATAATACTTCCAGTTCAGGATATTTGTTTTGCTGCAATTAAGCAAAATTAATCTTATCATAGTCACTAGGGACTCTTTTCAGAAAACTATGATAAACTTCTATTACATCACTAAAGAATGCCATACCATTTTCGCAATAGACCCCGTCCCAGCAAAGCAACATTTTAGACAATGGACAAGAAGATGTATCTCCTAGTGGCCAATGGAATCCTTATCCTCTTGGGAGGCGGGATGTACCTCCGGACACCATTACTAAAAAGGTAACCAATTTCAAATTAATGACACAACCCATGAAACCTGTGCATCCATTGTAATATGTAATCCATATCTTGTGTCTTAGCATCATTTCTAATTTTGTAATAAATTTAGGCTAAATATTATCCCACTATAGGGAGTCTAGTTAACTATAGGTACATCGAAAAGAGTGAGAAATGAACACTCCCAAATGTTCAGAGTTGGGAACAAATTTTTGCAGACAATATCCTGCCACCTCTCTGCAGGTACTATCACCTCTTACCAGTGCCGGGCTCCCACCTTCAAAGTGCAAGTACAGGAATGACACTCTTTAGCTCAGCAGTATGGTGTGTAGCCAGTTTGTGTAAAATGAAATTTGACTAGAAAAGGTTGATTGACCATTTTTAAAGTCACAGCAGCTCATTCACCCATTCATTCAATAAATCCTTATTGAGCAACTGTATGTACTCAGCTATGTATTGAGCGCTTGCTAGATACTGGGGAACAAAAATGAGTAAGATGGTGTCTTACCTTGAAGACCTTTTAGTCTACTGAGGTAGCCTAAGTGATAAGTAGGTAATTATAATACCACCTATTAAATTGCCGTGAAGGGAATGAAAAGCACAAGATGATCGCAACATATATGAGGAACAAGGGATGGGTATTCCAGAATATATTTTTTTAAACTCATGTAATCAATAAGAAAAGACATACAACACAATACAAAAGAATGGTAAAATACAAGGGGAGTTGGAATAGTAAATAAATATTTTAAAAAACTAAATATTTTTGGCAACCAGAAATGCAAGAATAAAGATGCTATTTTATACCTATTAATCACAAAAGTCAAGTCTGAAAAATGTAAGTTGTTTGCAAGTATAGGAGCAATGGAAACCATTTTATGGTTCTTATAGGAATAAAAAGCACAATCACTTTGGTATCAAATTATCTTACAAAGCTGAACATGCACATACCCTACATTCCAACAATTACCCTCGTGAGGTATTATTCAAGACACTTGTAATGTTTACAACAGTAGAACACTGGAAAAACCCAAATGCCCAGCACCAGGAAAGCATGTAAATAAACTCTGTTATTCACAAAGAAGAGTATTTTATAGCAGTGAAAATTAGTTAATCATAATTATGATAATGTGTATAAACTTTAGAAACATAATTTGAGTAAAAAACAAGTTTCAGAAGATGGAACACATCAAAACTCATATTTATAAATCTCAAAAACAAGCAAAACTAAAAATATATTGTTTAGGCATAAGTACATGAGTCAGAAAACTATTTTTATAAGGGAATGGTTAACGAAATTTATGATTGTGGTTATTTCTGAAGGGAAGGCTGGGGTAGGATCAGGGAGGAAACTTGCATTATTCTTGCTACTGTCTTGTTTCCTAAGCCGAATTGTGGCTCTTACATTTAGTTCTTAAGTACACAAGTGTTTATTTTGTAATTGTGCTTCATAACTTACATGTATAATCGTATACTTTACTTGTAATCTAGGTGATGATTTTCCTCCTGATGACTACTTTCCACTGCTTTTTTTAAAAAAATGCATATTAACTATCAAATTATTTTACCTAAAATTATTTATTGAATGATCATATTTGTATGTGTTACACATGTTATTAGTCTACCTCTTGGGCAGTATTAAGCATAGCAGAAAAACATAACAGTGTGATTAATGCTATAAAGCTGGGATATAGGGTTCTGAGAGTATCTGGAAAGGGCACCTTTTTAGTAAAGAAACTGAAGTAAGTTGAGAGGAGTGGTGTAAAATAAGGCGGGAAGGTAAACAGAAGTTTGATCACACTGCACTTTATTCTGAAGGAAAGGAGAAGGGGATCATTGAAGTGTTTTAAACAGGGGAAAGCCAAGATTAAATTTTCATTTAAAGAACACTCTGATAGCTTTACAGAGAAGGAGTTGTAGAAAGGCATTGGAACCAGGTAAAAAGCTTCTTTTGTGATCTACGGTGGTTGGGAGCGAAATGCATAGATTCAGTATCTTCTTCAAAGGCGAGCCAATATGATATTGTGATTGACTGGACGTGGGATAGAGGAGATAGATACAAGCTCCGTGGCTGACACACAGGTTTCCAACTTAGATAAGGGACTGATGTTGTGCCATTCACTGAGATTGCAAGTACCGAAAGAGTAATAGGTGGAGGTGGAGGAGAGGAGGGTAGTTTAAGTTTTAAATGTGTTGATTTGAGGGAGGTTTAGGGTATCTGAGTGATAATGCTTAGTGGATATTTGGATATATTTATCTGAAGTTCAGGAAAGAAATCTTAGCTGAAGATACAAACTTAGCAATCATCAAAACACATGTCACGATTGAGCTGTGAGTGAGACAGATGGATGACACAGAACTCCATGAACGCCAACATTTAAGGGATGTTCTTAAGAAGAACAGAGAAGGAGTAATCAAAGATTTTATCAGTAGGGTTCTTTCTGCCACACGTTATAGAAAAATCAAGGGAAACAGCCTTGAATGTTAGGTGAATATTTAGCTAATTATCAAGATTAGAGTTAGCCTCCAGTTATTTAACCTAAATACATAGGGGTGTTTTTTTTCTCTCTCTCTCCGCTCTCCTATCCATACTGTTGGCTTATCCTAAAATTGGTTTCTCTCATTATTTTAAGTTGGCTGCCAATGACAAATGGAGATACAAGCTTCCTCTTTCAAATCAGTCAAGGGAGAGAACCAAGTTCCTAACAGCTGTCTCTGATAAGCAAAACCTCCCAAATCCCTCAACAAACCTCTTCTTACATCTCACTGATTCAAAATAGCTGAGGATTTTCCACCCCCAGCAAGTCTAATAAAATCATGATTGGCTTTGACTAATCAGTTGCAGTAGAATAGATCAGGCTTTCAACTCCAATGACCACTAGGAAACAAGAAGGAAAAACTAAAAGGAAATAATGTTTTAAGTAGGGAGTGGCCAACAGTGTTACGTGGTGCCAAAAAAAAAAAAAAAAAAATCAAACAAGGTAAGTATAACTAAAGGCTCTTTGGATTTAGAATGGTGGCCTTGGCAAAAGGAGTTTATCTAACTGATGGAGTGGAATCCATTGGAGCCTACAGTAAGGAGTAGATAAACATAGAAACCTCAAAAATTCAAGAAAGGAATGAGAGAATTATGGTAGACTCTGAAGAGGGATAGAAGAAAGACAAAAGGAATATTAAAGATGGCAGACCTCTGACCACATTGGAAGGCTGATAAGAAGCTACCGGTAAAAAGGAAGTTGAAAATCTCAAAGAAGAAAGGAAGAGAATCTATTTCTTTATGAGGAAATATAAGAGGATGAATATGATGACAGGAAGTTCAGGGAATACCTATCAGAGCCGAGGGAAGGTGGCCTGACCAAAGGAGGAAACCATATCCACTTACATAGTTGCAAAGGGCTACTCTAATTTTTCCATAAAAGACAAAGATTTATTCACCTGTTACTCTAAATGGAATTAACAGATGTTTACATTATCCATCCGTATATCCATCTTACTTAAAATTATTTTCAAACTCCATAATATTATGTTCAATCATATCATCAGTACAAATCATGATCACTTGCTTGCTTCTCTACTTGCTTTAAGAACCTCATGCAACCCCGTACGGAGTAAACATTTGTGAGGCTGTTGATCTTATTAAAGACTAACACAGTTGTTTAATGTACCTGAAAACGTCATAACCTTTTATACTTCTTGTCAAATGTGAAATGATGTCTTTCGTGTGTAAATTCATTGGTATCTTCTTCCCACGAGATGCATTTTCAGACTACCCCAAGTTATAGCACTTTTGCCTAAAATCTGAGATTTTAGAACATACAGATATATCTACCTATTATCACATGGAGAGCATAAATAATGCTCTAAATTTTCAAATTCAGGTTTTTATTGTATAATAATAAAACATATAATTGAATGTAATATATATAACAATTGAATATATTAAGTTAATTACTATTCAGTGAAAAACGACCTAAGGAAATGAAAATGGTAATGGAATTATCAGCCTGGGCTACAGGATTTACTGAAATACCTCTGAAAATTATACGATTATTTCTTGGGTTTATATTTCATTCTACAGCGAATGCTTTTAAAAATCAATACTACATTTTGTTGAAACGAGTAGTCATTGGGCCAGATAGAGTGAGAATGGAAAATTAAAAATTGAACTATTAATGGAATGGGGAATCAAAGGAAAACAAGTAGTGAAGTCTTAGCCAGCTCCATTTGAGTGTATTTCTTGAGGTCTCTGTATGTATCAGATATTTTTTCATCTTCTTGCTATGCCTAGATGTACTCCTGTGTTACTGCTGTGATACCCCAACTGTGTGGTATTAGTGCTGTGATACTACTGTGACCAGAAACCACTGTGATGCTTCGGAGATGCAGTGGGAGACACACGTTTAGACTGAACGGTGACTGAACCATAGCTCTCTGGTGAACTAATATCAATAGTATTCATGGGGATGCCCATGAGTGCCCCAAGCACCAAAGGAGAACAAATTTGGGTGCCCTCCAACACATAAAATATTTTAGACATGCAAAGTAATTAGACAAAAGTTGCTCATCGATCAGAAAGCGTTTTGTTCTTTACCCACTGCTTCTGTCCTGAGTACTCATCCTTGGCAAAATGTGGGAGTTTTAAATCTGGACTTGTTCTTTGTTCTCTTTTCTTTTCTTTTTTTCTGAGTGGCAAGAAGTAGGATCTAACTGACTTGTTAATTCTCTCTTGCCACGTCAGTGTCCAAAATCTCAAATTTTAAATGTCCATTTATCCAAAAAATATGGGAGTCATTGCTAGAAGAACATGTCACAGTCAACGTAAATCTCCCCGAGTTCCGAGTGGTACTACTCCAGCACTTTAAGGATTGCTATTAAAAATTTTGCAATGGCTGAAAACAACAGTGTTTTCAGGGATATTTGTATGTTAGACTCCTTTCACATCTCTGTCTATTGGATTATGCTGCAGTCACCTTGGTAAGAACTATCATGTACCATATTAAATATCACTCTGTGGCAGGCATTGTGCTGAATGTTCTAACGTATTTCTTCATCTAAGCCCTATGACAACCACATCAGGTAAGTACTAGTATTTTTATCCACTGTATAAAAGAAAAAAACGGAGGTTCTCAGAGACACAGAGTTTAGGTTAGATTACATGCCAAGGTTCCACAGGTGACTAAATACTTTGGATTACTCTCCTGCACTTAGAAAAAAATAGTAAAATAGAAATAGAAAAAATAGTAGGAAGGTCATAGAATAAAATGTAAGTGGAAAATTTTTCATTTTAAAGTCAGACATTAGGGGCACCCAGGTGGTTCAGTTGGTTAAGCGCCTGCCTTTCGTTAAGTCATGGTGCTCAGGTCGTGATCTCAGGGTCCTGGGACGGAAGCCCCCAACCCCACCCCGCTCAGCGGAGAGTCTGTTTCTCCCTCTCCCTCTGCTCCTCCCCCATGTGCTCTCTCTCTCTCTCTCAAATAAATAATTTTTTAAAAAAATTAAAAAGAATAAAAAATAAAGTCAAACATTATACTCTGATTTGGCCGACTCCTTCCGTACAAGTCACAAGGCTGTTTTTCCTTAACTCTGAAATGATAAACTCTTTTAAGGATATTAAGCCTTAAAAAAAAAAATACTGAGAGTCTTAAGGTTGAATATCCCTGAGAAGATTTAAAATTGAAGGATAGAACAATGCTGGACAGAAAAGCATTGCAGCCCAAAGGCTAAAGTGGCATATTAAAACAAATGAAACTTAAAACATTTCCTTTCCGGAAAAGGCAATAACCAAAAAACTTTAAAATCCTTGTGATATTAAATCTGAAAAAATTTTAATATGTAAAGACTAGACTTTCAAAGCTCTCTTTTAGCATTCGTGACTTTTCCCCTCCCACGTGTCTATTTTTCTAGGTTAAGTACGTAATTGCTTGGCAGCTAGAATAATAAAGATAGATAATCAAGGGTCAACACCGGGATGGACACCGTTGAAAAGAAAAGCATAAATGCGTAGCTAATTTAGTCTTGGCTCACAAACTTATCCCTCGTGCTGAATTTGCCCATGATTTTCTCACATCTCTGGTGCCAGTTCAGCCATGAAGGGCTTCATGATTGCCAGATGCTTGGCATCTCTGAGGCATGCCCAGAAACTCATTAGGAGAAACTTAAAGAAATTCAAGAGAAACGATATGGGCTTTTTTTTTTTTTTATCATTTTCATGTTCATTTTATCCTTTCTTTCCAAGGCCCCCAAATTGGAATTTTTGCTCTTTCAGATCATATGAAGAATTTTTAAAATTTTTAATTAAGTTCCTAGGAAGGAATATTCATTCCTTATTTTAATTTTGGCATTTCTCATATATCTTAGTATAATGCATTTTACTGCTTCTTACTACATGTATTTAGAAAGAAAAGATCCAAAATACCTTCTGAAAATCTCATGTTGTGTCGCTGTGACCATCTGGTCAAAACATCATTCAGACAACTGAATCAGGGGTACCTGGGTGGCTCAGTTGGTTAAGCATCCGACTCAGTTTCAACTCAGGTCATGACCTCAGGGTCCGGGATCAAGCCCCTACGTTAGGCTCCGTGCTCAGTGTGGAGTCTGCTTGAGAGTCTCTCTCCCTTTCTCTCTGCCCTTCCCACTTGTGCGCTTGCTGGCTCTCTCTAAAATAAACAAATAAATTTTTGGAAAATAAAAAGAGCAAGTCAAAATGTGGAAGAAGCAGATAGGAAAATCATCCCAGTAAACTTTACATATAAAAGATGAGATACAGGGAGATAGAAATGTTTCTCGTTTCCATCAACTACATCAGAATCAGGAACATCAGTTGTAGTTTAAAATAAAAGTGAGATTAAAAAAAAAAATATTCTGCACCCTTAGGAATTGTCAGTTCTGTAGCTAAACTCTCCTTTTATACAGAAAGAGGTGTGTCAGGTTGCGTAGGTTTGGTTGCATAGGTTTCTCCCGAGGCCTTGCATTTTTCCCTCCCAGTGTAGACCAGTAACAGAGAAGAGCCCCCGGGGGAGAGCCTGGCCTGGGTCAGTCCACAGGCGAGTGGGAACAGCTTTCCCCATCACCGTGAGCGCCCAGCCCGGTCCTGGCTCCCGCCTTGTTGCTTCTCCTTCCCAGGCCTCATTTTTTGTGTCTGATGGGAGCAAATTTTGTACTGGTCTGAGTAGGTTTTTCTTTATTCTTCTGGTAGACTGGCCAGCACCGAAAATCAAGAACAGATTGGAATTCTTTCTACAGCCGTTCGTAACTCCAAACATTTTTCTAAATGTTAGGAAACGGTCTTTGTGAATCACTTGGTTGGTTGAGATTCTCCTTGCTTCCTTCACCCTCTTCCTGTCGCCCTCACTCATGGTGGTGTCAGGGCTCCGTGTTGAGCAAAATAAAGACTGCCCCGATACCCATGGTGATGGCATATCTACGGGGCTGCGGAGCTCCAGGAAGAGATAGCAGCCAAACGCACCCTCCGTCAGGGGGCTCTGCCCAAAACCCAAGAACTGAGTCAGTGGAAGGCCAAGTTGATGAAGTCATACGATTACAGATTTTTAAATTACAAAAACAAGAAAACCTCATCGCACAATACATCATCCCCAGAAAGACGTTTCTTACGCGAATGTATGCAAAGTTTTACTCTTGACCAAAAGCCACCTTTTTCAAGGACCAAAGTTTAAAAAGGAGAGGGGGACATTGGGAAGATACCAAATGCATGAACCTCTATCCCTCTGGATAGAGCAGGACTCTGAAAATGACTCTCTGTACCTAAAACAATGCAACCCTACTTTTCTTGGAGTTTGGGTATCCAGATATAATCTGAAACTGATTATTTGTGTAAATCTTACCCTTAGATTGAAAAAGGGGTTTTAAGCAACACACCAGTTGCCTGGGAGGCAAGCGTACCCACCCTCCCACAAATACCCCTGCAGGTTAGGCAGGGACAGGAGCAAGAGAGGTAGGTAGGTGAAAATCATGGCTTTTGTGGCTGGGTATCAATTATGGATAATATTGTTAGCATCCACTCACCGGAGGCTCTTTGAAATTTCTGATGCTTATTTTTAGTGACTGTATTAAGAACAAGCACTAACTTCTTCCCCTGACGCCTATATGCCTTTGTCTCTACTAGAACAGCCTCAACATGGTCTTTATGGCATAAATATGTTATTGATCCAGAAGAGAATGAAAATGTATTGCTAGAGGTCAAGTTAAAACACGTAGAACAGTCCAAGGAACAATAATGGGAGTTGTGAGCTAAGGGCTCAATCTCGTCTTGAGAATTTCAATTCGCATTCCTTTTATGTGACCAGAATCACAACTGTTATTCAGATGGACTCTTGAAACCTAGCTTATTGATTGGCTAACATGTTACCTTTTCTGGTAAATCAATGCGGCCGTGTCTTTCCCTATACTGGAGAAATAAGAATGAACATAACCAATGAGATTCAATGCCCCCCCCCCCATAATTGCAGATTATTGATCTAAGACAGAGAAGCCTGAATAAATATAAAGACTTGTTAAGCAGCAACTAATTGCCAAAGCAAGAGTACGTGACCTGTAGGAAGTCAAAAATTTTATGAAAAGAGGAGCCTTCGGAGGCAGATCTGTGTCCTCAGTAATAGTCGCCGGATCAGGAAGAAGCCTTTGAAGAAATCAATGAAGCAACTTCCTCTATTTAATGATCCATTTCAAAGATTTGTTTTGTTAAGCTGACAGCTAGGATGATGCAGTCTTAATCAATTTATTTTAGTATTATGTGATTCATAGACGTTTTAAACTTACTCTATTTCTATCACGTAATGGAGTTTGTTCTCAAAAATAATGCGGATAGGAGGTGGTGGAAATGTCAACGGAAGAAAAGTCTTCTCTAGGCATGCAGTTGAAGAACGCAGGACTGGGGCCCAGGAAGGTCTGCTTCTACAGCCCGGTCTGACCACGGTGTTATCCCAGGAAGGGACCCACCCCCGCCCCCGACTCAACCACAGAAATTCAGAAAACATCATAGCGTAGCCCTGTTGCAGTAGCCAATAACCCTCAACGTCAGCAATATAGGAGACACAGAGTTAGCTAGTACGTTTTGCCACAGCTTGGTATGGTTTCTTCTGTTCCCTGCTCCGAAGAAAGAAAGAAACCCTGGCTCCAGTCATGTGCTAAAAAATCATTTTTGAGTGCTCTTCTACTTGTTGTTCTTGACCCTACACATATCAAGTATTGTAGATATTCTTTTCTTTAAAGATTTTATTCATTTATTCATGAGAGACACAGAGAGAGGCAGAGACCCAGGCAGAGGGAGAAGCAGGCCCCAAGCAGGGAGCCTGACGTGGGACTCGATCCCGGAACCCCAGGGTCATGACCTGAGCCGAAGGTGCCCCTATTTTAGATAATCTTAAAAGCACTTGTTTTCCAAACTTCATTTTGTTCAGTCTGACACATTTACAAATTCTTTACTTTTGTGAATCTCAGAAGGAACAGAATCAGGAGATCTATGCATGATTGAAACCTACCTATAGATTCTTGCATCATATTGAATTTTGTTCATTTTGTTCATTTTGTTTCTCAGTAATTGAGCATATCCAGCTTCCTGATCATATCATCGAAGATTCCAGCCACCACTTCCTGTTTAATACTGTCTCCATTTTCAAAAAAAAAAAAAAAAATCACCTCAATCCTGTCACCAAAAACCACTGGTAAAAGTGATAAAACTGCACCAAATAGTGATCAATCCCTGTAAAATGACAATTACACCAAAACATGAAAACTCAACTATGCACTAACCTGCAGGGGGAAAAAAAGAATCCCAATTTTTTAATTAGTTTTTAAGGTCTTGCTTTTTTTTTTTTTTTCTTTTAAGCAGGAGTACAAACAAACAAAAACTGTGAGCTTTAAGTTTGACCTTAATTGGCCCTTGGGTATATTAAGCTTTGCTGTTGAGTGTCTGCAGTGGGGAAGAGAGGACAGTGATGCATATCTTGTAAGGTGGTCCTAAAAATTAAGATCATGATGGAAAATACTTATTACAATGTCTGTCATGTTGGTGTTTAATTATTGGCAACTATTATTATTATTTATTTTTTTAAGATTTTATTTATTTATTCATGAGAGATACAGAGAGAGAGAGAGACGCAGAGACATAGAGGATCACACCCTGGGCTGAAGGCAGACGCTCAACTGCTGAGCCACCCAGGCATCCCAGACTGTGTTTTTTAAATTTGTATGTGCTATTCTCCATAAAAGAGGCCATTTCTCAACATCTGAAACAAAATGCCTAATTTACTGCTTGCTAGCAAAGAACTTGTAAGGCACAGAGATTTCTGACTAAACTGGAGTCTGGGGAAAGCATGGAGTTCAAGGATTGGTGGATTTTTAGAAGTTGGAATATTTAGGGGTTCATTGACTTTGAACTGGCGAAGCATGGTTATTTGAGTGAGACTGTTAATTATTGGCTAACTTTTAGGAGCGATTTCTAATGCAAATGGTCATTAATTAATCGCAACAGCTTTAAAAACAGTTCTTTGGGATGATTATTCATTGCCATGTCCAAAGAACAATCAGACCTTTATTTAGCAGGGAGCTTTTTATTCTCATTGCAATTACGGAGTCCTTACTATGCACCAAACAATATGCTCAATTTATTACATTATCTTCTTCAATCCTCACAATATTCTGTGAGGCGGTTGTCGTTGTCTACAGTTTTCACATGATAAGCAGAGGGCTTAGGTAACTTGCGTATGACCGCATAACCCCAAAAGTGATAGAACGAGAAATAAAACCCAGAGTCATCAGACTCCAAAGACTGTGCTATCTGTACTTCCTCTATTATTTTTTAAGTTAACTCCTGGCATTTCTACAACCCCCCCTCATTTCTATAATTTTGTCATTTTAAGAATGCCATACAGATGGAACCCTGCAGTGTGTAATCTTTGGGGATTAGCTCTTTTACTCAGCATAATTTTCTGAAGATTTGTTCACGTCATCATGTGTGTTGATAGTTTCTTCCCTTTCCTCGCTGATTAGTATGTCATGGTATGGATGCCTCCGTTTGCTTACCTGTGCACCCCCTGAAGGAAACCTGGGTTGTTTCTGGTTTGAGCCTGTTATGAAGAAAATTGTGCCAAACATTCATGGCCAGGATTTCGTCTGACTGTAAGTCTGACGTCTAGGATCAATGTCCAGGAAAGGAACTGCTGAATCATACATATATGGTACTTGCATTATTTAGTTTTTTTTAAGAAACTGCCAAATACGTTTCCAGAATGGCTCTACCATTTTCTCTTTGCAGCAGCAGCGTCTCAGTGATCCGGTCTCCCCTCATCGTCCTCAGCATTTGTTGGGGTCACTCTGTTTTATCTAGGCAGTCCGACACGTCTGTAGTGATGTCTCACTGTGGCATTAAGTTCTCTAATAGCTGATGATGGTGAATATCCTTCCAGGTGCAGTTTGCTGCCATCTGTATTGTCTTTGGCGAAATGCCCCTTCGTATCTTTCAACATCATTCCAAGTGCATTACTTAGTTTCTTACTTATGCGTTTTGAGGTCTTTCTCCTTGATGCAGTTCTTGTCAGCTACGTGATTTGCCAATCTTTTCTCAAACTCTTTGGTTTGCTTTCCATTCTCGATGTTTTATCTTTACGTCTGTGATCTATTTTGAGCTGATTTTTATTTATATCAGGTGTGAGATGCAGGTCACGGTCCATTTATTTTTGCCTATGAATGTCCACTTGTGCCAGCACCGTTGGTTGAAAAGGCTATCTTTCCTTCATTAGATTGCTTTTGCACCTTTGCCAAAAATCATCTGGGCAGATTTTTGTCAGTCTGTTTATGGGTTCTCTGCACTGTGCCATTTATCTACCTGTCAGTCCCCCTGCCAATACCACAGAGTCCTGATTACTGTAACTATAATAATCTTGAAATCAGGCTTATTCTTCCTATTTTCTTCTTCTTTTCCAAAAGTCATAATAGTTATTCTAGTTTCATTGCCTTTTGATATAAATTTTTGAATGAAAATGAAAGAAAAATCTTACAGGGATTTTTATAGGAATTTGTTAAACCTGCATATCAATTTGGAGAAAATGACATCTTTACTATGCTAAATCTTCCAATCCATAAATATGCCTTCATTTATTTAAATCTTCTTGATGTCTTTCATCAGCATTGTGTAGTTTTCAGAATGTAGGTGCTGTGCAAGCTTCATTTGATTTACACCTAAGAATTTCACTTTTTTTTTTATTGTACATGGTGTTGCTTGAAATTTTGATGTTCACGTCTGTGCTAACATATGTAAATACATTTGAACTTGTATCCTACAAACTTGCTTAACCCACTGGTTAGTTCTAGGAATTTATTTTTGTTAATTCTTTTGATTTTCAATGTAGACAATCATGTCATATGCAAATAAGGACGGTTAATTTCTTCCTTTTCAATCTGTATGGCTTTTATTTCTTTTCTCACCCTATTCTATTGACTAGAACTTCCAACACTATGTTGAAAAAGAGTGGCGAGTGTGGACATCTGTGCCTGGTCTTCATCTTAGGGAGGAAGTATTCAGTTTTACAACATTAAGTATTATGTTAGCTGTAAGTTTTTTGTAAGTGTTTTTTTATCAGGTTGGGGAAGTTCCCCTCCGTTTCCATACCTCTGGGAGTTTTTATTATGAATGGGTGCTGAATTTTGTCAAATTTATTCTGCTTTCATTGATAGGATCATAACGATTTTACTTCTGTAGCCCATTAACATGGTACATTGCATTGGTTGATTTTGAAATACAGAGCAAGCTTTGAATCACTGGACTATGCCCCACTTGGTCATGGTGTATGTATCTTGTTTTTATGTTGCTGAATTCTATTTGCCAGTGTTTTCTTAAGAGTTTTTGCATTTATCATTGTAGTTTACTTTGTTGGTGTTTTTTTTCTTTCTTTCTTTCTTTCTTTTTTTTTTTTTTTTTTTGGTACTGTCCTTGTCTGCTTTTGTTATTGGGGCAATATTTGTTTCATAAAATAAATTGGGCAGTGTTCCTTCCTCTTCTATTTTCTGGTGAAGAATGTAGAATTTATGTTAATTCTTTTTTTTTTTTTAAGATTGACTTATTTATTTGAGGGAGAGAGAACACAGGCAGCAGGGCCAGAAGGTGAGGAAAAGAGAGAATCTCAAGCAGACTCCACACTGAGGGTGGAGCCCAATGTAAGGCTCCATCTTATGACCCATGAGGTCGTAACCTGAGCTGAAACCAAGAGTCTGAAGCTTAACTGACTGAGCCACCTAAGCGCCTGATTGTTGTCGTTTAAACGTGCGTAGAATTCTTCAGCATAACCATCTGGACCCGGAGATTTCTTTCCCCGAAAGTTTTTAAATTATAGATTCTGATCTGGATAGTTACCAGGCTATTCAAATTATCTGTTTCATATTGGATGAATTATGATAGTTTGAGTTTTTTCAAGAAAGTGGCCTGTTTCATGTGCATTGTCAAATTTATAAGTGTAGAGTTATTTGTAGTATTACAGTATTAGTCTTAGGATGTTTACAGGATCTGTAACGATATTCCATTCTTCGTTCCTAATTTTAGTAATTTGTATCTTCTTTTTTTTTTCTTTTTCAGTCTTGCTAGAAGCATTTTTTTTATCTTTTCAAAGAAGCAGCTCTTTCCATCTGTTTTGTCTGTTACTCACTTTGTATTTCATTAATTTCTGCTCTTTTCATTATATCCATCTTTCTGATTGCTTTGGGCTTATGTAGCTCTTCTTTCCCTAAGCTCTTGATATAGGATCTTATTTATTGATTTGAGGCTTCTCCTTTTCTAGTACATCCATTTAGGGTCATAAATTTTCCTCTTTGCACTGCTTTAGCTGTGTTCACCAATGTTTCTGTGCCATATTTTTATTTACATTCAGTTCAATGTATGATTTTATTTCCCTCGAGACCTCTTTGACCCATGGATTATTTAGAACTGCATTGATTAGTTTCCAAGGATTCAGATAGTTTTATCTCTCTGTCATTGATTTTTAGTGTGATCCTATTTTGGTTGAAGAATACATTCTCTATTATTTCAATTCATTTAAATTTATTGAGATTTGTGTTCTGTCCAGGATACATTCTTAGTAAATATTCTGTGGGAACTTGAAGATACTGTGTATTCTTCTGCTATCAGGTAGAGGGGTCTATACTGACGATTAGGTCTGGTTTGTTGATGGTATCGCTGCGTTCTATATTCTTGCTGATTTTTAGTGTAGTCTATCAAGTGTTGAGACACGAGTGTTGTGATCAACTATAATTGTGGGTTTGTTTATTTCTTTTTAAGTTCTATCAATTTTACTCTATGTATTTGCAGCTCTGTTGTTTGCTGTGTACACATTTAAGACTGCTATGTCCTCTCAGTGAACTGACTCTTTTTTTCATAATGTAATAATCCTCCCTCTCTTTAGTATATTTTCTCTGCTCTGAAATCGATTTTATCTAATATTAGGACATGACATATATTTTTAAATCCTTTTACTTTTGGGGCAATATTTTTATCTGCCAAATATTGTTATATTTGAAATAATGTCTGCATATAGTTGAATAATGTTCTTTAATCCCCTCTGTCCAGTGATAAATGGGGGAGAGATCTTTTAATTTATGCATTTAGTCTCCTTGCACTTAAGAATTGACCCATTAAGGTTTACTTTTCTTAAAGATTTTATTTATTTATTTGAGAGAGTGGACATGAGCGGGGGGGGGGGGTGGGTGGAGATAGAAGCAGGCTCCCTGTTGAGCAGGGAGCCCAATGCCTCGCTTGCTCCCAGGCCCCTGGGATCATGACCTGCACTGAAGGCAAACGCTTAATGGACGGAGTCACCCAGGTGTCCCTAAGGTTTACACTTTAATCTTATTTTTTTTTCTGTTTGCTCGCTCACTCGCTCGCTCTCTCCCTCTCTTTCTTTCTCTTTTCTTCCCTTCTCCTCCTCCTCCTCCTTCTATCTTCTTCTTCATCTTCTTCTTCTCTCATCTTCTCTGACCTACTTCCTATGTGTTATTTGGATATTTTTTAGAATTCATTTTTATTTATGTATGGTGTTTCTAGTAAATCTCTTTGTGTAGCTTTCTAAATGGTTGCTCCTGCTATTACACTGTATATACATAGATTACAAGAGTCTGCTTGTGTCATCACTTAATGGTTCAAGTGAAATGTAGAAATCTTCTCTGTTTCACTTTACCCTCTTCGTTATAATTGTCAGACATTTCCTCTATGTACATTTAAAACCACCACAGATAGTGCCATAGTCATACTTCAATCGACACACATAACTTTAAAAATTCAAGAAGAGAAAGAAAGTACATTATATTTACGCATATATTATTTGCCATGTACTTTCTTCCTTCCTAATATTCCAAGGCTTCTTCTTTTATTATTTCCTTTTTATTTAGAGAACTTCCTTTGGCCATTATATTAGGACAGATCTGGTGGTAACAAATCTTCATTTGTCTTCATCTGAGAATGTCTCAATTTCCCTTTTATTGCTGAAGAACATTCTCACTGGTATAGAATTTTAGGTTGACTATTCTTTTCCTTCAACATTGGAAAAATATTGTGCCATCTCTTTCCTTTCTCCATGGTTTTTGATGAGACATCTGCTGTCATTTGAATTGTCTTCTTCATTCGTAAGATGTCATTATTCTCGGCTGCCTTTAAGACATTTTTTTGTCTTTATTTTTCAGAAGCTTAATTATGTGTCTATGAATGGTTTTCTTTGGGTTTCAGCCGCATTCTCTTTCTCCTCTCCTTTCAATATGATTGTTAGAAGTTTTGTATGGTCTCATAGGTCCCTAATAGTTTGTTCATTTTGTTTCAGTGTGTTTTCTCTCTGTTATTCATACTGGATTATTTCTGTTGCCCTATCTTTTAGTTTACTGTTTGTTTCCTTTGTTTTTTTACAATCTGCTGTTAAGCCCATCGACTGAGCTTTCCAGTTACTATATTTTCAAGCTCTAAAATTGCCATTTGTTTCTTCTTAATATCTTCTGTTCCTTTGCTAAGACTTTATACTTTTTCTAGGGTTTCTATTTTTTCTTATTTGTTTTAAGCATATGCATAATTGTTCATTGAAGAATTTCTTTTAATGGCTATTTTAAAATCTTTGTCAAATAATGCTAACATCTCTGTCTTCTCAGTGTTGGTATTTCCTGATTATCTTTTTCCATCCAGTTTTATGTTTTCCTGGTTCTTGGTATGATTGAAACCTGGATATTTTCATATAATGTTATAAAATCTGCTTTGTACTTAAACCTTCTGTTTAGCTGGCTTCCCCTGACACCACTCCAATTGGAGAAGAACAGGGCACTGCCTCATTCTGGCCAGGGAAGGAAAAGTCCAATTTTCTCATTCAGTCTCCACTGACACTTAAGGCAAAGTCTTCTTGTTACTGTTGAGGAAGAAATTTCTATCTCCCCAGATAGTCTCCACTGAAAACTCAGTGGGGGTAGCTTCACTGAGTAATAGAGAAGGTCCCGACCCTCTATGGGGTCCTCTCTAATCATATTATTGCCAAGATAGTTGCCTCATTCCTGCTGGGTGGGAGTGGAAACCCAGGCTCCTTCTGTAGTCTCCATCAGCATCCTTCGGCTGGGGGAAGACTTGCTACAGGCAGATGGGGCTGAATGCAGTGTCATCTCACTTGGCTTTCTTGAACACCACCCCAGCATGAGTGGTGGTGCTTTGTTACATCTTTATAAGGCTAGATCTCTAGGCTCCACACTTGGCTGTCACTGGCACTGTCAGGGTGAGGTCAGTTTTTTCCATGGTGTTTAGTTATAGTAGAATTGTCATCGTCTAAAAGTCTTCTATCTTGCTGGGCTGCCCATTTTCTGGTCCTTTGGCTAAGGAGGGAAAGCTTCTGTTGGGGCTTTTCTTTTCTGCATCTGTTGGCATTTTCAGGCTGCCCACTTCCTCAACCCCAAGTCTGGACTATATGACACAAAAATAAAACTCAAGAAATTCACTGCCATGTTGTTACGTCGTCTCCATGTCTGTAGTTGATCTGCTTTCTTCTGTCTTCTTTCCAGAGTTTCCTTATATTTATTTACATAAAATGTCCAAGGTTTTAGTTGTTCTTGGAGGGAATAGGGAACAGTATGTCTAGTCCATCTACCTGGAAGCAGAAGTCCAACTGCCTAGATTTTTAAAACTAGAAAAATCACTATAGAACACATAATATAAATAGAAGGTAATTGGACTATTTTGTTGATGATGATGTTTTACAAAATTACTGAAACTGACTCATTTAAATGAGTGTCACTGGTTCCTTGAAATCAGTTACTGAGTTATCCTTTGTAGATGATTCTGTATTGTTGACACTGCTCCCAAACATTTTTTGAACTCTATGGGACTTAATTTGAGAGAATGAATTGTGTCCATTTGAATATTCTCAGTGGCATAAACCGTCATCCTTTGAAGCTGTGTTTGATTTTTGGAAGTAACCCCAAGTGGTTCAAGAGCCAAGATGGCTCGTAAAACAGATGACCAAATTGGGTAATACACTTCTCAGTCTAACAGTCTTTTCTAAGACTTTTCTAAGAGAATAGTGTGAACCAAAGCATTGTTGCAGAGAGAAACTAATTTATTTTATATCATACAAAGCCTCCCAAGCACTTTAAATTTCTACATAATAAGCCTGATGAACTGTGGGCTGAATTTTGCATGAACAGTGCCATTTGGTATCAAATCAATATTTCTTTTCTGTGGTGTTGACATTAATGTTTTCTTGGGTCCTATGGATATTGGAGTTTTTCCTCTATAAATTTTGACAGTATGTTTTTTGGGTCAACTTGAAAACACTATATTTCATCATTATTCCCCTCAAATACATGTTATTTTGTCCAACCTCCCCCTGAAAGTTCAAATAAATGTCAAATCTTCTCTATTTCTTTTTATTATTCCACGTGTGTAGCCCAGTCTTTACAAAAACCTTTATGTTCAAATTCCCCTTCAGTATGAGTCAGTGTTCTCAGAGCTAACCCTCTGCTTGAACAAATGCAGCCTCTGACATTTGCTACATTTTCATTAGCCCTTTGTACTTCATCATGAGCATCCTCATTACCTTTCTTAAGCCTTTGTGCCTGTCAATAAAAACTTTCTCTTTACAGTTCCTCCAACACCATAATTGTCCCTTTAGATATCTTGTCATTGATGTTTGCTTAACTTCACACAAAATTAAGTGTTAATTCTTGGCTTTCTAAAGCTGTCACTCCCCATCCCCATTCACTGTAGCCCCAGTAGAGAGTGAAAGAACAATACTGATGGAAACAGAATCATTTTACAGCACATTCCTTCCATGCCCACTTGATGTTTTACCAAACTGAGAACATAAGCTTCTTCACTTCATAATCATGGAAAGATTACTAAATGCATTTATTTGCTTAACTATAATGCTCTAAGTCACATCCATAGGATCTAAAATAGATCACAGACCTGATTCAATAAGTTGGGATGGCCCTTTGGCAAATTAAAGAGCTGCTAAAGAAATTTAATATACCCTACGATCTGATCCTTTTGTTCCTTTTCATGGTTCCTCTTCAATTCACAGTTCAACTATGAGGGGGAGAGAGTCTATTTGGGGGATTACAGTATAATTTTGTGTTTGAGAGCATGATCTTTAATAGTATGCCTTGGTTCAAATCCTGATCCTGTCAGTTTACCAGTAGTGAAAATTACTTGGGAAAGCTACTTAACATCTCCAGGCCTTAGTTTCCTTATTAGTAAAATATGTTAGTAATAATTCATACTAGTTCACCTCTAATGCTGTTGTAAAGACAAAAGGAGGTAATATGTGCAAGATAGGTTTAACACCTAGTGTTTCGATAGTAGCCATTATTTATTAAACACCAGTTACTATGCCAGTCATTAGAGATGGTAAGTAGGATATGGTGCTTGCCTTCAAGGACTTCCAAATCAAAGCATAATCCTGGGCTCCAACGGTTCCATCAGAGGGAAAAAATAAACCAGAAAAAATAAGTCTACACACTATCATAGTTCTATGCAATCAGGTTTTCACCCTTGGATAGACCATTACCAGAATATTCTAATCAATGAGGGATTGCTACGTGGTCCTAACTGATTTTCTCATGTAGATTATGCATCGATGGACCTAAAGTGATTTCTGGATCCCTCTAAGTTTTTCTGGGTGTTATAATTCTTTGCTTGTCTACATGATGACTTTTGATTAATCTGCTGGTTTTCCTCTTTTCCACTGGCTCAAGCACTGACTTAAGACAAACAGATTTAAGTGTAAATCAATTTATTGTTCTATAGCCAGGCTAGTCAGCTTTAGTAGGTCTACATCATCAGTGTTTCAAACTCCAGGAAATCATGGTCTTTAACTATATAACCTAGCATGCCAGGGAGTTCATTCAGAGTATAGCAGCTCAAAATGTCATATGTTTTATCACGGTTTTCCTCTCCTACCAAACAAGAGAACATAAAATTCCATGGAGGTAGGAGAGAATCAAACTAAGGGGAAAACCTGGGCCAGGAGGGTGTTCAGTCACCTAGAATAGCTCTCAAAGGTGCGACATCTCCTTTCATTCAGATTTCTGAGAAGGGCATCTAGATTTCTGGAAGAAAGAAAGATACATTTGCCTTTTATGAAGTTATCTCAGTTGTGTTTATGATGTTATAGCTTTGCCATTTCTGGTTAGCTGTGTTGGATAGTGTTGGATTGGTAATGATTTTCACATTGTGCTAGTATAGCCTGAGTCTCTTTTCTGCATCTTTTCCTCCAATTTCTCATGACTGAAATATTTTTACTGTTTCTAAATGTAAAAAATTGTCCATGATAACAAGACAACCAGTTGGGTACCTAAAAATATAATCAAATGGTTGTTTACTTTGCCATATGTATTGCCAACTAATAATTTTGAGTATTTTCTTCACTGAAATCACCTCTTGTTTGGAACCAAGCAATGTGCCTCCCATCTTCCCCAAATGATTTTCTGTGTTCGCTGTCATTTCCTTATGTCTCTTAATGTTACTTTTTTTTAAGAACTTTTAAAAATTCAAACTAATATCTTCCATGAATGCATATTTAATTCTTCCTTTATTCCTCCAATCTGACTTTTTAATCAAAAATCTTGATTAGTCAGACTTCCCCCACTAGTGAATCACAAATTGGTTACACATAGAAAAATTCACAGGCTTCCCTAGCTAATGAATTCCAAGGTGAAATTCACTTTTGAATTTCAAATGATCTACCCTTAAAAGATCAACAAGAAAGAAAATGAATGCAGGAAGGAACCCTTCAGATGCTTCCACAGAAATAGATGAAGTACCGAGCATAGCAGTAAAACATATGTGTAAAAGTATTAATGATGAGCATTCTCTTCCCGTGTTAGACCTCCATGTTAAACCATACATAATCGTAAAAGGCACGTTCTGGGTTACCAGCCCACAAGCAGAACTGCCTGCTCAGTGGAGGAGATATCAAGTAGGCTAGAACACAGGTGAGAAAATCAGAGTGAGCAAGGAACGGTGGTGGGCACCATATCATTTGGAGATAGGAGACCAAAGTGAGCGTACCCTCTCCCTCCAAGAGCCACCCTGAAGAATTGAGAAATGATCATTATCGCTTTAAACGAGGTACTAACGAAGCTCACGATGAGAAGATCTACAGACAGAGCTCACGTTGAAGACCTTTTCACACCTAGTCCCTCCATGAGCTACAGATACAGGAATTTGCCACATGGATCATTTTCAAGGTGACTGAAAGATTCCCCAAACCATACTCTTGCTTTAATAATGCAGAACCTGAGTCAATAGCACCCTGACCTGGACAAGCTCACTCTGCGCCTGTGACGTAAGGGAATATACACACTTTGGTTCTTTTGCTTCAGATTCAGGAACCAGGCTGTGTCCTTCTCCTCCTGATATCCCCTTCTTGTATCTCTCCCTGCTGTCATTAAAACTAAAATACCAGATAGCACTCCACTTTATTTTTAAAAGTTGCGACTTCTTTTTGTTCTCGAGATTTTTCAGAGAGAATTTGGTCTCTTAAAATGGGGGATAAAATAATCTTGAGCAAGACACCAGATGACTACACATGTATTTCATGCGACCTTACTCCAATATTAGCATTTTCACGAGCCACAGTAGGCAGACGCTCGCTGTGCTTTCATTATCCTTCCAGCAGTGGCCGAGAGCCCGAGGATGCCACTCTACCGGAGAGGTATTCTGTACGTGTGTTCTACTTTCATCACATCTTTCATTCCTACCAATCTGCATCTAACAAATGATCTTCTCCACAGGCAGGTAGCCACATCCAGACTTTGATGGGGTCCCAAAGCCTTCAGCATCGTAGCCGGGAGCAGCAGCCATATGAGGGAAATATAAACAAAGTGACCATCCAGCAATTTCAGTCACCATTGCCTATTCAGATCCCCTCTTCACAGGCCACCCGGGGACCTCAGCCTGGACGGTGCTTAATTCAAACTAAAGGGCAAAGAAGTATGGATGGATATCCGGAGCAGGTGAGAAGACTTTTTATCATTGATGAATTCTTAGGAAATGTTCAAGGAAGTCCAGGGAATCCATGGTTCACGTCCACACACACACACACACACACACACACACCACTCATGGAGTCTGGGACAAATTATTGCTGTCACCATGTTGAACGGAGCAGAGCATTCTTTGTAGGGGTTTTGTCATTATTTTCACTGGTTCAACACTACAACATACGAAAATTAATAGTTGGTAAAATGCTCATTCACATCAGGAGAAACTGAAGAATTAGGAATTTTTCTGGTTGACCCTACACCTTCTCCCGCTCACTTTCACCTCTAATTTAGTGCTATAGCATGGCTTTTGAATGTTACAGAGCTTCAGTGGGCAAGGTGTATTTACGAAGGCCTCTGGACAATGTGAAAAGTAGACTATTTGTGGAAACCTTTTTGAAAAGTCCTATCTTTTGATTGTTGAATAAGACAAAGATAAAGCTTTGCTACAAAGAAAATGATAAAGAGCAGTTAGAAGGGAAATGTTTCTGAAATGCTCCAAAAACTACTGATAAAATCCATGTAGCAAAAAAAATTGCTGCTCTTCTGACCTATCTAAAATTAGGATTTACTTTTCCATTATAGAATGTATTTTTCTTCCTTGGAACCAGAAAACCGAATAGGATCTTATCTGTTGAATTATATTATGCTTAGAAAGTAAGACATTAAGATCTTCATACTCTCACAAAATTAATTTCTCTTATTTCATTCTTCAGACAAATAGGCATAGCTCCTACTGACTTCTCTAACTCCTTAATACGTTTTATAAGATTTCATTTTATTATTGCCTACTTCAAGCTTCACATATCACCCTGCCTTATTTTCTAAACATCTCGGACATTACCTTCATTCTCCAGTTTTTTCCTTTACACTGTTAAAAGCCATTTGTTATTTGGATCCCAGCTGCTCTAGACATTGCCTCTGTTTCTTAATACCTTTCTTAAGGCTGAGATTAGGTATTAGTCATCTTCAGAATCATAAGCTTTTTTTTAAAGATAGTTTTCTTCCCGTCCTGCTGTGATCTAGGTCAAGTGTTGGATTTAAGGTAAATAAATCAGACACGTGCTTATAATCAAGTAATGATATGAGGTTTTTAACGTCTCCAGAGATTCTTAAAAGTTAATAAAGTTCTAAATTATGCTTTACTACAGGCACCTAAAAGGTTAAAAATTATTCATATTCCCTCCCCCAACAAATATCATAAAACTCAATGCAGTTCTTGGATTTCCTTATTCCTATTAGTAGCTACATGATTTTTTTTTTTTTTTGCACAGAATCAGCACATTTAAAAATCCACTGAGATCAATATCCTGTTTCACCTACTTTGAACAATACGCCTAGTATTAGCATGCAGTTATTCTGAGCACTCTAAATTTAAAGGCCTTTTTTACATTATTTCTCAAGAATACATAAATTGTATAGGTTGACCATGAGAGGATTACTAAAGGCCAGAGTTTACATACTTATTAAACTTACAACACTATGATTCTTTAGAGAAGGTATTTGCCATCCCTGACAGGTGTTTTGATCCACAGATCCAACATCACGTGCCTTTCAAACTGGAAGGTACAAACCGAAACATTCAGGGGCCCCTAGATGCTCAGTGGTTGAGCGTCTGCCTTCAGCTCAGGGCATGACCCGGGGATCCCAGGATCGAGTCCCACATCAGGCTCCCCACGTGGAGCCTGCTTCTCCCTCTGCCTGGGTCTCTGCCTCTCTCTCTGTGTCTTTCATGAATAAATAAATAAAATGTTAAAAAAGAAAAAAGTTTTCTTAAGAGTTAAATAATGCAATTCTACAGACATGCACAGTAAGTTTGGCACTGCAAGTACAGACATAGAAATAGAAGAAATAGAAATACAGCATTTTAAGAATTAAAATATTGGAGGGAACTTTATCATTATCAGTCCCAACCTCCCTAATCTACAAACAGAAAAGCAAGTAAAGCAAAATAAAACCAAAGAGAGAGAGAGAGAGAGAGAGAGAGAGAGAGAGACTGAAGGTTATGGATGTCACATTATAATGAAAATATTCCATGTATTTTTTTATTTTCGTAAGTTATATTTCTTTTGAAAACTCAGACCTCTTCAATATGTGTGTGTGTGCATGCACACTTTAAAGGCTTTTATCCCATAGTTAGCAAAAGGGAAAAATAGAGATATTTAAAATATTTTGTAGCTGTACAGTTTCACATGAAAATTATAGGGTAGTGATCGAAGTGCAAAGACCAAAGAAGTAACTGAAAATTTCTAATGTGGGTTTCAGTCCTATAAATCAAGACACTCTGTTTTAATAAGGCATTTCTAGTGCTGCAATAAAAGAGCCATAAAGAGAAAAACAGAGTTCTCCTAAATGATCACAAGGATGTTAATTTGGTCAAGTGCAGACGTTTCGCAGCTTACAGAGGCTTGACTAAGATTTTTAAACTTTACGATGGTGCCAAAGCAATACACGTTCAGTAAAAGCCATACTTCGAATTTTGGATTTTGAGATCAAAATTCGTGTTCGTGGGCTAATGGAATCACAGGGTAAACACCAACGCACTTACAACATCCTGTACCCTTGCAGCTGTTCTGTTTCTCACTTTTAGTACAGTAGCCAATAAATCTCATGAGATAATTCAACACTTTATTGTAAAACAGGCCCCGCGCTAGGTGATTTTGTCCAACTGTAGGCTAATGTAAGTGTTCTGAGCACATATAAAGTAGGCTAGGCTAAGCGATGATTTCAGTAGTTAGGTGCATTACATGCATTTTTGACTTATAATATTTTCAACTTATGATGAGTTTATTGGGCCACCATCCCATTGTAAATTGAGGAAGACCTATTTGCTCAATATGAAAAAAACCTAAATCATTCATAACCTTTAGGTGCAAGTAAACATAAACATGGTACAGGGAGGTACACAGCATGATGAAACACACTAATTTCTATTAAAGTTCGGAGATTTTACTTTTTTAAAAAAGTTATCACTTATTACAATGCTATAGTTGAAAAAAATATACACTTAAACATTTTTGAATTTAGGGAAAAGTGGTCTGAATGAAATCGAAGAAAGGACAACAGTTACCATACATTGAGCGGCTGCCATGCTCTAGTGTGTACCCTGGTCCCGCCTTATTCACAGGGGATATATTCCGAGGCCCCCAGTGAATGCGTGGAACCATGGGTAACATTGAGCTCTCATATGCTGTTTTTTCCTATGCATACAAACCTATGATAAAGTTTATTTCATATATTAAGTGCAGTAAGAGATTAACAATACTAAATAATAAAATGGAACTATTATGACAATATGCTGCCATAAAAGTTATGTTAATTTGGTTTCTGCCTCTCAAAATATCTTGTCCTCACCCTTCTCGTGGTGATGGGAGATGATAAAACGCCTACATGATGAGATGAAGTGAGGTGGATGACGTAAGCTTTGTGATACAGCGTCAGGCTACTAGTGACCTTCTGAAGACTAATTAGAAGGAGGATCATCCGCTTCCAGACCACAGTTGACCAGGGTGATGGAAACCATGGAAAGCAAAACTGCAGATAAGGAGAGAGGACTCTACAGTACATGTGCCGTAAATACTGACACAGGCGTGGCTTCAGGGGTATATGACGGTGCAGTTGCACAAGGTCCTATGTTTAGAAGGACCCCACACTTGGCTTAGTGCTCTGCTGTTGCCAACTTAGGATTAGTAACAGTCATTGAACAAGGAGCGTCATGTTTTCATTGGGCACCGCTACTTACATAGCTGGTCCTGTTTACACATAATGTTCCATTTAGTCATCACAAAAATCTTTTCTTTTTCCTTTTTTTACAAATGAAGAAATCAAGGCACAGAGAAAATAAGTAACTTGTAAAAGTTATAAGTGGTCAAGCTGGAATTTTAGCCCTAGTGTTTCTCTGACCCAAAACCAAAGTTTTGTGTTCCAATCTTACCATTAAATTAACCACATGATCTCAGACACTTACCTGCTGTGGCCTCAGTGTCTACTTCTTGTCAAGTAATATTAACTAAATCTGTTTTGGCTACAATTCAGACTTCCAGAACTGTCTTATGCAGGTAGAGCGTGGTCTTGAACTCACATGAAAAATTCCAATGCTTTGGAAAGCAAAAAGTACTAAACAAGTGAAAAATTTTATTGTTAACAAAAGCATAATCTCTGTATCTCCTAATGTGATCCAAAGAACTAATGCATTTCTAACCTGATTAGGACAAGTTCCATACACCAATGAACATCTATAATGAGTGCCACCACTGATGGCATTGAATTAAAATGAATGTCATTTTTTGCCTAGCCAGAGTTCTTAACTTTGTTTAGCCATAAAGAAGCACTTAGCAAACTTTGTTGTTCCTTCTCAATGAGATATCTCAACTTTCAAACCACCCATCACAATAAAACAGGGCAAGATGCCTAACAATTCTAACTTGATGCACTTAGGTTTACATGTGTATTTTTTCACCAGCATTAAATATCAAATCAGTTTTGATTTAGACAGTTTTCAACTCTAGAATTAAATATATGGAAGTAATTTTTAAGCCATAAAGTGCTACTCAGATTCAAGGTACTAATTTCTATACTAGAAATCTGAGTTTTTTATAAGATTTTATTTATTCATGAGAAACAGAGAGAGGCAGGGACACAGGCAGCGGGAGAAGCAGGCTCCCTGCAGGGAGCCCGATGTGGGACACAATCCCAGGCTCCCGGATCACAACCCTGAGCTGAAGGCAGATGCTCAACCACTGAGCCACCCAGGTGTCCCCAGAAATCTGATTTCTAATAATGATGTTCTTTTTAACAAATCATCTACAACACAAAACCATGTGCATGTTACTTGAAATTCATTTTCAGGGGATTAAACTTTAAAAAGAGATTTTAATGCACAAACCATTTTGACTATTGGCGAACATAATAAAGGATTAGAGTCAGAGTTATATTAAGTAGTGAACTGAGGAAAGCCAGAAAGTGAAGGCCTGATCCCACTCCACATAAAAAAAAAAAAAACCTCTTAGCCCTCCTGTTCCTTAGTCCTCGTGTTTCTCCTATCAGCTCTTTCCTTGGTTTCCTAGTCCAAGCAAAGATCTTTATGCGCCTTATCCTCCCCTTCACGATGCAATACTGTGTATCAGTTGTTCTCAACCTCAACCATACATTAGAATCTACTCAGGGCCTTTAAAAAACACTGATGCCTTGGCCTCAACCCCAGAGAAATTGATTTCATTAGTCTGGATGAGACCTGATTAATGGGAACTTTTGAAACTACCCAAGTGATTCCATTGTGTAGCCAAGGCTAAGAGACAATATAGGTATACTGTCTAACTCAACAATTTAATTTACCAGGTGAATAATATATTGTTATTTATCACTTATTTGATTCATAACTTGTTCATAATTTGCTAAAAATTTAAAAAAAAAACTAACACCAACTTGGTGTTTCTTTTTTGCAAATGTATACTCCATGACAACATATGTCTATACACGTGGAACATACAGATACCAAAGCAGAAGTAGGAAGGAAAGACATCAACATGATGCTCCAAACATCTCAAAACCCTTTCATATATTAATTGACTTGATCCCATGCATAAGGATGTGATACGGATAGAGCCGTGTCTGTTTTATTGAGTAGAGACGTAAGCTGCATAGAAGTGGGCTGTCTTGCCTGTGGTCACACAACCATCTAGAAGCTGAGCTGGCCTTAGAATCGAGGGTCTTGAGTCTACTGCACCATATGCTGCAGCCTGCTGCACTAGAGCCAGGCACCGAAGTCAGCAGCGAGCTCACGCTGAAGTAGTAAGCGGTGGAAACATAGACCCTTGAGTCCGCGTCTGCCCCAGACAGGAGAACACCCACTAATTAACCTTCGTATCAGAATGGCAGGAGCCCCATGGTTGTCTTCTGACTCTTCCTGAGTATGTCCCTGAGAGAGAACTGATTATACTTGAATTACCTTAGAATTAGTCTTTGTGAGTCATACAAAGTGACCTTCATCTATAATATTCGACGGAAAACAAAACTCCAAAACTCTCCCAATCTGCCTTGGAAGAAATCATTTTCATATTTAATAATACACAGAGGACAGTTGGCAAAAAGACAAGATTTCAGACATTTCTCTGGATTAGATGCTCTGGTGAGCTTCCCCAAGAGCTCACAAAGGTGAGGCTTTCCTCTGTAGAGGCCAAGGGTAGAAAACATTATTCTGAATGTTTGACAGAAGAATAAAAACTTGGAGATTTTTTTTTATTTAAATTATGGATTTTTAAATTAATAGGCAATAATTTGATAAGGATGGTTAGAAAGTAGATATTAAAATGATTTTAATATATGTTTTTTACTCAATTGATTTCAGGGAACTCCCATAACCTCATTCTACTCCACTTAGAGTGTTGCTATTTATAAATACTTCCCTTTAGAATTTTGTTCTTTGGGAACCAAAATAATGCTCCAATTCTGAAGTTATAATCCACAGTTTGAAACAAGTAATGTGTAACTCAACACCACAAAATCTATGAATTGACTTTCGAAGTTCTGTGCAGCCAAATAGTAGAATTCGGTAAACACTATAGTAGGAACAGAAGGACTCTCTCGGTGCTCCACTAAATATATGTATGATCTTCTTGGTTTCCTTAAGTGTAAAATGAAGGAAATGAAATGAATGACCTTTATAATTTATTTACAGACAAAAAAGCATATGAATTTCTGTTCCGGAGTTGGCTAATTTTTTCTGAAAGATCTAGATAATGGTACATCAGAGGATTTTATTCATCACTCTATTTAGTTATGTCTTTTCAAAAGACTTAATTAGTACTTTGAGTTGGACTTGCATCTGTAATTCACAACAACAAAAAAAAGTATGGAAGTAGAAGAGTAAAAAATTTAATTATTCTTGAATATTAACATTTGTGTATTTGATTGTATTACTATATTATTATATTGTTATATATTACATATAACTGCCTTATATAACAATATATAATGATTATATAATAAATTATAATATAATATATAATGATTATTATATATAATGATATGTTTAATATATTACATATTATGTATTATCATACCATGTCATTATATAAATCAGATCATGTCACTCTTCTGTTTAAAAAGCCCTAGTGGCTTCGAAATTTCTGAAATCATATACATCCTTACTATGGCATAAAGTCCCTACAGATCTGGCCGCCGCCTCCTCTCTTTCTACTCTTCCTTTACATATTTTTCTCTAGTAATGCTGAACTCATTGTTGCTGTTGTTATTGTTGTTAACCGTACTGATAAAATCTACACATCTTAAAGTTCATCTGTTGAAGTATACAATTCAGTGGGTTTTGTATATTTATACAATTACACAACCATTACCATCATGTGATTTTTAAACATTTTCATTATTCCAAAAAGGAACTTTTTACTTATTAATAGTCATTCCCACACCCCCTTTCCTTTATTTGCCCCCAGCCCTAGACAATCACTCATCTACTTCGTGTCTCTACACATTTGCCTATCCTGGGTATTTAATATAAATGAGACCATAAAATATGTGAGTTTTTTAGTGACTGACTGAAATCTGTGACTGAAATTGAAATTAGCATAATGTGCTAAGCGTGGAATATAGTGCTAATCCATTCCTTTGAATTGCCAAGTAACAATCCATCGTATGGCTATACCACAACTGTTTTTCCATCAGGTTATGTACCTTTGGATTATTTCCACTTTGGGGCCTTATGAATAATATTGCTATAAACACTCATACGTAAGTCTCAATGCAGATTATGTTTGCATTTCTCCTGGGAAGGTTACTGAGGAATCAAATCACTTGGTTAAATAGTAATTATGTTCGTCATTTTGAGAAGCTTCTAAACCCTTGTCTAAAGTAGCTGCCACATCAGTAAATACAAATCAAAACCACAATGAGACACCACCTCACACTGGTCAGAATGGCAAAAATGAACAAGACAGGAAACAACAGATGCTGGAGAGGATGTGGAGAAAGGGGAGCCCTCCTGCGCTGTTGGTAGGAATGCACACTGGGGCAGCCACTCTGGAAAACTGTGTGGAGGGTCCTCAAGAAGTTAAAAATAGACCTGCCCTACGACCCAGCAACTGTTCTAGGTATTTTCTCCAAAGATACAAATGTAGTGATCTGAAGGGATCCCCTGCACCCCAATGTTTAGAGCAGCAGTGTCCACAACAGCCAAACTGTGGAAAGAGCCCAGATGTCCACTGACAGATGATGGATAAAGAGGGGTGGTCTATACACAGCGGAATATCACTCAGCCATCAGAAAATGAAATCTTGCCATTTACGACGATGTAGATGCAACTAGAGGGTATTAGGCTGAGTGAAATATGTCAGTCAGAGAAAATTATATACGATCTCACTCATATGTGGAATTTAAGAAACAAAACAGGAACATAGAGGAAGGGAGGGAAAAATAAAACAAGATGAAATCAGAGAGGAACACAAACCATAAGAAACTCTTAATCATAGGGAATAAACTGAGAGTCGCTGGAGGGGAGGGTAGTTGGGGGACGGGGTAACAGGTGATGGGCGTTAAGGAGGCCACGTGATGGAATGAGCACTGGGTGCTATAAATGACGAATCCCTGAGCTCTACCTCTGAAACTAATAATACACTATATGTCAATTAATTGAATTTAAATAATAAGTAAATAAAGTGGCTGCCGCATACTATATTCCCACCAGCAATGAAGGAGTATTCTAATTTCTTCACACTCTCACCATTGTCTATCTTTTTTACTATAGCCACCCTATGAAGTAGTATACCGTAATGATTTTCATATATATTTCTTTAATGACTAATGATGTTGAGTGTCTTTCCATACATTTATTAGCCATTCATATGTCTTCTTTAGATAAAAGCCTATTAAGATTCTTTGCCCATGTTTTTAGGTGTTTTTTTTTAAGAATTTATTTATTCATTTATCTTAGGGAGGGTGGAGAGAGAGAGAGAGCAGGAGGAATAGGAAGAGAGAATCTGTAGCAGACTCCACCCTGAGTACAGTAGGGCTCGGATTGTTCCCGAGATCCTGACCTGAGCCAAAACCAAGAGTCAAACGCTCAGCTGACTGAGCCACTCAGGTGGCCCTGCCCATTTTTAAATTAGGTTATTTGGATTTTCAATTACTGAACTTTAAGGGTTGTTCATATATTGTGAATATAAGACCCTAATCATATATATAAATTGCAAATATTTTTTCCCACTCCATGGGTTGTCTTCACTTTCTTTGTAGTGTCCTTTGAAACACTAAAGTTTTTAATTTTTATAAAATCAGTCATCTCTTTTATCACATTTGTTTTCATATCTATGAAATCGTTGCCTAACTGAAGATCATAAAGACTTATTCTTATTTCTTCTAGGTTATTTTAGTTTCAGCTTTTACATTTCAGTCCCTGATTTAGTTTGAGTTCATTTTTATTTATGGTGTGAGACAGGGTAAAAATCATTATTTTGCATGTGGATACTCAATTGTCCCTGTACCATTTGTTGAAAAGATTGTTCTTTTCTCATTGAATTACCTTGGACCTTTTACCTTGAAAATGAACTGACCATAAAAGGTTAGGGTTTATTTTTGGACTCTCAATTTTATTTCATTGATCTGTGTGTCTATCCTTATGCCATCTTATTGTTTCTTGATTTTATAAGGATCCATTTATCCTTAGGGCATTTAAAATCGCTGACTTTAGGGGCTGGCATAATTTTCCCATTTTTCTTTTTGTCTGTTGCATGATCTTTTACATTATTCATATTTCTGCTAAAATGCCACTTGAGCATTTGAAATATCATCTCCTGGCTATTCTCCTTAAAATGGCTCCACATTCCTGTCCCATCACTCTTACCTTTCCTGCTTTATTTTCTTCACAGCTCATCTCACTCTTTGAAATTATTTATTGATTATGTATTTAATATGTCTTCCCCACTAGAAGGTAAGTTCCATGAGGGCAATGATATTTTATATGTCTGGAAAAAGTGCCTGGCACTTAGTAGGGAACCAAAAAGTATTTATGGAATAAAGGCATGAATCATGATGACTATAACAATTTTTGTTTTCAAAGTTATCATGGTTTTTCCAAGCAGTTAACTGCATAATTGAAGCATTCCATTGAACAACTGGCATACCTTCTAATAGCTCATCACATGTTTTAAGAAGGAGCCACTATATACTTTTGACAATGCATATTTGAAAATATCTTTTGTCGCATATGCATATATTTATTCAAACAAAAGTTAATTGAGTGCCAGCCATTGTTCTAGAGAGTCAATGAAGACATAGATATGAAATAGATATAGATATATCTAGATATCTAAATAGGTAATAGATAAATAGATAATAGATAATAATATCTATTTTATAATAGATATAAAATAGATATGATTCATAGAAGTGATTCAAGTATCCTACTTGCATAAAAATCCATGTGGATGTGGCCACCTCACTAGAGCTACTCTATGATAATACCCTTAGGAGTCAGGCCTAGAAATGGCCTCAGAGGAGAAATGTTCTTCATTACAAGGTTCCTTCTGGATCCTTCAACAATTAGCAACCTTCCAATAGATCAAAACCTCACGTTGAATTCCCATCAGTATCGATTTTTTAAAATTCTGCTTGCTTCACTTCCCAAAAAGATTTTTAAACTATATATTTTGGGTTTTTTTTTAAGTAAAAGATAAGAAAAGTCAATTCTTCTACAACAAGTAAGCAATCTTCCCCTTGATTTTTCATCAAGCAGGGCTATTGATTATAAGTAACCCAACCTAATAAGACTTAAGCAAAAAAAAAAAAAAAAAGATTTAAACTCATATACTGTTAGCTGAAACTTCAGGGATGGGCAAGCTACAGATGAGGCTGAAAGCTAGGTTCGTGACTTCTTTCAGTGGGTTGGTTCCCATCTCATGGTAGAAAAATAGGTCAAAAGCTCCAGACACTCTCAGATTTAAAACCAGATGGAGAGAAAGGAAGATTCTTTCTCCTGGAAATGCTGGTAGGCATCTCATTACTCCTTTTTGATTGGATCACCTCCCCATCCTGTAAACAATCCCATTTCTAGAGGATACAGTGCTTTGTTTTAGGCCTAGATAACATGATGCATCCAAAGCATACAGGCTGGGAATAAAGAAGTAGGTGGCTATTCAAAAAGAGATTGAGGTTACAGCCACCAGAATTAGGATGCGTGGATCGTGGGCAGCAAAAGCAACAGGTATCCATTCAAAGCTTTTCTACACGCTGCCAGGAAAGAGAATCGTAATTGGAACATATCATAATAAACCAGCTCATTACAGCATCACAAAATATTTTTCTGGAATGCAATCCCCTAATCCCGAATTATACCTCCCAACACACACACACACACGCACATTTTTTGTACGTACACATGTACACACCAGTGCTACCATTTCCTTTGTTCTTGCCAGAGCCTTGCAAGACCAACTCAGATAACTACCTTCTAGAGATTATATATTACGACTTCGCAGGACCTCACTGCCACATTACAATCCATTTAATCCTAGACCTCTCTAAAATAAGGCCCAGCATGTTAATTAGAGCAAGATGGACGCAGGCCAGAAGCATGAAGTAAAGTCAAATGATGGAAGCAGAGTCTAAAGAAGCAAATACACCCTTGACTTCAAGGCTGTCATTTATATTTTTGGCCAGAAATTTCATTCACTGATACCAATATCTTAATAGAAAACAGAAACACTGATTTTCACTAAAAAAGCTATTTAGTAGCCTCTCAGTTCTGACCTTTTGCGTTTCCTCTTTGCCAATCCTCTTTAGTTTCCGACTGCTTCGTGGCTGTGAGGTATTCTCTCTTCTTACATTTTATGGCCCTGTTACCAGGCAGGTGGAACGCGTTATATGTGGGATGAATACTCTCTCCGACATGCTTTATGGGACACAACAGTCGCAACACAACCCATTAGCCATACCACGGCATGCCCAAGGGCGGTCTAGCTTCAGACCAGAATTTATGGTTGTTTGTCACATTTATAAAACCACAGTGTCATCTTTATTATTTCTATTATTAAAGAATATATTGAGGCAGTTCTTCATATACTTGGCACATATGAAATTTGTTTCCCTTAGATTTTTAGTGCCTTCAGATTGACAGTAATATAAAATAGATATAGTCAGTACCTTGAAGGAGAACCACTAGAAAGTACTCTTGGCAATTTACTCTGTAAATAAAATCTGTTGCATATGTTTCCTTTCAGGTTTTATAGTGGCCTGGGGAACGCCAGCAGTCTATACCCCTTCCATATATTTCTCTGTGCAATATGAGGTTTTCACATTAGAAAGATATAACCCAAATTTCAAATAACTTAATCGGAAATGTGCAGATATATGGGGAAGCATGAAAGTAAAATGTGAAAATCATATTAGTTCCTTTCTTCCATTTTCTAATTAACCACTAATAACGAAAAAGGATTACCAGGTAAACTGAAGGTATATTGAATAAAGTTAAACTATTCCTTTGAGCTACATCGAAGCTATTATATGTTCACATCCACAGATGGTGAGCCGTATAAATACAAAACTACTATAAACTGTAGTTGCTATTACCCTATGATAACTAGTTTTAACAAATCTAGCTCAATTAGAGGAAAAGTTATAATTAAACGTATCTTTTAAATAAAAATATGGGAAAGTACTTATGGTAATTGCAGTTATTCATAATCTAGAAACTATTCATTAAAGACTCTACCATAAAAATCACATTAGTGGATAGTGTTTTGCCCTTGTATTGCAAGTGAACTATGTAATAGTTAAACATTATATTTATTATTATGAAATATGAGAGTAAATTAAGGATAGTCTCATTAAATGGCCAAACCTAATTAATACAGTTCCCAGCGACTCATAATATATGCTAATTAAGCCAAGAACAGTACTCAAGTTTGCTCTGAACTAAGAAGTAGAGATTAAAAGTATCTTGAAAATAAAAATATAGAGAGTGTTTGGGCATTTACATTTGTCTACAAGCAAATTAATAGGCTGACTAAGCAAGACTGCTGGGGGAAACATTAAACTACTTAATAAAGCAAACATCCCAATCATCTTTAAGAACTTTCCCAGTTTATATTTATATAAATACAAGATATCTGTCAATGTATTTCTTTAGACTTTTTTCTTAACTCCTTATGAATCTTTTGCCTGCTAATCTCTGGTAATACTTGGCTCCCCTAATTCCAGTACTTGTTCTGTCCTTAAAAGTTATAAAAGTGGCTTGCTTTCTTTCTTTCTTTCTTTCTTTCTTTCTTTCTTTCTTTCTTTCTTTTTCTTTCTTTTTCTTTCTTTCTTTCTTTCTTTTTCTCTCTCTCTCTCTCTCTCTCTTTCTTTATTTCTGTAACCAAAGTGTATGCGCCCTCTGGGGTCCCAAGTCTTTTGATCTTGGGTCACCTCATCACACTTAATATGGAAAACTAGCATTTTCACCGTGATCCTCATACATATCCCAGCTCAGGATCACCATCAATTCCTAGCTTTGTTACCGCCTCCCGAAGTCATTCCTGGCAATGATTTCCCTTCTGCTGAATTCTCGATCTACATTTTGCATCCACTCTTAAAACCCTCTCTCAGCTTTACTCCAGCCTTCACGTGAGGTGGACCTAACTTGGGGTGCCATCATTTCCCCATAGGTCTCAAAGCACAAAACTCTTGTGTTTAACAGGCTTTCCCTGATGGTTTAGGGTTTGGGAAGATAATACAGCACAGAACACCAGAATTTTAGCCCTCATGGTCATAAATATTTATTGACTATTCCCCAGTCTCCATATTCTTGACCTCTTTCTGTTTTCAGTGCACTCCTCTGTCTTCCAAGGCTTCTAACTGCCTCTCCAGGAGCTGCTGCCAAACCCAAAACTTCTATTACTGAGTATTACATTCTTCCTCTGTTCCACCTTCACTCAAACTATGGTCAAAAGTTCTCCCCTTTCTCAAAATAAAAGCCCTGCTATTCCTAAACAATAGAATCATCTGCCAACGAGATGAATTGTACTACCCTCCTAGAAAGCAGTAGCAAATTATCTGAATAGTCGCATTTTCCCTCAATGTATATTTGCAAATTTTCTTCCATTTATTCATACTGTCCTTTCTAAGTGGCCAGAATATATGTGCATTTAAAAAAAGTAATTGAAATAATGTACAGTCTTGTTATTGTTATAAAGCTTTTAATTTTCAAAAACTGCTAATCAGAGTGTATTTCTACACACAATAATGAATAAATACTTACTAATCTCTGCTTGCCCAGGTAATTTCAAGCTAGTTTCAATCATAACTTATTGCCTATAGAAGCACTAAATATTTTGTCTTTTGTGTACTAACATAGGCTAACCCTGAGAACTTCATTGAAATGTAAATCTTTTCTACTGTAATGTTATTTGAAGATGTTTAGCTTTGATATATATTTGATCACATTTTTATATCTTTTTTACATAGTTTTGTGTGAGAATAGAAAAGAATCCTGGCCTTGGATTTAGTATCAGTGGTGGAATTAGCGGACAAGGAAATCCATTTAAACCTTCTGACAAGGTAAGAAGTGAATTTCTTATTGACAGTTTTAATTAGAAAAACACTGTATTTTACTGCAGAAAAAGAAAGGTCAGAAAAAAATTGCTGGACTTCAAAAAATTTGTCCAGCACCACAGTGCTTGACAAATCCTAAGAATAGGGCAAAAAATGAAGCATTCTCTTTGAAAGGAGAGTTGTTTGTTTTTGGCTTTGTGTTTTGTTCACAATTGTATATATTTTTAAAGAAACCTATACAGGCAATTTGTAACAAATTTTTCCAAAAGTTTGCTTGCAGATCAGTTATGTTGGGAAAATGTTTCCTCATGGTAACAGAATGATTAAATAATGCTTTGTCGCCAGGATCAGGTGATTAAAATCTCTTTAAGGAATATAAGGAATGTATATGAAGCAGTCCTATATAATCAGGGGAATGCCAGTTAGAATGTCTGTGCACCAGAAATACTGCCTTTCTATTTGGAAATGATGTTGAGAATAACCATTCATAGAGTGAAATTAAAATATTCTTAGTTTGGTAGGACCAAGTGTTTACTTAATGTTAACAAATTATCCATCTACTTTAAGGCAAAGAGTATGAAAGTTCAAAATTATCAGAAACATATACTTTTAAAAGCCTCAAATCATTGTTTTATTCATCTTGACCCTTCTCTTTGTCTCTAGTCTCACCTCTCCACAAGTTCTTCCAATGAAAAGTTAATGACCTTATCATTCTTAAGATAGTTGGAATCCAAAAGACATATTTTCTCTCCTTTCTCACCAGCATATACATCCTTTCATTGTATTTCTGGAAGGCACAGGGTAATAAATTTTTAAGTTAGGGATGGACAGACTGCTAAATAGTCAAGAGGTCTGAATGCTGTTGCTTTTCTGCTGTTATTTTCAACTGAAGGAGAGAGTAAATGCAAGGCTTTAAGATCATTGCCTGTAATTCTTCCACTATGACAAATATGAACATTTTATAACTATTAATTTAACTTCTAATTTGTAACATTTTGATGACACTGAACTACTTCTATGATATTATAATTTGCTCTTTTGGTTAAATGCAACAGATATAAAGCTCAAATTGATAATGTGTCCACTGAAAGATTTCCCCCTCAAAAGCACTCTTCTTCGCCTGATTACTCTCTAAAGCACTTCACAATCTGAAAAGTGAGTCTCTATTATTGCAAAATTGATGAGAGTAATTAAAAGTTCCAGATCTGCAGAAGCCTCTCAAGACTGCTCTTAATTTATTGACCACTTTTGATGTCATGCCAAACATATGGTGGATGTTTAGTTAAAAGTGTAGAGAGGATCTAAAGACATTGGGTTTGCCAATTATTACATGAACGTAATTCACTCACAAGGAAAGGGATTAATCTCTTGGGAATTCAGTTGCATTTCTTTAGCCCAGTGTCCCATTCTTGTAGTGGTAGCATAATATTTAGAGTAGAACCCAGTGCCCAAAGTAACCAAAAATGCTAAACAGTAAGAAAGTGAAAAGGAACTTAAAAAAATACCCCTCTCTCCAATACTGAAAAACACGCTGCTTTTTCATAAGTTGGCTAATTCACAGCTGAGAGTGAGGAGAACCAAATTAAACAGATCTTTACATTCAACAGCTATTACCTGAGTCAGAGGTGGGTGCTTTTTGAGGAGTCCTAGTCAAGCAAAAGCTAAATTTTAATATGATACGTATTCTCTTCCAATAAACACCTCATGGATTAGAAGTATTCTCAAAAACCACACTATAGGGGATCCCTGGGTGGCTCAGCGGTTTAGCGCCTGCCTTTGGCCCAGGGCGCGATCCTGGAGACCCGGGATTGAGTCCCATGTCGGGCTCCCGGCATGGAGCCTGCTTCTCCCTCCTCCTGTGTCTCTCTCTCTCTCTCTCTCTATCATAAAATAAATAAATAAAACTTAAAAAAAATTTAAAAACCACACTATATTATTTTACTTACTGCTCATGAATGTTTGAATCCTTTGCAGTATCAGTCAAAATTCTAAGTATCCAAGATACTTGAATGTCTCTGAGACATTGAGGATTTCACATATAAGGTAAACAGTAGATTTATTCCATCCTCTTTATTACAATTGATGAGAGCTGTTGTTTCAGCCAACTGCCAAGGACCATCGTGAGATAGAATCCAAAGTGATTACCTGCTATCGAGTTGGACAGAGAAAACATGCAGTGTCAAGTAGTCACCCCAAAAGCCTGGGAATATGGGCTGGGAATATGGGAATGGGGCAAAAGTGAGCTCTCTTGTTCAGTCTGACAGAAGTTCCCATTTAAAACCTGAGGTAGCATGAGTTTACGCAGAAAATACTTAAGACAGTCTGAAAGTTAACTGAGGCTTTAGGGGGAATTCAGGACTGAGCCAGACATGGGGACTGTTTTGTACTGGACGTTGACAGCTTCTAACAGCACCTGGTCTTACAAACTTAACTCCTCTCAAAGACCTCAAGTTTGTCCCAATCAAATATGGTGTCCTGGGGCTAAATGGGCAGAGCACGGTCAGTCCCGCAGCTCACGTCACTGTCAGAACAAGGTTTAATGATTGAACAGACCAGTTCACTTATCATGCAGTTCATTATTTGGGGCTCACCTCCAGGTTACAACTGCTTTTACGTACTTGGAAAGGGAAAAGTGTAGAAAACCAGATGAAAAATGGTCCCACATAATGCCTGCCTCTGCCCTCCCAGGGAAGTGGGTGGAAGCCATGATCTGGTCTATTATCATAGGGAAACATTGCTGTCAGGAGAGCCATACACTGCGGAGAGATGAAAGATTTTGATCTAACAAATCTGATGATAATAATAGTAAAAGTAATAAAAATAACAGCCTTTTATTGAGTACCTGTAATGTGCTGGTCACTCTATTTGGCTCTTTATATACATATACTTATCTGATCTTCATAACAACTTGTATTAGTTGAGTATTATTATCCCTCGTTTTGCTGAGGCCCAGAGGGGTTAATTAACTCATCCAAGGTCATTTAGGTGATCTGTGGCAGACAAGATTTGAACACAAATTGATCTGACTCTAAGTCCTTTTCTCTTAATAAGCACTATGATGCATGCCTCTATCTGCAAATGCCACTTAGCAGAAGAGCCACATGATGAATTTATACCCTGTAGAGATGAAACTAATATGATATTCTAATATTGAAAGTATTACAACGTCCTCTAATTAGTCATAGTCTAGATATTTGTTTCAACAAGTCCTTGGAAGTCAGCATGTATTCTCTATTGAACCTAGATAATTAGACGCAGACTGTACACAGTGGATTACTAAGCAATTATATATAGCTTTTAGACTAAGGTATCATGATAGTGGTGATTCTGCCAATGGAACAAACCACAATAATCTTGGCCTATTTTTGAATGTTCATGGGATAATAACTCGTGTTGGCAAAATTCACATAATTGACCAATACAATTTCCACTGAAAATTGTTGTTAGAAAGAAGAGACTGGATTAAATGGATGACTGATACCACGTTGTTGTAGTGTCTTCATAAGTCATAAGACCCTGAAGATGAGTGGGTTTTTAATGATGCATTCTCATAGCTCATCGTTCAGGGGTTGATATCCCTCCTTGCCTCATTTAAGGAGGAAAGACTAAGCTCCTAAAGTTAAAAGATATTTAAGAAAACTCATAGCCCCTTTCTCTATATGCTCTGAAAGCATAGTACTGAAGAGTCCCATGAAGAGCATCTGGTCGTAGCATCAAAACGGAAGCTATGTTACCGGTATCCCCAAAACACTTGACATCAGGACGTATACATATTGGGGCATTGGAACCAAGCAATCACTCATTCTCCACAGTTTTAGCATAATAACCACGTTAAGCAGATGTCACAGAGCCTACCCATATTTCCACTGATTTGGGCAATCTGCATGTAGACACGGAAATGGTAGGAGGAAGAAATCCATGTTCTTAAAATGTTTAAATATCTTAAACATTGGTACAGGTAAAATCCCAAGCCCAGAGTCATGGCAAATATAAAATATAATCTTCAATAAACCCTACATAAATATCCTGGAATTTAGAGCATTGTACTATACTTCATCCTGACTTCTAAAAGACTGGCTCCAGATGCCGAAACAGCCAGCAACAGGGCCTAAACACTTTTACACCCTTCCCTCCTCACCTAGAAAAACAATGGAACATTTTTTTCTTTGTGTGGAGCTGGGTATTGCATCAAATAAAAAATGTTATATGATTAATGTTAAGAGAAGAAGGATTAGAGGTGCAGAATTGAAGCATTTACTTGATATCTTACTCAGGAATAATAACACCCGGAGGAAAACACTTGGCAGTGGCAAGTTAGAAGATGCACAAAAATGATTTTCCAGGTTTGCTCAGCCTCACGGCACTGGGTGATTCATAAACAAAAGTTGCAGGAGATTTGCTCTTGACTTATGAGAAAGGCACATGCTGTATGCCTACTTCTTGTCATATATTCTTCATGGATATAAAAATCAAGAATAGCAAACACATATGTCTAGAACTCCGCACAGCATACGATTTACATTCACTGCATAAATATGAAACTGCGTATATTTCCTTTATTTTGTACAACTACTAGACACATATGATTTACTTTCTATATTTCTAAAATAATTTTGTAATATAACTTATATATCTACCCCCTCCTTAATTCTACTTCAAGTGATTTTGTAATGCAAAGTAATTTGGAGAATCTATGAATTATGTGAGAATAACATTCAGGAGCAAAGGATAGCGATAATACTCTTTATTTACATACTGCATTTTGGACTAAACATAGGAAGGGTGTTAAAAAAATTTTTTTAGATATAAAACTAAATTTTCATTTTATTTATTTTTTTAAGATTTTATTTATTTACTCATTCATGAGAAACAGAAAGAGAGAGGCAGAGATAGGCAGAGGGAGAAGCAGGCTCCATATAGGTAGCCCAACGTGGGACTAGATCCCGGGTCTCCAGGATCAAGACGGCGCTAAACTGCTGAGCCACCCAGGCTGCCCATAAATTTTCATTTTAAAAATTGTTTGTAGATTTTCTTTTTTAGGGGGTGGGGGTGAGGTAGGAAAGGGGCAGAAGAAGAGAGACAGAGAGACAGAGAGAGAGAGAATCTTAAGCAGGCTCCACACCCAGCACAGAGCCTGACACAGGGCTTCATCTCACAACCCTGAGACCATAACCTGAGCCAAAACCAAGAGTTGGACACAACCTTTTGAGCCACCCAAATGCCCTTAGATATAAAACTAATTTTTAAAAAATAAGTACCAAGCATAAATTGTTTTAAAGCATAATTGATTATTTCAGCTGCATCTTAGTCAAATTGTAATTTGAGGTTCAGAATGCCACTTTGAGGACATTAAAAGTGAGATTTTTAAAAAATAAAAAGTATATTTTTTTCATATTCTGTTCTTTGTGTCAAAAAAAAATCTTGAGAATCTATTTAGAAATATTGATAGAAATGTACTCCTCATAATCTTCTGTCAATAAGATTCCCACAGGGGGGCACCTGGGGAGCTCAGCGGTTGAGCATCCGCCTTCAGCTCAGGGCGTGACCCCGAGATTGAGTCCCGCATCGGGCCCCCCGCAGGGAGCCTGCTTCTCCCTCTGCCTGTGTCTCTGCCTCTCTCTGTGTGTCTCATGAATAAATGGATAAAATCTTAAAAAAAAAAAAAAAAAAAAAAACACGATTCCCACAGGTATTCCACTTACATGAGACTTTTTTAAAAGGCATGGCACTGTGCTTTAGACAGTTGGATAATGCAGCTTCCAGACATTATAATACAAAGAAGACAAGACATGGACTCAGCTTATAAAAGAATATAATAAAACTCAACACAAGCTTGGTTCTTCACAAAAAAAAAAAAAAAATCACTGGGGCATACATGTGAAAAATATAAGGCAATGAAAAAGCACCATTTGAAATAAGAACACCAACTGAAATGTTTTAATTAACAATATATTTAGAAAATCACTGGAATTAAGTTGCTATCACTGTGTGATATTTTATAACAATCAGTAAAATACTGTTCAATAAATTGAAGCCCAAGTACACGGCTACTGTATTAGCAGCTACATTAGTCTGCTAGAGTTACACATTATTTATGTTCCATCTGCTGCATCATTTTACCCATTTGGCATGGAACAAAGTGAGTAAAATAAGCAGGGAGAAAATATGGGAAAAGATTTAGAGACTTTTAAGTTTGTTGACATTTACTGAAAAAGCACTAGTCACTTCTCAGTCAAAATACGAAAGCGCTTAAAATTAATTCATAAATAGTTCCTTACATAATGACTAACAAGAATTGACAAGCCCATCAATGAAGGAAAGTTCATTACTGAGGGTCAAAAAGATCTTGGGGAAGTGTGAAACCTTTTTTCATTTATGAAGTTACTACTACATGATTTAAGTGGTATTCCAGGGGCCGCGTAGTATTCCTACTTTCTTGCTTGAAAAGTGTATAATCCAAAGTCTATAAACCAACTAGAATTCTTGGAAATATGAGAAATAAGACAAAAATAAATAAATAAAAAGGAATAGCTACGCGGTCTCTGCCTATAGCAATATTTTCTAAATTTTTTTTTATCCACGTAACATTTGAGATATATGTCAATAATTTGTATTTAATAATAGTATCATCCACTTTTCCTCCGTTCCACCCCCAAAGTTATTCCGTACTGACTCTGGCCTCCAAAGAATCACTGGAAAGCAAAATATAGACTCTGCATATCTGTACCAAGCAAGAAGATACCGCAGAGCTCTAATTTTTGTAGTTTGTACTTGTGTAAAGTCAGTTCCCCTAGGTACAAAGCTCGAGCTGGGGATTGTTGTGCAAGTAGTTAACTGAAGAAGTGCTCTCGGGTGAAACCTAAAAGGAGTGATGGGTGCAAGGTAGGGCAGGGGAGAAACTGACCAGAGATGCGGAAGGCCTGGTGCAGAGTGCTCGGGTGATGGACGGTACCAGGGCGGTGTCACCTTGAAGAGGGCAACAGTCCTTTGCACCCCGGTGTCATGTTGGCTGTAGGACACCCCCAGGGAGGAGGGTATAACCTTCCAAGCCTTTCATAGTAAGTAGGCTCCCAGCTGAGGGTCATTTTCAAGAGAAGTGTCCGATGTGAGCCATTGGCAATACCTGTAGGATACGAGCACCAATTTGGTAAAGGGAATCTGGGCGGGTCCGCAAAAGCATCCAGCACATTATTATGAACACAATAGGGTTTCCTTTCCATCTTTCAGACTGAAAGCACTTTAGTCCTAGACATTCCAATATGCTTGCATCTATGCTTGCACTGCCCTAGGACCTGCATGCTTTCAACCATGGGATCTGAGAAATTGCCAAAGCACCTGGTTCTTCAGTATGGACCCTGAAGTCGACTCTGTTAGACTTTTCACAGTGAGACCCCTTTAAATCAGCTTTTAAATCCTTGTAATTTTTCTGGTTAATATTTTTCGTAAAAAAAAGGGGGGGGCACTGCTATATTATAAGAACATAGTCCTAGTTTCTGTAAGAGATAATAACCACCAATTGAACCAAATCTGTGTTCCTTGGTAGCAAAAGAAAAGGTTTGCAAAACTAGATCAGAAGGAGGAGGGAAGTTTGGCGTCAACACCCTTAGGTGGGGCGGAGCAGGGGGCCGGGGTGGAGGGGGGCGGAGGGGGGGGAACCAGGTAACAAGAGATAAGATCATAGGAATCTAACACAAGTGAAAAAAGAAAACCAAATAACTACAAAACACTTTTATTGTGTCATGTTTCTCTTTTGAGTGTGTGAAGAAATCATGTAAAACTCAAAGAGCTGATTCTTAAATTTTGTAAATTCTCCCTTAGAATTCTTCTAATAGATTGGGGGAAAGCCACAGACAGATGAGGACAGATTTCCAAGAGAGACTAAGACAGGTTAACCTGAAAGTCGTAGAACTATGCCAGAAAATTAGACTCATAGGTCAGAATTCACAGTGTGTTATATTTTTAAATAAAAGATTAGCTTATATTCAGGCCATGTGCCTTCTGGGCATCGAGCACGGCCTCCCGACCTCCTGAGTTCACTGCCACCTCTGAGCAGAGCGTCTAGCGTGGTCCAACTATACAATGATGTGTTTTTGCTACTAAATAAAACCACAACTTAAGTCTAAAGGGATCATAGTTTGACTGAATATAGCTTCCAACAAAATAATTTTTCACTGCAAAAACCTTATTTTAGCAAAAGTGGCAAAGTTTTCTCTGAATTCTTCACTTTTCAGTTCATTATTTTGAAATAGTGTCAAAAATTATGCCATTGAGGAGGCTTTGGGGAACCCTGCCGTGATGATAATCAGAAAGCTGATTACCAATACCAGTTTAGGAATTGCTACAAAGAAGAATCCACAGCCACCTACAGTCCCCCCACTCCTGTTTCTAATAGTTTTTACTATTTTAGGCTATATCTGAAGCTGAAAAGAAAACCCATGGGGGGCTCTGACACAATCAGTAAACTGTATGAAGCTCAGCAATCCAAATATTCACTCCCAGTCAAGGTGGCACAGTAAAGATAGGCTCTAAAGAATCCGTGAAATAAAAGAAATGAAAAGATTTTTTTTAAATTTTTTCCAAAGAGCCAAAAATCTGAAAAGACAATATGGAAGGAGTATGATCATTTACCTTTAAAAGAAAATATGAAAATCAAATGAAAAACATCTCTTTTTTTAGTCTCAAGAATTTCACTAAGAAATGAACAGGAAGCCAAGGCACTTTCAGTCACAATGAACAGACATCCTGGAGATGTTTCACGATTAGTTAGTAACTGGGACCCGGGAGCAATTAATAACAGGAAAATTATAATTATAAAGTAACCAAAGTCAGACATAATTTTAACCCTGACACTCAAATTTCCCCCAAAAAAGAGTAGTGCATCATGATCAGCATGAAACTATAAAAAATATTCTAGTAGTCAAGGTGTCATTTCCTACAGGAATCTCAAATAAAAGGGAAGAAAGTAGCTTACTTTTGGGATGCTTTTGGCAAGTCAGAAATGCAGTATCTTGAAAACTATATAAATATATTTATATATTTACTTATTAAACATATATAGTGTGTGTATATTTATTTATTGTCTATATTGGTATACATAATCTATATTTTTCAAAAATTTGGCTACTAAACCAACCAACCAAGCCTAAAGGGCAAACAATGTAGACTTCGTCCACTAGGACCATCTCCATTATATTGCCACTAGGGTATCTGCAATCGTGTAGTCATTTCCTATAGGTTTTACCAGTCTCCTTGTCGCTCCAATGAACTTTTAATACGTTTTTTTAGGAATGCGGCCAAGTGATTTCTTTGTTAATGTTTACTTTAAAATGTGTGAGAATTTAATGAATAAATAAACACACTATACATATGTTTATATATGCTTATTCCTTTAAACATCCTTTAAACATTTATGTTTATTCCTTTAAACATTCCTTTAAACATCTACGCACAGAAGTGCACAAGACTTCTGTGCAATTTTAGAGGACTTTGGTCAATTGTCTTTTGAGGCTCAAATTTCCTAGGCTTCTAAATGATTCTTTCTGTTCCTGTCCTGTGAATTTAACATTTCATTGTTTTGTCAGCTAAGACTCGTTAATACACAGAAGCTCATGCTCACTGCCGAGGCCCCTTCTCTCCGTCTCTCTCCCTCCCCACTCTCCGCTAGTTTCTAACGGCCATGTGGTAAATCCTCTTCTTGTGCCACATATCGACTCCTCGGTTATTAAGGTAGCAAATTGTTCAAAGCCGAAGATTTGACACTCAGTAATTAGTCTGAAAATATTTTGTGATCAAAAAAAAAAAAATTTCATGATCACACTTCTGATTCCCAGAGAAGGGAACTACTGATGATACCTTTATCCTTGATGTGTCGAGTCTTCCACTAATCATGGGAGTCAAGTCAATTCTACGAGCCACAACACAGCTTCAGATTAATTTTGCCCAACCCATGAAAACAAAAAATTATTTGCATACTTTTGGCAAAAAAAGAAACAAAACAAAACAATAACCTTTAAAATCTCTTGAGTTTATAACTGGGTTTGCTTTTCATGAGTCAGTTTTCCCTCAGAAACCCTTTTTGAACTTTAGTAATTATATGAAAGCATAAGGTACTATATTTTATGATATTTAATGAATGTGTTCTGAATAGTAATGATAAGAGTATGCAATTTTTGTTTGAGATATGGCCTTCCTAGAAACCAATTTCTTAGCATCAGCTCCAGCCAAGATTTTTCAGAATTTTAAAGAAAAGCATATTTCAGAAATTGAAGTCGCAGTTCCCTTAAGACAAGTTCTATTTTGGGGCCTACATTCACAATAGCTGAGTCTGTCAGAGCCATTCACCTTCATCATTAAAAAGCTATATAAAGTTCCTTTCTCCTCTAACGTGAGAATGTTAAATGTTGGCCTTGTAGACTTTCTGAGTCCATTAAAGTTTATGTCCAGAGGTGGATAGACTAGGTAACCTGTAAAGACAAGGTCAGATCTTAACACTATGAAAAACCTCCCATACTCGCCACTTTTCAAAATCACTTGTGAAAAGTTAAACTTTTTTTAGAAAATCTATTCTGGATACTTTTAGAAAAAAAAAAAAAGACATTAATGACTTGCATAAGGGCTGGTTTTTTAAAAATGGGGAAGAAAAATGACAACAGGTCATGCCCGTTAGCAGCTCCTGTCCAGCTGTCTCCAGATAGGCTTTGGCTCCGACGTGCGTGGGTCCCTCTGTGGTGGGACGCTCTCTGGAGGTGGTGCGAGGGGACAACCGTCGCGCTGAGCATGGGATGGCAGACGTTAGAAAAACATGCTCAGAGATGCCATAAGCCAGGGGCAGCTGTTATGAAAAAGAGCTAGTGCTCCTGACTTGGAGCCACCAAAGCAAGTAGGCCCTGAACGTTCCTAAGAACCATCAGCAGGCCCTCTCGTTGGGACCCATGTCCACAGCTGACAGTGAACAACGATCGGAGGCATTGTCCCTGAGAGCCGCCACTAGAAAACCACAAGTGAGACAGGACTTCCCAGCCCTCCTCCCGCCCTCTGCCCTAGAGGACACGCGGACCCTCTGCTCTGCTGGGCACTCCAGAGAACCTCTGGTGCTGTTGGAGACTCAGGAACTCTCATCTGGGATTTACTGGTTATAAAGCCCTTGGGGTGTCACTCAGTTGTCACACTCTAACACTCGTGGAGGCTACGGTGCGTGCCTGCACGGGTCTAGGTGTCTGTAGATTCGCTCCATCTCATAACCGTGAGGTGTGTGCCCCGCTGCGCCCATGCTGCAGGGGAGGGAAAGTTAACCACACCAAAGCTACTTAGCGTGCCCAGGTTCTCAATAGGACGCAGGCTAACCCCAGGGCTGTGCTCCTACTTCTTACACTGTGGGGAAGGCAGGAGAAAAGGGTCCCCCAAAGATAGCCACCTCCTAATGTCTAGGACCTGTTAATGTGCTCCATCACACAGCAAAAGGGACTTGGCAGGGGGGTGTCAATTATGCACTTTGAGGTAAGGAGGTTGTTCTCCCGGGTCCAGGGGGGCCCAGTCTAACCACCTAGGGCCTTAGAAACGGAGACTCCGCTTGCTGTGGTTGGAGGGAGGTGTGACGACAGAAAAGTGGTCCAAGAGGTGCCCCTTTGGTGGCTCCAAAGGTGGAAAACGGGGACTAGAGGCCCCTGGGGGCTCCGCCAGGGAAAGCGGCTGCCTCGGCTCAGGTCATGACCTCAGGAGGTCCTGGGATGAGCCCCACGTTGGGCTCTCTGCTCGGCGGGGAGCCTGCTCCTCCCTCTCCTCCACTTCGCCTGCTCCTGCTCGCTCTTACTCTCTTGCCCGCTCTCTGTTAAATACGGTGCTTAAAAAAAAAAAAAAGAAGGAAAGGAAAAAGGAGCCTATGTGCCAGCAGCGCGGACCTCAGCTAGAAGCTGGAAGGGGCAGGCTGTCCTGTAGGGATTCCAGAGGATGACCCCGGGGGTGGGGGACCGTCCTCCCCAGGCGACCAGCTCTGCCCTCCAGCTGGAGTTAAGCACCTGCACAACCGAACAGACGAAAGTAATGAGCTGAGCATCAGTCTAGTGAATAGTGACACTGTTCACTTAGAACATTTTTTAAGTTTTTGTTACTATTTTCTTAATTACATAAGCAGTACATGATCATTGCAGAAAAATTAGAAAAGAGAGATAAATAAAAGGGGGAAAATACATATACATATATGAAGTCTCATCACCCAGTACAACCACTGTTAACGTTTAGGAATATATCCCTCCAGATGTTTTCCCACACAAATATACATATAAACATTTCAGCAAAAATAATGTCATAGCATAATAACAGCATCCCACAGTATAATGTTTTATGCCCCGCTTATTTCCCTAAGGACTAGTGTACTTCCATAGCTGCCATCTAGGACTTCACTTTTACAGACCACATATCATACCTTTGTATAAATTTACTGGAACATAGTTCATCAGTTCTGTTATTAGACTTTTAGATGTGGTTTATGACTTTTATCATTACAAATAATACTATGATGAACGTGTGAGGAAATGAATGTTGCAACTTGTCAAGTTACTTCCTTAAGAAAAGTTCTAGAAGTTGAATTGTTGGTTAAAAGTTACACAGCTTTCCAAGGATTCTGATAGCTGTCTGTAGTTTCATCTTTAAATGGAAAGGAAAACAGATTAAAATCAGAAAGATAAAAATCATTCAACAGTTTTAAATTAATAACCTTCATAAAGATCTGAAATATTAAATGATAACACTCATAGAAGTATTTCAACTAGGGCCTTTTTGTTAAACCATTCACACACACATAAAGTTAGTGGATTTAAGTGAGAGTCAAATCCACAAATCAACAAATAAATGTTAAATCGACAAATAAGAGGACTTCCTAAATTACAGGCAATGACATCACAATATTACCTTCTATTAATACTTCTTGGGGACTAAAAAATAATATTGAGTTATTGAAATGCTATTGAAATAGCCTCTTTATTTTTAACATATATTTTATATGAATTATTTATATTTTTAATGTTTTAATAATGGTTGATTTCTTGACTTTTATCTACTATAAGCTCACTGAAGCCAAAAATGACATTCTGTATAACTCTATAACACTAGCAATCAAGGCCTAGCATATGGTAGGCATTCAATAAATGCTTGCTTTATATACATGATTAACAAAATTAATTTGACTTTTTTATAAACTAAATCAGTTTGGGGATTTTGTAACTACGTTGGCAGAAATTTTGTGTTTAAAATGCATATTGGAATTTTCTTGTGTTTAATTTGTTCACATGCATTTTATATTAAAATTTCAAGTAACATACAAAGTAATACTAATTAAGATAAACCAGTATTTATTTGTAATTCTGATAAGGTTTTTAAAGTGTATTCTGAATTTACAATCTGTCAAATAGAAGAAGTTTTCAATAAAGAAAAACTTAAGAGTGATTTCTGAATTATATGAAAGATGGTTTAGTATCATATTTCAAATTATTTAAGAAAGAAATTAAGACTCTGCCATGAGATTAATTTATAAATCATAGGTGCCCCTTAAATCAAGATCAGCTTTTGTTATGCAGGTAAAGATGTTGCTTTTCTTACATTTGACTTAAAAAATGGTGCCTTTTTTTAAAAATACTTTGATAATCTTTGAACCTTACATGTATAAAATGTTTTTAGTCTGTTTTCATTGTTTTCTATGTGAATGAATAAATTTTTGACTAGGCCTAGTTCTTGATAATACAATCAATCCTAACCTCTGTTACTTCTGACTTATAGGGTATCTTTGTTACTAGGGTTCAGCCTGATGGACCAGCATCCAACCTGCTGCAGCCTGGTGATAAGATCCTTCAGGTAAGAGAGATAAAAAGCACTGCTTTCAAATGCCACATTAGAACAAATACGTAACCGTGTTATTACGTCAAGGGACGTGAATTAAATGACTGGCAATAAGTTCTTTTCACATTTCTTATTTGCATTTATGTGGGGGCAAAGGGTTGAGAGGAAAGTCAGAAACAAATTCAATCTGATATAATTCTACATATTCCAGTAAATACTGGAATGCCAAATGGCACATGGTAGATATTCTGCATCCTTTTGCTTCTGTGACTAGTGTTATTTGGTGATATAAAAAGAATTGAAATGTATAAGAATCTATGCATCGCTATCAAGTATATGTAAGAGCAGTGAAGTACTGAAATAGGACATCTGTGAAATAGGATATTTAATTTCTTAACAGTAAGCTTATTACTGTTTGACTACTGTAAAGTGCGTGGTTATATCTCCCTACACCCCCCTTCTCAGATACTTGAACAAAAGTTTAACTATATATAAGGTAACTTATTAAAACGTACTATCTGATGGAAAGGACACTTTCTCTAACTTAAAGTTCTGTATAACAGAAATGGGTCACTCAGCTCTGAAGAGATCTTCTATCTTTTATTTACCGAACACCTTCAAAAAGTTCTAGAGAAGTGGAAACCCTAGATAACGGTATATACATATATTTATATATACATCACAAATATAGCATTAATATTTTATTCTCAGAAATACTTAAAACTAGCAAGATCCTGAAAACTCGAGTTTTCAAAAATGATAATTCTCCGAAAACCATGGGTTGCTGGAACCCATAACAATGTCCACAGTAGAAATAGCATCGAACAGGTTTGAGTCCACTCCATGCAGGCAGAAGACCAAGCCAGCAGTTAATCTTTAGAGTTAAAATATTGAAACAAAAAAGACACAAAATAATCTAAATTTATTTTTACCATTTGTTATGGAAGTTCTATATATTTTATTTCCTAAGTAGCCCTTTGATCTTAAGCATTTTATATCATGCCTATGGTCCTCATAATTGTTATGTGTAAAATGAACTGTGGTTTATATTATATCTGACATCCCCTCATCTTAAAAATTCAACTATTCAATAATTTTATAAATTTCCATGAAAGGCCAAGAGTAAACTAACAATGTAATTCCCTAACAGTAAATGCTGCTGTTTAGCAAAGGAAATGGCTAGTTTTTTCCTCTACTGAATTTCAAAGAAATGATTTTGAATTTCTGAGTCTTAGAAAAAAAATGTAGCCAGCTAATCTCAGATCTCTGATCTATCTGAATTCTATGCCAGTTAGAGAAGCCTTCCATAGCTTGAGACAAGGTTGGGAGTTGCCCTCATCCATGACACAGGTAGCAAAAGAAAGATTTTTCTCTCTGGATTCAGAAAAAAATATATCTAGATGTAGATATTTGTTACACATGTTAAAATGTTATATATCTGTAGACAGGTGAGAGATGACAGATGTTAGGTAGATAGATAGATAAGATAGATAGATAGATAGATAGATAGATAGATAGATAGATAGATAGATAGATAGACAGACAGACAATCAGTTTAGATGAATACAGATATCCTGCAGAAAGGAAATGAGAATTCAGTTAGTGCGTATTCGCAGGATTAAAACACTTTTCTGGCTGGGCCGTTCTAGGATTATATGTGGGGACATGAGGGTTGAGTATTTCTAGCCCCTAAGAGGTATACAGACACAGCAATCCTGAATGCAAGAAGTAGGAAGGAATGATAAACCGAATCAGCTAAAAGCCACAAATCTGCAGAAGAGCTGCACCTGGGTTGGCTCTTCTCTTCACAAATGACCGTGAAAAACATAACATTTTATTTTTGCTCTAGACTCATTTGCATCTAGTACAATAAAATCAAAGTCCATTTTCAGCAAAATAAAAATGCGCAGACAACCTAAGCAAATGAATTACTATATTCGCAGTTCTACTTATACTAGTTAAAAAGCACAAGTGGCAATATACTTTCTGAAAGAGATAAGAATGGCTAATTCTAAACTGAAATCATTGCCAGCATTAGATGCTAAAAGGGCAGATTATATTTCTGTCTCCTTATAACACTACTGGCTCTTTGTTTAAAGAATAATGGAAAAAAATTAGTTATCTCTCATTTAGAAAATCCTTAAAATATGTCCTTCCTGGAGCAAATTTATTGACAAGTCTTTATGACAATGTAACAGCCTAGAAAATAAAGGTAAAGGAACAAAGAAATAAACAAATGAACAACAACAACAAAAACAATGAATGAGCCTAAGCGATGGCAGTTATTGGGTTTGATGTAACCCAAAAGCAAATAGCAGAAGAGACATTGAATAGCAAAAAAGACATATCTTTCCCAAATCTCCTCCAAACCCTAAATTTATTATAGAAGAGCTGTCTCTTTCTTTGTCTATAACTCTTTTCATCCATTACTCTCTTCTTATTCTGTTATGGGATCATGCACTTGTTATTGGAATTACATAAAGAAGTGTGCATTAAGAGATTATCTTAATTAATGTTAATGTTTCTGTCATTTTACTATTCATTTTCCCAGAATAAATACACTATAATCAATGAACATACCCAAGTTACCTACTGTGTTTAGTGAGTTATATAGCTGTAGGACCCTGTGGATGAGGAGCTAGCTCCATGCTGGGAGAACCGATACTTCCCAACCTCACCCTCCTCCTCCTCCATAAAGTCAAATATACAGGAGTGAGAGAGAACAAGTGAAAGCACATGCATTATTTTTTTAAAAAAAGGTTATTAGATTGAGCCATCTGAATTTGCCAATATTTGACCATTTCTGAATATTAATTTCATTGGCTTTACATCATAGTTTCTTTTTTGTAATGTTCTTTCCAGTTAAAAATAAAAATCTATCTAATTTATTACACATTTTAAATTCAAAATATATTAAAATACAGAAAATCCATTAATTTTACTCTGTTGAAAAGATGAATAGATTGAAAAAAAAGAATATATCATACTTGATAGTTAACGTGGTTCACAGTCATAGCCTGAGGCTCATTTTTAAGTATATTACCTAATATATTACATACTATATATATATAAGTATAATACTCTATTATATCACTGTAGTCAAACCTTATCCTTTTCATTTACCTTCCTACCCCCTTCCCCAGATAGGAGCCTCACTTTGGCAGAAGAAGAGAAAATAAATAATTTATAGATATTTATTAACCACATCCAAGTTTTACCAGTTATCAAAACAGATTTTTGTCATATAAACTATACTAATATGATACCTAATTGAAGATTATTTCATAGTCTCTTCTACCATACTACAATTTTAAGGCCAAGAATTTGAGAAAAATGTTTAGACTTCCCAAAAGCATAAATGAAATAGCCATGGATGCCTGAACCTACCGTATACAGATACCCAGTGCTGTGTCTGTATCTGACCAGGAGATCAAACCCTCCTTGCCTGAATGGAAGCTGTACATGTCTTTGAATGACCGGGAGGCATCGTTCACTGCTAACAGTTTATCTTACTTATCTAAAGCTTATTTCTTCAATAACCTCAAAGCAAAGTGCCTCTGAGAAGTCATAATGAATGTCACAAAGTCCATGCACTAAATTTCATGACTTTTGCTCATAAGAAAGGCTTTATTTCATACTTGGAGTCTTGTACCTAGCTTTCCAGACCACCAAGGGGAAAGCCTCTGGATCCAGGCACACAGCCAGAAGCAAGAAGTTACAGTTGGCAGCTTCATGGTCTGGGAAGAGAAAAACTTCTTTTAACAGAACAAAACTCAAAGAGCACAGCAGAGTCATTCAGTATAGACTCCACAGTGTTTCCCAAGAGCATCCCTTATGATGTCTTTTTTTAAAGAATTCCTTAGTCAAAGAAGTTTCAGAGCCACCTCAGACTCTATCCCTTGTTTTAGGATTTCACAATGTATCAAGCATTTCAGAACCTAAGAAATCTTACAAATGTATATGTCCCAAACATATTTGACCATACAGCTCTCTTTACCAACAACATCCATTAACTACCTCCACAGAACACACTGTGGGAAATGTCTCTTATAGAAGCATCTAACTGGGCCCACAGCTTTATCCCACGGTGTTCATGTTCATAATTATCATCATGAGTCATTCAGAATGGGTTAGAGTATATTCATGTCTCTGAATTTTTAAAAATTTCTCCCAAAAAAAGCTACCAAAAAAAGTAGAGTGAGAAATTTTCATTATGGTTAAAATGAAGTGTTGGGACCCTTCAAAAAATAAACTTAAGCTGTTGAAACTTCACTAAAGCATTTCCCAGCAAGGTCAAATGAGTTGATGCTTTACGTTAGCTGATCTTAGGAGGTGGTTGAAAATGAAAAACATCAGAGAGGTTGGTCAAATGAGTTGATGCTTTACTTTAGCTGATCTTAGGAGGTGGCTGAAAATGAAAAACATCAGAGAGGTTGGAGGAAAAGTGGGGCAGAGGGGTCAGTAATCATATAATTCTTAATGTTCAGGGAAATTATTGTTTTTAATAAGACATTTAAAGAATGAGATTTTTAAATACAATTTAATTAGAAGACAACAATAATTTTCACAAATGTGTATGGCTTCATATGCCAGAGTTTCACCGCATATCTTATTCAATTTATGAAGTTCAGTACAGTCAACTAATAAAAGATTGAGTAAACACACATTGCAAAGCAAAAGATAATATTCTACATAATAAGTAAAAACTGGAAAACCAATAAAAACAAGTTAAGTTTCTTAGACTGGCTCTAACTTCCATAAATTGGCTGAAATAAAAATAACAATTAACTCCTATATGGTGTCATTTATATCACACAACAACCCTGCAAGGTATCTACTGTTGACAGAGGCTAAATGACTTATTTGAGCTTCTTCCGTTTATGCAAAACTGATTCTACTGGAACAGACTTTACTGAAAGCATCATATTCATCACATTTTCTATTTATATATTTGGAAAATATATATCAAATGCCACAGTGTACAGAGTATTGGGCCAAGCGGTGTAATATGTAATAAGGAGTGTAACTAAGTCCCTGGCTTTACACAGCCTAGGCTAGGAAGTAGATGTGCTCAAAATCACCTGAGCAAAAAATGAAAGAGGAAGAGAGGAAAGAAGGTGACTTTAAGCACTTAATGAAATCAACTTCTCGCCTGTCTTAAGAGCAAATGCTCTACCCAACAGAGACCAACATGGCTACACAAGCCCCCTGAAAATGAGAGTTTGAATTTTGCAGTTCTGCTCATTTTGCAAGTTTTTTTTTTTTAAGATTTTATTTATTCATGAGAGACACAAAGAGCGAGGTAGAGACACAGGCAGAGGGAGAAGCAGGCTCCATGCAGGGAGCCCAATGAGGGACTCTATCTCAGATAGATCCCAGGATCTCGCCCTGAGCCAAAGGCAGACCCCCAACCGCTGAGCCACCCAGGCATCCCCATTTTGTAGTTGTCTTTTTTTTTAAGATTTTATTTATTTATTCATGAGGGACACAGAGACAGAGAGAGAGGCAGAGACACAGGCAGAGGGAGAAGCAGGCTCCAGGCAGGGAGCCCGATGTGGGACTCCATCCCGGGGCTCCAGCTTGTTAGGGAACTGCTCTGCAAAGGAACGTGGGGAATTCATTTGTTAGAGAGGTTCCTTCAGCATGTTTGAAAAGAAGAAAACAGGCCTTCTAAAATCAAAGCGATTGAATAAGTAAACGTGTCTTCAGGATCACTACGTATTATTAGTTCCATGCCCAAATTCCTAAACAAATAATTGACAAAGTCTTTAGACGCATCTCTGATAGCCAGCCGTGTCTTTTTTGAGCCAGACTTCATGAAACATTCAAGCTGCAATATGTGTGTGCACTTAAGATAGAAGAGAAATCCTTATCTATGTTTGAGTCTATGAAGATTTTTTTAATACTGCAGTAAAAGCCATTAAGACTTCAAATTCTCTCACATTTAAAAAATGAGATGCAAATGGGAACTCTCCAAGAATTTTGAGATATGTGGCTCAGATTTTTGATAGAAAGGAAAATTTTTCAAATGACTTGGCAGAAGGTCAGTGTGGTATCAATTATGCAGCATATTCAGCTCCAAATATATGCCAATATTTAGTGATAGAGTGCAGTGCTCTATCAGATTAAAATTCTGAAGTGAGAACAAATTCCAGGTAGCAATGTGAAACATAATTATGATTATTTAAGATTCCTGCTGTTCCTCGTAATGTCTTGCTGTTGAGATTAAACACCATGAAGGCTTGCCCTTGTAGCTCTAACACGGTTGCTGTATTTTTTAGTTTTCTCTCATTCCAAGAGCTATAGGCCTATATCTGAAGAGATATTACTGTACTAACGTATATCCAGTGTACAAAATACATGTGGACTCCCCCTTTAAATGTTTGTCCCTGAGGGTTTCAATCAACCAATAATCAGACACCTAAGTCCCTAATATCATTTTTTTTTTAATTCTGAAATGCTGTCCTTCTTATTGCATAATACCACCAGCCTTGTGGCCAGGGCTTCTTAGCAATTAGTTTTTAAATTTAGAGCTTTGAATAATAAGGATACAACAAAATTCCTGGGAGAATTACAGCATCCTCTGTAGAATTTCTGTAGTATAAACATCCAAAATTTATGCATTTAACAAAACATTTACGAGAAGGAAATCAAAGATAAATCTTGGAAGGAACAAGAGGATGAAATCGAGAAACCAAGTAGACTTTACAGTAAATTGGTGAGCCATAATTGCAAAGCTCTACTTTTTGCTGTAATTGTAAATATGATATTCATTAACCCTCCATCTTTCCGAGTCTAAATCATGCAAAGGGACAATTAAAAAGCATCTTATGGCACTGATGTCAAGTGCAATTTTAAAAAGGCAGGATATCTCCTAGAAACAATATCAAGATTATACAGTAAAAAGGTTCCTTTATATTTTCAAATGAGCTAAAGCCAGAAACCCATTAATTATATATTCTTGAAGCATAAGATATTCAGAATATCTTTTCTTTCCTCAATTTTTTTTCTTATTAACTTCATTTTAACTTAATATGCTATTTCATTTATTTCTCATTTTTCATGAAATTACTGTTTCCTCTAAAGTACACACATTTTATTATAATCCACAAGACTGTGTTTATATAAAACATGTATGTGACCAACTGTGACAATGTATTTTAAAATTTCATTAACTTAGCATTGATTCTTCAAATCATCTTTTGCACTTATATTACACATATATTCAAAATATCAAATGCACAAATGTAGATTATATACATTTACTTTTCAAAGCACCATTGGATTAATCACCTGCAATCAATATCACCGAGTAGGGGACTTTACTTTCTCAGCCCTTTTTCTGTTCACACACATAAGACAACCACAAAACATTACTAGCTGAAATATTAGGATTCTTCTCAGGTTCATTTTAATTGGAAAAGCCCGACACCAATGTAGTCACATAATTTTCTGATTTCCTGTCTGAACTGCCCACGATGTTAGCCAGAGAGCCAGATTCATTTTAACAAATACAATATAAATTCCCTTTGCTCTTCAGTACTGAGTGGAAGGAAAAGCTTCTCTTGAACTGAGATTCTTCTTTCATTCAAACACCTCCTTCCAACCCCTTCCATCCTGGTTTTGCCAGGCATTGGGCCTAACATAATGTTCCATATCAAGAAATGGCTCAATTCATATTAAAAACTGAATTGCTTTTGGCATCTGGGTGGCTTAGTTTTGGGTACACGTCTGCCTTCAGCCCAGGTCATGATCCCAGTGTCCTGGGGTCGAGCTCTGCATCGGGCTCCCTACTCAGTGGGGAGCCTGCTTCTCCCTCTGCCTCTCCCTCTGCTGCCCCCCCTGCTTGTGCTCTCTCACTCTGTGTAAAATAAATAAAATTTTTTTTAAAAAATTGAATTATCTTAATGAACCTAAAACATTCATTAACAACTTCACAACATCCAATGAAATGAATCATGTGCCAAGTTACTAAGCTGACTTCTGTAATATAAATTCCTACCCAGTCACTAGCTCTGGGATCCTGGATATTTCATATACTGTCACCGGTCCTCACATTTTCATTTTAAAATGCATTTACTTTTTACTAAACAAGAAAAAGAAAGTTCCTTCCTCTGACATTTTGTCCTTCTATTCTTGTAATTTAATGAAAATTCAAGAAGGCAATAGTGAAAGTAATATTAATAGTAGTAGGAAACATTTGATTAGTTTACAGTGTGCCAGGCCTAAGCACTTGACATATATTAACCCATTTAATCTTAAATAGACTCTCTAAAATAATGAGCTTTCTGATCTTTCAGAGTTCTCCTGGTATTTTTTTTTTTGTTTTGGGGTGAGGTTTTTGTTTTTTTTGTTTTTTTTTTGAGATTGTATTTATTTATTCATGAGAGACACACACAGAGAGAGGGGGAGAGAGAGGCAGAAACACAGGCAGAGGGAAAAACAGGCTCCCTGCAGGAGCCGGATGTGGGACTCGATCCCAGGACCCTGGATCACGCTCTGAGCCGAAGGTGGACACTCAACCGCTGAGCCACCCAGGGGCCCCCTTTCTGGAATTTCGAAGCCACTCCCAGGCAGCCTCTCGTGGTGGCATCTTAAATAGGCCTCTTGAAGTTCCCGCAAAGCTCTGGTTTTAGATCCAAAATATTTCTGGAGACTAAAATTACAGGTAGAGTCCTACTGTTTATTTGCCTCAGTGATCTAAGTCATCAATCTGCTTATTTCCTTCTGGGAAGTCAGCTCTGTACCTGAGCTTCCAACTATATAACTCTCATTTGTCACTTACAAAGCATGGAAACTAGAAGCTGATGGTTTAAAGTGATGTTAAAAGCTCCTTTCTTTGAGGGCTCTTTCTAGCCCTGGATCAGAACCCGGACTGTGGTTCAGAACATCTTGAAGCCTGTTTTATTGGAAACAGCTCCAGATACAAGGCCTGACTTCATCCAGCTGTGCCCTTTCCTTGCTTTTTTCCCCTCTGTGCTGCGGAAAGCTGGGATTCACTGGGGCCACTGGAAAAGACTTGATTCCCTTGGATTTCCTGCTACTTTTGTGAGCACAGTACCTTGATCCCCCTCAGGACCACTCTTCCCAGTTAGCCTTCCGCCTGCATCTACCTGGACCCCAGCTGTCCTGTTCTTTCCTCTCTAGCATTTGTCCCACAAGAATCCCTGCTCTTCAGTTCAGCCATTAAACTGGAGCCAGCTTTCTACCATCTTCTGGCAGGAAGAGTTAAGCTCTGCTTCCCCGTCCCCTTCCCCTCCCTTACGTCAGTTTCCTAGCTGCGCAGGGCAACCAACCGCAAACACCACCTATCAGCTTTGCTCTGCATGTCCCAAGTTGCCACCCCGTCCCAATCCCCTGGTTAGATTTCCTTTCCTTCTACAATGCTCCCTTTTACATGTATTTTCTGACAAATCCCTCCGGATTCTGTGTGGTGAATACCAAACTGCAGTAAAACCTAACCTCTGTCGCTTACGCTGCCACCCTGACCTCCTTCCTGAACTCGTGTCTTGTTTCTAAATATATGATCAACAGTTCCCTTTGCATCCATTGCCATGGCCTCAGACTCGATGCCTTCCCAACTGAGCTGTTCCTTCATTTCTATTTTCTCCTAATGGCATCACAGTCTGATTCTTGTTTGTTTCTTATACCCTTGTTCAATTAAATGCCACATTTATAGATTCTACCCTAAAAGTTTTCTTTTTTAATCCATTTCCTCTCAAGTTTCCTGGCACTGTCCTAGCAGATAGCCTGACTTAAGCTTTCCACTTTTGAGAGAGAAAGCTCACATATGGCTACAAGAACCCAATTAAGCCAGAGTTAACACTATAATAAGAATGAGAGATTCAGCGTTTCTAGAGATTCTAATTTAGGACTAAATGTTATTTCTACCAGTATTTTTGGAATGACTTAAGTTAATCCTGATAGGAATCTGAATGAGAATTAAGGTTTTGCAGCCACCATAAAAAAACAAATTATGTCAGGAGGTGATACAGCAACAGTTTTAAGGGGAAAATGTTCATTATTTTGTCATAATCAATGAAATGTCAGGTCAAATCAATGGAAGCAATTGTGGTGCTATTATTTCAGTGAAGTATTGAGAAAAATAGTAAGAAGGAATCTTCTGGTATCAGATTTTCCAGCCCTGGTTGTGTAGCCCCAGGCGGCCTGGCCTCTCTGAAGTGTATCGCTTTGACTTACAAAATAACAGGATTAGCCTAGATCCCACTTGCACTCGCTCCTATTCTCCTACTCTCCTATTACCTCTTTCTCTGTCTCCAGAAAAGTTCTGTCAGAGGAAGGAACTTTCTGGGCTCTCTCTCTTCATTTTGAAGAAACGAATCCACGAACTCTCCCCACCTCCTAGCAAGCCCTGCCACATTAGCTAATTTTTATGGTCGTTTCCTATGCTAAGGCCTAGGGTCTAAATTCACTGGTATTTTTACTCTTAAATTCTTCTAAAAATGATTGCATACCTAGATCATCTTAAAACTCTTTTCCCTGCATGGATTGTTGAAGAACTTACTTGAAAGAGCCAGCTGTTCACATGTGTAGGGCTGGAAGGGACTCCAGGATTGAGTGAGACAAGGATGGTGGGCCCCCGCCAATCACACTCTTGCGAGGTGCGAGCATGGGGCAAACTCCTGTTGTTCACTTCAGAGAAACAGCTTCCCTCTTCCCTTTTCCTTCCACTGAGCTACCCTAGTACTTAATTTATCTCTTCTGATGTTAATTCAATTCAGCAATTGCTGAGTGCCTACTACAGGTAAGGCATTTTCTATGTTATTTTTAATTACGTCCATGGCTAATTTCCCCTTCTGGATGGTCACCTCTTTGATGGGAGCCTCCTCTTATTACTTCTTATCCCCAGTGCCAAGCACAGTGCCTTGGGCACAACTAACACATAGCAGACATTTTTGATTGAAAAATAAATAAATAATAGTGGAAGTGGAGCACACCTTTTTGAAGACCTTTTGATAGAAGTATTCAAAATTAACAACTATGACTAATTTGCTATCTGGGTTCTGTGCCACTTACGCCCTTAAAATTGATATTATTTTTGAGACTGACAGTTCCTAAAACCAGGAATGGTGAAGTCTAAGGACAATATACCATTTGTGGCCTCCAAATCCTAGAACATTTCCTTTTCCCTGAAACACTAAGCTACTGAAATTCAAACCTGAAAATTCCTGGTGGGTTGTGAGTGCAATGCAGTTCTAGGTTTTGAGTCTTCTGAGTCTTTTGAGCAATCTGGGTGCTCACAGAGTGATTACTGAGGACATTCAAGAACTCTATTATTAAAGTTGGATTCAGGGGCCCCTGGCTGGCTCAGTCAGTAGAGCATATGCAACCCGTGATCTCAGGGCTGTGAGTTCCAGCCCGACACTGGGTATCCAGCTTACTTAAAACAAGTGAGTAAATAAAGTTAAATTTAATTCATAATTCAGGTATATTTTTTGGTCAAACTGAAGGCATTAAGGTAGTTAGTATATTCCTCAAAAATATGGTGGAATAAGCATACATTTCACCTGCTATTTTGCTATTTTCCTGATGTCAGATACAGATTGAGAATAAAAAGAAGAATATACCATATGCTGTGTTCTCTATCCCACATCATCGCCCCACCAGAAATAACATCACACGGACACAGTTGTCTGGTTTTAATTGTAACTTATGCAAAAAATTGGGGCTGAAGTTCTACCCAACTACTGAAACAGCCAATGCCAACTTTGGAAATAGGCATTTCCAATAATTAAATGTTATTATAGATATTAAAGGAGATATATATGTATGTATATATACATACATATATGTATATATAGATAGAGAGAAGAGAGGGAGATAGAGAAGGAGATTCTTCAATTCAAACAAATGTATGCTTCTAGCTATATGGCTTTTCATGGATTTACCTTTCTGTATCCTAGGATTTTCCTTGTTAGATGTACTGTGGTTTAAGAAATGCAATATTTTAGGACCTTCTTTTTTCATCATACCATTAGCCAACCAATTTTAACAAACTAGTGATAAAATATAATGTATCGAGATGACTTTCACTTAAATTATAAAGTCTATACAGTACTGATGGAGATCTGTTTTAAATTCTAAAAAGCCAAAGGCAGTGAAATATCTTCAGCATTTGAAATATTAATCATATTTTAAGAAAGAATTAAAAAAGGCAATGAGTTCCCGAAATTAGTATCCATCAATTGAAAACTGAAAATGTCAACCGATTAACCAGCTCTATTGTCTGTACTTTGCCAAGTAGTCAATTTAGCTGACTCTTCCAAATCAACTGATTCCCAGATGCCAGGAAAACAGTTACATAATTGTTAGTCATTAAGTTTCCAAGAATTATTCCTACCAAGTTTCAATAAGATCATGGTTTTCTTTTGGCCTTCATGACAGGGAAGGTTTATGGGATCCACTTCTCTGTATATTCATAATAAAAATCATTCCAATCAAGAGAATCTGTAATTTAATGTAGAAAAAAATGAGCACTCACAATAGAGAAGCATGTAAATATCAAATAATAACCAGCCGGAACCCCAACATTGTAACCTTAGGCTAATTATGTCTAAAATGGATATCAAAGGCATAGATTGATCATTCTTGACTAGAAGATGGCAGGCATTTTCACTGTTACTAATGTCGCACTGTGTGCTTTACCTCTGAGGGATGGATCTCTTAGGTGTATTGGATGCCATTGAGAACCACCTGAATACATAATGAATATACTTGCATTTAGCAATAGGGGAAATAAAATAATCTCCTTAATATAAAAATGTATTAACTGAGAACTTTTCAGTGAGTAAAAATAAGATTTAATAAGACTGTAAGTGTGTAATTATGTGTGTCATGAGTGCAATATCTGACCTTGCTGAAGGGATTCGCCTATCAGTAATTCCAGAGCAAGAAGGCAGTGGTCCTGTGGACACTTCCAAAACATCTCAACTAAGTACCTGCAAAAACAAAACAGATCAAAAGACCAACCACAGAACAAGGACGGTATTGCAAATGTACCCGTCTGTTATCCACCAGTGTGTCTCCATGGTTAGAACAGTGGCGAGGGCAGCCTTAGACAGGACATACTAGATGCTTGATAAATATTTGTCGAATCAATAAATGGAATCAAAGCTGGGTGAAATTGATTGTTTCCATAGTTCCAATTCTACTGTGAATTTTAAAAACTGATAGTTTTTGGTTCCTCAATATTCCCTTGAATCTTATGATTAGAAACAATGGTGAGGTGACAAGTATCTTGCATTGATTGCCCTGTTTTATTTGTGTGTTCACAGGCAAATGGACATAGTTTTGTACATATGGAACATGAAAAAGCTGTATTACTACTGAAGAGTTTCCAGAATACAGTAGACCTAGTTATTCAACGTGAGCTTACTGTCTAAATATTTTTTATAAATAGTGAAGATACGTCTAGCCAGACCTAATGTTCAAAAATAAATTTATACATAGAAACAAATTTTGCCAATTGCTGGACCAATGGCAAACATTAGTGCCAAATGTATAATACTATATGTTAGCACTGATCATCCTTAAAAATGTTAACTATATAAATATGATGTTCATGTGGTTATGTATTAGTTTTAATTGTCAGCCTCTGGCTGTGCATTGGTGCAGTTTTGTTTTTGTTTTTGTTTTGTTTTTTTTTAATCAAATAAGTTTCTTCTCGAAGTGGATTTCATATAATTTCGGAGCACGGAAGCACATACAAGCTCTTTACGAATTCTGCTCTCCATCAGAAACACTGCCTCAAAGTTGTATATGCCTTTATATAGAAAATACGAATATAAAGAATTGTAATTCCCATTAAATATTTCTAGCACAGGTATATGTTGGCATATATACAAAAAGAATATAGAGAAAACAATATTTTCATAAACTAAACATCTCGGATTGAGAAAGAAACTATATCTTAAAATAAGACTTTACTATATTGAATCTTTTTCAATAAAAATTACATGATAATGCCTTATGAAAGTAACTGTACATATGGTATAAAGTGTTTATACTTGGTTCCATATTCATTTGCTAAATTCTCATTAACACAGAGTGAAATATTTCATAAATTAGCCATTTATCTCTGGGACCGGAATAAAAATAGGACAAATTAATTTGTTCAATGCCTTTAGCTAATTATAACACACACAGAATTAAGAAACAGACTAAAGGTCATTATAGATAAATCCTTTTCACCACAAATTTATGCAGTGAATGATGGGTGGCAGGAAAGATATTGCTTTATTTCTTTCAAGTTTATGTTGATTATAAACTGTAGCCCCTGTGCTTTCCTTACTTGTAAATGTGGAATTTATTTGTGTGTTGCTTTATCTAATTTGCTACTTTTAAATAATTTAAAATGAGTTTTGGAGATTGATAAAATTTATCATTAAGAAAGACCGCTGTTAGAAAGTTATGGTGGATGATTAAAAAACTTTGGTATTTAAATATGAAACTTCAAATATAATTTCTCAGAGCTGTGGTCCCACTGTATTTATTAATGTCAGTGCCTGTTTTTGTGGGCAAAAATAGGGAAAATACTTTTTTTCCAAAAAAGTTTCAAAGTATACAATCCTGGGTTCTGTCTCACTGGAAAGACAAGCATAGTCGATACAGAATTCGTTATTTTTACATTAGAATTGTTTTCCTCTATAAATGATCAAAATCCATTTTATAATTCTTTAAAATATTTCTTTTATATATTAGTCATTACTATGATTAAAATATTAATTTGGAATTTCAGAATAATTTCCCAGAGTTGGGTGTATGCATGCTCTCTCATATTTCCACATAGCTCATTATATACATATATATACATATATGTATACATATATATGTATATATATAAAATGAATTTAGTTTACATGCTAGTGTTTCAAGTATTCTATTAGGATTTTCACAATAGTATCATGTATTGATGTCACCAAAGCTCTGAGAGTAATATTTGTAAGTTAACTGTTTTATGGGGACATTGAAAATACTGTATTTTTGTAGGGTCTATTAAAATGAGTGTCACTTATTAGAAGTACAGTGGTATTTTTTGGCAATAGAATTTGTCACTTGAAGGCAAATGATACTTCACTTTATAGATGATGCACTAATTTTGATGTTGCTTTACGTCAGGGTGACATTATACCATGATTTTATAGGGTTTGACATTTAGCAAATGATTAAATGATTGGCCTATTTAATATGTTTCCCAGAAGTAACTTTTAAATGCATTTTAATATATCGACAGTTTCTGATGAGAAATGTCTTTCAGAGCCTAATTTTCTTTGTTAAAAACTCACACCAAACCACGGTACCACCGCTTCCAGCTGCTATGATAGGATGATCGTCATTAATCCAGATAGAGACCCCCCATTGGCCTCACCAGATCACTGAAAGGAAAAACAAACTCATGGGTGTAGTCTGGTGGTCAGTGAAGCATCTCAACCCGTCCCATCAGTTTTGTTTAATCTTTCATGGGAGAGGTAGAAGAAGAGCCACATATAGGACTTCCCAAGTCTCTTATGTCAGGTTTCCACATCAAACCCAGGGCTTCAGGAGATGCTTCTGAGGCACAGAGCTAAAAGGATCATAGTAATCACCGCTGCCACTCCTGGTGTGACAACGTTGTCCTGGGCCAGTATTTTAACCTTTCCTGTTGTACAGGAAATGAGAGAAAGAGAAAAGGGATTCCTGACCAACTGGAAAAGAAATGTGATGTGCCAAAGCACTTCACGGTCCATTGTACTGCTATGCTGCAGACTGAGAAGAGGCAGGTAATAATGAAAAAAGGCTTTTTTTTTTTTTTTTTTTAGATTGACTGAAAAAAAAAATCACTAATTACTTGAAGGGGTTAAAAAAATCTAATTCATTCCACAGATGACTAAAACCAAAAATACATTAATTTCTGAGTATTGACTTTTGGAGAAATGGGTTCTATTACCTGAAATTGGAATCTGGTGCATGTTAACAACAACAACAAAAAAGTTAAAGTTATGCCTTTTTAAAAAAGAGAATCGACAACAACGAAGAATGAAGGAGTGAATTCATGATGACTCCAATAGACTCATCTCTTGGTATTTGATTTTTATTGAGATCTTTTCTACTGAGGAAGCTGTCTATATCTAGCGGATCAATAAGACATAATGATGAGGAATGGAAAACACGATGGTGGAAAGAACAAGCACTGAAAAGTATTGGTAGAGTTCCTACAGATTTTGAAAGCCAAGTAGACATGCGTGGACGATTTTTAAAACGATTTACCTGACTTATAATACACTGCCTCAAAGGTTCTCTCTTATGATACTTCCCATCTTCCAGACAAGTCACCAAATACAGTAATTTTAAAACATAACTGTACATTTGACAAGGAATACTCAAAATCAGTATAATGTGCTGATATTTACAACATGCTAATTTATTGCTCACTGAAACCTATAAAATACATGCGTCCCGGGTTAATCAAAACTGTTGATTATGTAAACTTCAAACAATCCCAGTTGTTTCTGGGTCTTAGATTGGATTACGACTTGTAAGATGAAAAGTAGTTTTAGTGAGGATGACAAATCAGCATCAATTTGTTTTTAATTTTAAAGACGATTGTACACATATTACTAATATGATTCCTTATTTTAAAAGTAGGACCTATTTTAGCAGGTGAACTAAAGAGTATATTTAGACAGAGGAAAATGAAGAGATTAGATTTATACATTCAAATATGAAGTGAAAAGTATTTGAATTTGCCAAAATGATTAGATGAAGGGAGCCAGAAAAACATTTTACTGTAAATCATAAAATCATATTTAATATCTTCACCAAAATTTAAAAATTTGGAAGACATAGTGTGTTCGTCAACTTGTCTTTCATTGGCTCTTAATACTGTCCTCCATCGATTTCTGGCCCGTCATCGGCACACACATCATGGGTATGTTGTTATCAAGAGGCAAGAATACAACATAACCAGGTAGAGAGGCACGTTGGTAAAGGACTATCACTCTGAGCCTTTGATATATTCAATCAGGCACTATGTTTGCCTGATTGTTGATATACTGACCAGCAGTGGGTTTACTAGAACAGTAGGTCAGTAGAAAGTTCTGCAACATAATGAAATCCAGTAAGTTGAGAAGATGGGTCCTTTTTCTAGTATCAAGAAAAGCAGGGCTGAGTCTCCAGGAATGCTCCTCTCACAGGAATGCTAAAATCTTTCTGAAGCTCAATAAAATATTCAAACACTGGGTTGGTGATGTGCCCTCTCTTATGGTTGGTAGTGACCTCATCATGTAGGAATGGGGGGGGGAGGGGATCTGCAGATTTGAGATCACCTGCATGAACTTTTTTTCCTTAGCAATATAACTGCTTTCCATTAAGAAAAGCATCCTGCCTTGGCCCAGAATATTGCCCCATGGCTCCGTCAGGCCATTCCCCAAGTGTATGTGACAGTGAGAAAATAGAACGCGGTGGAAGAGCAGATGTGCATGGTAGAAAGCACGTGGGTTAATACCATAGGAGATCTTGGGTGCCAGCTCTCCTCTGCATCCATTCGGATTCATTTGATCTAAACCCTTCCGAGAATATATTTTCTGAAGCAGATGCAGTCTGCTGTGTGAAACTCAAAGCAGATGCAGTCCAGCTGGGTAGCTGCTACTTTCTGGACCTTCGGGGGGCATTTCCGTTTCTCGTACGTAAAACTGGCCTGTCTTCGTTGCTGCTATTGCTGCTGTAGATTCGTCCCTGTGACTCCCTTTGGTGTTCCAGATGCAGTGGATGGCCACTTCTGTCCTGCTGCACAAGGATAAGAGGCCTCCTTAGAGTTCTCGTTGTTTGGAACCCCTTGAGGATCTGCTGAGGGTTCCAGCTTCCAGTTCGGGAAGAACTTCCTTGGGTGACCAAGGAACAGGGAGGGGAGTAGTAGCATTAACCGAGGTGCCAAGGTAGAGCAATTCTGTCTCTAACAACAAACCAGCCTCGTGTGCTAGGGGGAGGGTGATAATGCCTTAGTAGAACCAAGTTTCCACTTCTGTTCTTAGAATGTAAAATTTTACTGTATCAATGACTCAAAGCCTGCCAGCTGGTTTGTTATGGGGAGAGGTTCCAATCTTCCTCAGGTTTGACACTATCTGTAAGAGAATGGTTTGGAAACTCTCCTGTGAGGGTCAAAGTTGCATGACTTCTACTTTGGAGAATTCAGAGATTTTTGATATATGGGAGGGGCTGGGGGGACCATACACTCAAGTTTTGATAAAAAAAAATACATGAAAATCTAGGACTATTGAATCCCCTGGACTCTTAACTATATGATTATCTTGATCTTCCTGAGAGCAGTTCTAGGGGAAGTAAAGAGAAAATCTTAGGGCAGGGGAAAAATTCACTGGTTCCAGCTTTAGAAGGTTTAGAAGCATTACTCCACCTGCCAGTTTCCCTGGTTGGATTTTGTTGTAGGGAGTCAGCTCACACTCTGTAACAACCCACTGAGCACTAAGCAAGATAAGAAATGGGACCAGATGTAAGAGAGGCAGAGAAGACTACCTCTGCAGCTGCCCTGAAATCTCCCCAAACGATGCTCCAAAACACTTTTTGTTTGTTTGTTTGTTTGTTTGTTTGTTTTGGCCTGATTTTGTTAATAGCAGCACATCAAAGAGTAGAAGATCATGAAATCCAGGCAGGGTTTATGTAGAAAGCACTGAAATCCTGTGCCTGTGACTCATTAGCCTGGGGTTGGAACCAGTGTCAGCCCGACCTGAAGAAAAGGCCCTGAGTAAACTTCTACAAATATTATATTCAAACTGAGCATACTTTTCAATGTATGTGGGAATGAGTGTTGAGAAAAGTTGAATAAATCATCCCATCTTTCTCTAGTTTGAGTACATATATTTTTTTCCTAGAAACTATCACTGTTGCACACTCATTTGTGCCAGGCTTTCCTTTTGTTTCTTTGTGTCTTTAAAATAACATAAGCAGCCTATGGTCGGGTCACTCCCTACCTGAAGTAAAATATCTTAGAACAGACACTTTTTTTTTGAGACTTTTATTTTCGCCAGAAAACTCCATATTTTCTCCATAGAAAGACAATTACTACAGCTGAATCTCAGATGACCGAGGTACGTCATTCAAAATTCAAAACATTTGGGGGAATTTTATTGAAGAATAGAATGAGAACAGTAAGTGCAACGCTTATAAGCATTTGTTGGGCTTCAGCTATCTACCAGGCCCTGCAAAGGGTATATAACATGATCTCCTCTGCACAGAGTCTCACAATCAAGTGGGAAGATGAGAGAGCTCCCAGGAAAAAAGACAGGACAAGGCAATGTGGTGAGTCCCTCTGTCCTTGCCCTCAGCCCATGTATCACAAAAGGAAGTAGCATCTTTATCTGGTCAACTGTCTTCTGGGGTTGAGCATGGCTGATCCCTCGGAGCTGTAGATAGTTCTCCTTGCGGGTTCTTGCGGCCTTTGGCGGCCATTATCAATATTCGGCAAGATGTCGGGCAGTATTTGATAGGCTGTGAGTGGCCAAAGTGGAGACTTACTGGACAGGATGAGTAGCGGCCGTAGTCCCTCGAATCTGTGGAGAATTTTGTCAGTTGGTTTGTTGCAAAGAAGAGAGAGAATATAATGAAAAATGTACTGCTCAGCCTGGCCCAGCACCGTGTCTATCTGCCCCCGACATGTGGGGGAAAGACATGGAAGTGATGAGTTCTTTAAAAGGCGTGGGCTTTTGGATGAGGAGGCTCTTCTGTGTTACGTCCCCCGAGGGTTGCTCCTATGACTACCGCCTCTGACAGACTACGGGGAGCGTGGGAGTCGTCGGGATCCAGTACTAGAAGGAGGCACCCGGAAATGCAATGAGCTGGATGTTCCTTCAGCCAGCCGAGTTTCCTGTTTGTTTACCTCACGTCCTTTGATGGGGAGAAGGACATTTCCACTGCACCTGGTTCATCCTGTCCCACGAAAATACTGTTTGCGTGAGGTGGGATCACACGTATTTACACACCACGGACGTCCATTCATTCCTCCAAGGAAGTTGGATTCCTCTGAATCTAGGAATTACTTGTTGCTTCTTCACCCTGCCTGCACCTCGTCCGTGTATCAGACCCCTGGAAATCCTGAGCTTTCCCTGAGTATTTCCCGTGCTTGGCAACCTCAGCCTCTGCCCACACTGGTCCCTCCACCAAATCCTCTCCCCATCCTCTTCCTAAATTACCAAAATTATATGCAGCCTTCAGAGTCCAGCTCAAGCATCACCACCAAGATAAAACTGAGAGAAATTTCTCTTATGATCATAGTCATATCCGGTTTTGGTGTATTTATAGCACTTATCCCATTCCACCTAAGCTCATAGCTATTTGTTACTTACGCGTCCTCTCCTATCAACTGTACACTCCGGAGGGGATCAGAAACTACTTGGGAGGCTTCCAGACCGAAGAGCTGCAGAAGGCACTTACGGTTTTGCTCACCATGTATCGTTGGGGCCTGTCTGAGTTTCAGAAGCATAGTAGGTGCTCAATAAATGTTTATACAGTCATCACACGGATGACAGGCCTGGCACACAAACACAATAAATATCAAATTAAATGGGAAGTTGGTGTCCAGCTTGCACAATCTTACACCACAGACGTTTCACTTTCTCAGTTCATTCACCATGCCTAGGGTTTCTGGGGGGGTTCAGGTTTTGGTTTTTTTAATTCTCCCTTTTAATCTAATTCCCCTGCCCTCCTTTAGGCTCTTCTGTCATGTGTCAGCAGTTGTGTTTCACTTCTCTTTTCTGTGTCCTAAGGACCTTAACACCATCCAAAAAATTTAAGACATGGCTTTTGTTCATTGACTTGGAATACATAGCACCTATCCTTTTGATTTGTTTGGGTTTTATTTCTTGTCTTGGAAGAAGTCGTGCATACAGACTCCAGGAATGTTTCAGAGGAACGAGTGCATGAATTTCAACTCACAGGGCCGTGGTTCTGACTTAAAGGCATCTTACAGATAATAAGCCTAGTTCCCTCATTTTTTTGGAGGCCCAAGGCCTCAAGAGGTAACATGACTCCGTGCGTGGCTGGATCTGGTTTTAGACTCTGTTTAACGCTCTTCTTCCTGTACGTTGTGACTTGGTAGATTACTTTGCAAAAGCTATTTTTAAAATTTGGAGGCATGAAGAATGGTTAAGAGAGTTGGGTTGGGTCGGGAATGGGGTTAGGGAGAGGTGGTTGGGCCGAGGGAGTCCCCACCCTATTTTAGCTCTGGAAGTAAATGAAGCTTCTGCCTCATGCTGCCTATTGTACAATAAAGAAGAGTCGTCCACAGGCCTTTGGCCACAGTTCAAGTCTGACCAGGCTTACACGCTGCGTTTTGGCATCATTTCGTGGACGGCTTCCACCTGTATCCCAAAAGTGAAAATGTCTTACCCTCCAGCCAGAATTATCAAGAACTACTGCAAAAGCTGTAACATGCCTATTTAGATAAGTCACAAGAAAATGTTGGTTAACTGGGGGAAACCGCTTGCCCCCAGCCACACTTTTACAGAGGTCAGAACCTGGCCTGTTGCTATGGAAGTGGAGAGAAAGCTATTTATGCTCCACCAGCATTAGCTTCTTTAGCTACATCCCTTACAGGGGGAAACGGGGACTCCAGCCCCTCAAAGGAGAAACAGGGGAAAGGCCTGGGCTGGTACACTCCTCACCACAGTTCCTTTATTACCTGGTAGGATCTTGATTTCTGTGCCTTTCTTTCTCAGCTTTCTCTCGGAAATATTTCTCGAATTTTTCCATTTGAGTTGGAAAGCACACTGACTACAGAATTTAGCGAAGTATTCTCAGTGTTAAATCCACGTCTCATCTGCCATTTTGCTTATACAAAGAATATCCATTACTTTCCATTCCTTTGTACGAGGGGAACTTGCTATCTCCTGACACAAAGAGAACTTGCTAGATGGCTGATAATGGCTTCGTTTGGGGGATTTTTTTTTAAATTCTAGAAGCCATAAGTATACACTGAAGGAAACTTTCATCATTATTTTCTTTAAGAGTTTGGTGCCTCAGGCTCTCCATAGGTCTACACGTTGGTCTCACAGTTCCGTGTTTATGTATTTGCAGAGGAAAAGGATGCCAATGTCTGTGTGAACCAACGGAGATGAAAATGAAAAGTAAATGACTGAGTGACATTTTAGAGTCGGACGAGGATTTCAGAATAGTGAAGAGTGCTTCATGTTAGGGAAGAGCACTTTAGCATCATGAGGGTGAGGACAGACTCGAAGGCTGGACGCAGGAGAGAAATAAGGAAGTTATTAGGGATGAATGGAAAAAGGAAAAGGAGAGGGAGAAGGGACTGACCGAGGCTCACAGAGGCTGCCTGACGGACACCGGATCGGCCTGGGGGCGGGCGCGCTCCTCTCTCCCTCTCTGTTCTGTCTCCGGCCGGAAGCATGGTCTCTCGGCTCTTCTTGGTTTCTGGCCTCCCTCCTACTCTTCCAGAAGTAGGGAGATCTCGAAATGAAAGAATAAGGCATCTAGCAAAATTATTTCTCATTCTATGGCTGTTTATTTCCAGAAACTTCCTTCGTAATGCCATGGGTAATTTGTGAGGCAGGCAACCTCTCGGCCCGAAAAAAATCACCAAAGTCCTCTCACTAAAGAACAACCGTCATCACCGGGCAGTTTTCCGAGGTCCGGGCTAATGTCAAACACGACCTGGCACCTGGTCCCCGGGCTTCAGGGCGACGTCGTCGAGGGAGACAGGCCGGCGGCCGGGAAGGCGGCGGCGGACACAGGCCTGGGCCGGCCCCACCCCCGGTGCTGGCGCGGCGGGCTGCGTGGCCACACTCCCGACGTCCCCGGTCCCTGGGTCCCCGCCGCGGACAGGCCCAAGCCCCGGAGCGGGGAGAGGGGGATCCGCGCGGCGGGCGCAGTCCTGGCCGCCTCCGGGAGGCCGAGCCCCGGGCCGTCGGGGTGACCCGCGTCCTGAGCCCAGCTCCGGGGCCCCGCCCCGCCGCGTAGCCCGCGCCTTTCTCTGAGACGCCCCTTGCTAACCTCCTCGAGCGCCCCGCGTGTGGGTCCACGTTGTTTCTTTTCCGACCGCTTCGTCTTTTCTTCAACCCCAAGCAGAACGAGGAGAACGTGCTCCTCCGCCCTCCAGCCTCTGCGCAGCCGCGTCAGAGCCGCGTCAGACCGCGTCAGAGCCGCGAGGAGGGCGGAGGGCGGAGGGCGGAGGGCGGAGGGCGCGCTCTCTCAGGACGAGCGTCCGACCGTCGCTGGGGGCGGGTCTCCGGACGGACTTGGTCAGCCGCGCCTGCCGGTCGGTCAACGGGCGGGAGGGGCTCTGCCCGCGCTGGGGGCGCCGCGTGGTCGCGACACGGCGTGCAGCAGGCAGCGCGGCGACACACCAGGGCGCGGCCGGCGAGCGTCGCAGGCCCGGCTGGCGACCATCTCCCTGAGAAGCTCCGACTGGAGGCGCGGGCTCGGACACGCGGCAGTCCCTTGTCTGTTGTTTCTTTCTAGGTTTTCACGTATTTCTGAAAAATGATAGTTACTGGCCCTGCGGTGCAGGGGCCTGGCTCAGCACAAGCCGCTCGCAGCTCAAGCACTGCACGCTCTGTTCCTTGGTGGCCCCCCCGCAAGCGCCGCCAGCGCGCCCACATGCAGGATTCGCCCAGGCCCGGGTGTGGGCTGAGCGCGGCCGCGTCGAGGGCTGCCCAGGCCCCTCTCCCAGCCCTTCCGCGGCCGAAATCCGCAGCTTGTCCTTGTTGAAAGTCGCCGAAATGAAAACACCTTGGCTCGCTGCACGCTCCGCGGAGGCCGCAAACGTTCACGCGCAAAGGACGCCGAGGACCGTGGGAGACGGAGATGAGCGACGGTGCGGAGGAGCCGCGTGGGCGCACACACGAGGCGAGAGCGGAGAACCACGCAGTAGCGCCTTCCCTCCTGGCCCGATGCGACGGCGGACGGCCCGTCGGCTGGATCCGGGTTTTTTAAGATTTATGAGAAGGTGGGGCGGGGCGGGCACAGGGAGCGGGAGAGAGGATCGTGACCCCGGGGTCGTGACCTGAGCCCAACCACGAGCCGAGGCTGGAGCGGAGGCTGGGCGGCGCCCTCCGCGTGACCTGGGGTCGTGTGCGGAGGCTCGCGTTCCCTCCCCCGCAGGCAGGCTCCTGTCCCCCACGTGTTCTTCCCCGAAGCGGACGCCGTGCGGCGCGGGTGGAGTGGCGCGAGCCGGGCGGCCCCACGCGCCCCCGCGGGGAGGCGGACTGGCGGGGCTGCCGCGGTTCCCACGCGCCCTGGGCTTCGGCTCCCGGGGAGGCTCCCTCACCGGCCGAGGCCGCAGTCACGGAGGCGGCGCCGCCTGACGGGGAGGGACGGGGCGGGGGACGCCTGCTGTCTCTCGACGCTTGGCTTTCAACTGAGTCACTGGCGTGTGGCCGCGGGGGCACGTGACACCTCCCAGGAAGCGAGCATCGCGGCCGAGGCGCCCGGGACCCCCGCCCCAAGGCCTCGGAGGGCTGCGGGGCCACCCGGCCACCCCCGCGGCACCCGGAACCGGGGCCGCCCCACGTCCCCGACATTGTCCTCGGGGACCAGCCCGTCGGGCCACGCCGGCGGGAGAAGCAGCGCTGCGGTTTCCCACCCAACAAAATCCTCGCGTTTTCGTCTGTTCTTTGAGATTAAAATTAAGGATTTTATTCTAAGGTCGGGTAAGAATTAACCTAGAAGCGGAACTGCAACCCCCTGATAAAAGTGGGCTCGGCACGCGCATGCCCGAGAACGTTCTGGAAAGTCGGCTGCCCTGCGGGGAGTCCCGGCGCGTCGGACGAGGAAACGGAGCTCCCAGGCCCGTCCGCCGCGGAGGCGCAGCGGGCTGGCGGCGGCCGTGACCTGTGCTCGTCCCGCAGAGCCAGCCGGTGGGCGCTGCCTCGGGGTCCTCGGGCGTCCTCGGCGGCGCGGGCAGGGCGCACGTCCAGGGCCCGCTCGGAAAGACGTCGTTCCTCGCGCTCTCAAACGGCCACTGGTGTTTACCGGCTGTGGCGTGCGGCGCCCCGGGTGCTCACACGGGGAGGCCCGGGCAGCGGAACTTTATACCGCGTGGAGCCCACGTGGTCCCCTAAGTGCGAGACGGACCTTCGGCGCGAACGCGCAGGGTTCAGGCCCGACGCCCGCCCTCGGACGCTCACCGGTCACGCTCCGAGCCGCCGCCGGACGCTCACCGGTCACGGTCCACGCGCCACTTTTGGACGCTCACCCGTGACGCTCCACGCACCACCTTTGGACGTCCACCCGTGACGCTCCACGCAGCCCGACGCTAATCCGTCACGCTCCATGACACCGGAGGCGCACCCGTCTCGCTCCCCATGGCCTGACACTCTCCCATCATGCTGCACGCGGCCCGCCGCCCACCCGTCATGCTGCACGCGCCGCCTCGGACGCTGATCCATCCTGCTGCGCACGGCCCGCCGCCCACCCGTCATGCTCCACGCGCCGCCCTCGGACGCCCACCCGTCACGCTGCACGCGGCCCGCCGCCGCGCTCCTGGGCCGTGGGTCCCCGGGCCCTGCCGAGGGCAAGGCCAGGCGCGGCCCCGCGGTGAGCGCACGCCGCCCGCGGCCCGACCTGAGCGCGCCCTGAGGAGGCCCTCGGCTGGCTCCGGGCTCCGGGGCCCCGACGGCGAAGCCCCGGCGACGGACGCGAGAGGGACGCCGCCCGGACGGAAGGGCCGCGAGCCCGTCTGCGGGGGAGCGGTGGCCGTGGCGCCCGGGCTCGGGCTCCCCGCTCGGGCGCCGCTGAGGGGGGGCGGGGGGCCGGGCCGCTCGAGGGGAACGCGGGACGGGCGGCTGCTCGCCGGGGGCGGCCTGAGGCGGCGCACGGAGCCCCCCGCCCCCGCCCGCCAGCGGCCCGCGGGCACCCGGGCCCGTGGCCTCGCCTCCCCGCACTCGCGAGGGGCGCCCCGACGGCCCGTCAGGCGGACGGACTCCCTGTCGCTTCTCTCCGCGCCCGGTGCGCAGCCTCCCGTCAGGCCTTCGTTGTTCTGCATCGGTTCCCATGGTAACGAGTCACCGGCGCAAAGTGTGGCTCCGCTTGGAGCTGTCTGCGCGGTCCTCGATCCTCCGCGGGGACGCCGCAGCCCCCCCCCCCCCCCCCCCCCCCCCCCGGCCCCGACTCCCTGCACCTCCTGATCCAGGTGTCCGTAGAGGCCAGGACGGAACCTTCGTGGTCGCGCGGCTCCCCCTCCTCCTCCTCCCCGGCCCAAGGGCCACTTACAGGCAACGCGGGGGAGGCGACTGGCGCTCCCCTTCCCATAAAACGTCCTCCATGTGCCCGAGATGTGCACAGCAGGGAACAAGTGTGCCTCGAATGGGGCCTTAAGTCGGTCTGATTTTAGGACAATGGGGACATTTACACAGACCTCCTCCCAGTGAGTCAAGTGCCAGGTGAGGGGAAGCCAAGGAGCCATCCCGAGAACTGAGCTCCGGGGAAGAGGCGACAGGATGGACACACGCACGGAAACCTGGTAACAGCCCGGGCGATGCAGGATCCGTAGGGAAGAGGCAGGAAACCTGCGGGGCCTGGGGAGCAAAGGGCTTGGGAGTTACCCCGCTGCAGCCAGAGAAGGCCTCCTGCAGACTCGGGCCCAACTCCACCTACAGAAGTGTTTTCCAAGTAATCTCTCCCGTAATAACATCCTGTATCTTATTTTGAGTTCTAGAATCCCACCGTGGCTTGGCAGTGAGCTTTAAGCCTAGCCACCCCAAGTCTCCTATGTCCTCAGTATTGAGAAAAAAGTCTCCATGCTGAATATGCTTTTTATTCAGTTTTTTTTGAAAAGTTAATGAATTCAGGGGAATGAAGATAGATGTTAGAAATAAAACCATGGGTATCTCTAAGAAAATCATCAAATGTAAATGATTCCTTCTTTGTCGGGTCTTATAAAAATAGGGGATACTTAAGCACACTGAAGTTTTAAAGTCACTGGATTATATTGTACAAAGGTATTTTTGGCCCTTTAAAAGGTTATTTTCCTACATGAAGAAAAGTTTTCTTATATAAAAACTTACTGCAACTCAGGTTTTGTGTCTCTGTAGAGAGGCACGTATATAGGTGTTTTTCTTTGTGCACTTGGTTTTTGCACAGGTAAATGAGGTTAAACATTGCCCAGGTATGCAGGTCAACTGACTTCTGTGGTAGCTGGATTAAGGAAAGCTTTTGGTGAATGGACAAAAGAAATCACAGGCTATTTCTTTGTATCTTTCTCTCTTCCCCAGCACTCTACCAGAGAACATCTCTTATTGAGTCAGGAAATCCTAATTTTTTGGAAAGTCCACAGGAAAACCAAGTTGCAAGTCTCAGGCTGATAAGAACATAAAGCAGTTCCCATGTTTGTTAGGATGGTTAATGTAGTTTCAGAGTATAATGCTGAAATAAATTTTAGACTCCATACCTGTAGTCTTTCCACTCTTATTGGTCTTGAATGTGGGAAAGGCATCCGTTCAGGGCAGTGAGTGATGTTGAATGTTAAGTTCTATTCCAGGAAATGTGATTTTAGCTTTGATGACGCCTAGTGTCAATGGAATGCAATAAATGTTTTATACTGCGTTACGATGTTTAGGTATTTTCCTTTAACATCCTCAGCTGCATTTTTCTCCTTAAAAACACAAGCCTTACTGTTTTCTTTTGGCAGTGAAGAGAAAGATAATTGATAGGCAGGTAAGCTGTCTCAAATCCGGGCAAGTTGCTCTTCGTACTGTGTACAGAAAGGACTAAATGAAGCTTAAGGTCAATGGCATGTGAAGGAGCGACTTTTTCCGAGTTAAAAACTCAGAGGTGAATCTACTAAATTGTTTGTCAGTTTCAAAGGCCATCTCAGATGACCTTATAGAAGTCAGGTTGCAAATGCCGTAGTTGCATTTTTCCCACTTTATAGCCACCCAGGGGCACCCCGCCCACCCAGTTGTACATAAGTAACCCATAATATGAACTATGGTCTCTTTATACTCAAGGAAGAGTTATTAACAACAGCAATTCTAAATAGACAGTGATAGATTTGTAATTAGTCTGTAAAGAATGGTAAGTAAACGGATATTAGATACTAGGTTTTAGAATTTTAAGTATCCATGAAAATGATTCTTCCTTCCATTCCTAAACTACTCGACAACCGGTTGCTTCGGATCTTACTTATTTGGGGGAGGGGGATACTGTGTAAAGAAGTTCTAATTCCACCCATTTATATTAATATTTTTCATATGCACACACATACAAATTATTCATTTTCCCTTTGAGATCATGTAAGTCAGTTAGTGAAATATTTCACTCTTCTTTAAGAAAAATTCCTATGCAGTGATGCAACATTGGGCCATGATTTTACTAAGATGAAGACAGTCTCTAGACTCATTCTTTTTCAAAATCTGACTTCACTACCATATGTGCAGCACAACAGTGACATCTTAAGGCCAAGTAACAAGAACTCCTTCAGCCAGAGAAAGAACTTGAATTGGGATGTGTTTTCAAAGAAATTTCATTATGTTATCAAGCAGTTTTCAAGTTCACAGTTCGCAACTGCTAGATCTTTATAAATGCTACTTTATGACTTCTTTTGCGGTCTTTGTGAACATTTTAATGTGCACTGGTAAACAGGAACATTTTACATAGACACATTGTATATTAATGCATGCATTTCATTGCATAGTTTATTGATACTCCCCTTGTAAAGCTTTTATGGAAGAAACAAGCCACAGGAGTATAGCAAAAGAGGCTTAATCTTTATAAATTGGGGCCTTTTCTGTCTCTTTGCTAGGCTAGGTGGCTGTATACAAACTCGGGTGGGAGGGGGCAAGAAACACCTCTTAACGTTTAAGGTTTTCTACATGGGTGAACTCTAGCCAACTCAAAGCAGATTGCTTACTTTAGTAAAAAATTTTACCATTTTATAAAAAAAAAAAAATTTAAATCATGACATGTTTAATTGAAATGGCTGTATTGTAATTAATTTGAGATAATTGTGATTTTGAGCTTATATAAAAAGTTGTCATTTTTGTATGTGCTAAAAATGTACAATTAACAGTACTTTTTAGTTGAACTACATATTGATGTAAATAAACACTGAATGAAGACATATTTACTACTTTATTAACATAGATTGTGAATGTACTTAATGGAGTTTGTTTTTTTTTGCAGTATAAGACCATAATGACCTTGAAAGCTGCTTCATTTTATGTGCAAAGGAGTCCTATGAATCTATATTTTAAATTTACTGAATCAGTGAAATTAATCACTTTGTCAGTTAATTTGCAAATGCAAGCTGTATTCTCCAGTTTCTTTTATGTATTGACACTAATTGGTAAAGGTGTACAATGTGATTAGAATGCATTTGAAAATGCTTTCTGTACAGATACAAAATACAGGGACTACAATAATGCTGTGCAGTGTATAGCAGAGCCATTTTTCGGCTTTGGTGTACTCAACTTTTTCAGTATTTAAAAACGTGTTTTGAATAACCTAAAAGTCTCTTTATTGTATAAATAATAAAATGTCACCTTATTGTAAAGTGTCTTTTGTTTAATATTGAAGCAGACTGCTTAGTCAGCCACAGAGTTGTAGTATGAAAAGAGAATGTTTCTTTTAAACCAAAAACATAACCATATTATAATCCATATTTGAAAAATGTAATTTTTATTATGAACATGTATTTATCTTTACTAGCAATGATTTTTTTCATAATATAAGCATGCCTCTATGAGCCAAAAGCAAGCTAGCTACCTACCTAACTATATAAATTAATATACATTCTGTTGATTCGTTACTTAATAGAATCACATGGCAAGTTTCATCATGACTGATCAGCCTACCTCTGACATTTTACCTCTGACATTTTTGGTGTAAGTAAAAATATTTCTATTTTATTTTTACTAAATCAAGTTAACCTATAGCAAATTCCCTTTTAGAAAATTTCCACATGGCTAACAAGTTTAGTCTTATGAAGATAAGATGCAAATTTGAAAAGTAAGGCCCTGGAAATAAAAAAGATACACAAGATTGGATTAGAACACACCAACAGATAGATAATGTATACAAATACCTGCTTAGTAATAAGTACTTAAGAAATTTCCAGGATTTCTATGTGATACATGTTATTATTTTCTGTTGCTGATATCTATTGAATTAATAAAATAAGCTCTTCAGCACTTTTAAAAAGAAGAACAAAAGGTATTTCTAAACATACTTCGAGGGAAAAATATGCAGATCCAATCCCTTCAAATTTCTTGAATCCAGAAGTACTAGATCATTGTATGGAAACTAAATACTAAGAAGTCATTAAAAAAAAAAAAAAAAAAAACTTGTCAAATTTTAGATTCAAAACTGTGAGAGCAATTTTAACAACACTCTTCCCTGTTTTCTCTACCAATAACTACATTTCATATAGCATTTCTGTTACATTAGAAATTCTGACAAAATGGTTTCATAAAATGGGAAAAGGCTAAACAAGTAACATTTCAACTAGATTAAAACAAAAACAAGACAGTGAATGTTAATTTAAAACTTATACCAAAACCAATCACATCACAAAAGTCTTATCATGAGTAAGGAAAAGTCTTATTTTTTTTACACCAAAAAACAGTTTGGAATAAAATTCAATTTTATATCTAACAAAAAGGTAGAAATTAGATGGTCATATTCAAATCAATGGTTCACATTTTATGTAACACAAACAGAAATAGGGGGAAATCCCCACTTTTACAAAAATGCTTTATCATTATAAAAATATCAAACGAACTTAAAAATTCACTTTTGAAGAAACTGCTATAAGGAATGAAAGTAAGATAAATCTTATACAAATCATTCAGAATAAATGCATGAACACTGCATGTGGTTATCACCTTTACAAATGCATAATACCTTAGAAAAATGTTATTTATCAATGTAAGAAGTCTAAGAATTAACATGACCAAGATTATAAAATAGCTCCAATTTAAGTAGGAATCCGGTCTCTCAAATATTCCAGAATAGCAGCTGTTCCTTTCATTAATATGGCTGCTCGAGGAACACGGAATGGATTTCCATCTAGTAGTAATGTTCTAAACAAAAAAACAGAATTAAGAATTTTACATTTTCTATTAGGGAGGCTTTTCTTCTAATTTCATTTGCAATTTTATAAATATAATCTGTGTATTTTTTTTCTATTTGTCCCTTTTCAAATCTAAACATTTCAACAGATGTAATTAGAACTACAATAACCCAAACAACATTAATTGAATAATTATTATATGAAAGATATTGTGCTGAGTAATTTATGTTCGCTGGCTCTCTTAATTATAACACATAAATTACTCAGCACAATGCATCATATGTAGACACCATTAAGGAAACAGAAATTCAGAGAAGACAGTTATGTCCAAGATCATACAGCCATTAAACAGAAGAGCTGTGACATGAATCACCATTTTATAATCCATCCTCTTCTCAATCTTACGATGAGAACTACATGGCTGAATTCTATTTACACATTACAACGAGCACACTCGTCAGCATACCAAGGACTATAATGTAACCAATATATCCGCCCTTGACCCTGGGAAACCAGGACACATGCCTGCGCTCTACCTCCCTTGACCAGATACACACACAAAATCTATTTACATGTTCTGGCTGATTTGTTTTTTTTATATAATTAATGAAATAAATGATAAGATAAAGAGACTTTTAATTTTCAGCAACTGAAGTATTTGTGTAAACAAAAGCCAAAGGATTCATACCCCATTATACAGTAGATCTAAATTATATCTTCAAAATTTGAATGGGCTGTGACAATTCTTTTAAAGACTGATTATCTTAATTTATAAAAAGGAATTAATTACAGCCAGTTTTCTCATTATTCACAGGCTCCATATTGTGCTAATTTGCCTACCACTAAAATTTATTAGTAACCCCAAAATCAGTACACATGGCACTTTCGAGGTCATTTTTGGATATGCACAACAGCACCAAAAAATCTGAGTCCATCAATAGGCACATTCTCAGCTGAGGTCAAATAAGGTGATGCTGTCCCTTCTTGTGTCAGTTCTCATACTGTAATCAACTGTCCTTTCTGTGATCTACTTAGGAGTGCAACATTTTTTGCATTTTTGTACTTTGTGTTGGTGAGTTTGCTGTTTAATACGCCCCACAAGTGTGGTGGCTCAAGTGTTGTCTACTTTTCCTAAACACATGAAGGGTGTCGTGTGCCTTACAGAGAAGATAAATATACCAGAGAAGCTTCATTCGGGCGTGAATTATAGTGTGGTCTGGCCATAGTTAAAATATTAATGAATAATAGTAAATACAGAAACACACACAAAAACAAGGTTCTATATTGACTTGTTCATGAAAATGTGACTAGAGGCTCCAAAGAGCCTAAGTCTATAATTCCCCTAGCAGTAATGGTTCAGTACTCATTAATTTGGTGTTCACAAAAAAAAAAAAAAAAAAAAAAAAAAAAAAAAAAAAAAAAAAAAAAAAATTTGGTGTTCACTTTATAAGATGCAATTACTGTAAATAACAAGAACCAACTGTATTTGCCTCTTACTGTTCACGAATATTGAGGTACCGAAACAGCTGCCAGTGCCCCCCGGTAAAGTAAAATATGCCAAACCATCATATACAGTTTTCAGTAATTAAACTACTTCTGACACATTCTGCTTAAGTACTTGGCTTTCTGTTGACATGTCAAACTCTCTTTAATTCACTTAACAAGCACTTATTGGGTGCTCACTGTGTTCTAGGCACTGGGACAACTCTTTTCTAAAGGAGGAAAAAGAAATGGTATAAATGAGTCCATAAAAGGCAGGATAGAAAATCAGAGGGAGGGACTAACTCTGCTTGGAGAAGAGGGAAGGTTTTTCAAAGATGATATTTAGGTTGATTACTGATAAAAGCAGGGTAGAGGCATTTAAGGCTCAAGTAACAACAAACACAGAATAAGAAAGGCCATGCTGGGCTTGAAATAAATGGTCAAAGTCTGTAATCAGATTTTGAAAAACCTTATATACATAACTGGGGAGTTTATATTTCCCTGACATTTTTTATGCAGTGGAGTTTCGAGTTATACACACACAGTGATGACAAAAGGATCAGAAAACCATCAGTTCCTATGTTTACACATAGATTATGCCATAATAAACAAAGCTAAAAATACACATTTTTGGTAAAAGTTGAAAAATGGAATTGGGATCCTGTTATTTTTAACACATTAAATTGTTTACCTCAACTTTCCTGGGAGTACCTCAACAAGACAAAAACAACTTACAAACTGATCAAATAAACGGTAAACCTTGGCGTAATGGTGTGGTTACCTTAAGTTCACACAATTACCAAGCTCTGGTGGAATTTGTAGGAGGTCATTATTTTGAAGGTCCAATGTGATCAGATTTTCCATTGCCTTCATTTTCTGAGGGTCCACAGATCCAACCTGGTTGTTACTAATCAAAATTGTTTCAAGTGTGGGAATGTGATACAGAACGTCAGGTAGTATTTTGAACCTATTAAAATATGAACAGAATCAAGGCAAAATCATTCCTTCAAATAAATGATCTTAAGTTTGATACCATGATGTAGTTTTCTTCAGTGTAATTTATTTTGTATCTGGTTTAAGTCCTCTATTCAAATTTTCAAGAAAATGAATGGATTCTGGAAACCATGAAACATATGTTAAGTGGACAGACTTTGTAACACTTTGTATTTATTGTGCAAATCCAACCAAAGTTTAAATTCTCCTATGTTTTTCTTTTCACATTTATGAAACAAGAAAATCCTCCCAAGAGCCTCTATACAAAGATCTCCATGTAGGTATTCTTACTTGGTTTGCTTTTACTTCTTATGAAATGGAATTACTACCAATATATTAAGTAGATATTAGAGATTTATATTTTGCTCCAATGGAAGCTTCCAAAATACGCGCACCTTTGGTTCTTGAAAAGATCACAAACTAACACTGACTGCTGCTTGCTCATCTAAAGCACTACTGTAGATGTCACAAAAAAAGGCAAGGCTCAGAGCAACATTATTAAGGATCTCTTGGGGGACAGTGGCTAGCAAGGTTTCAGTGTGAGATAAACTGTGGCATGGACTAGAAAAGACAAGGGATGGGCTGAAGGAGAGTTTAATAGCTGTGGCCTTTTTACTTCCCCATACTGCCCTTTTGTCTTGTTGCCTTGATGTGAAAGCAAGCAAGCAAGCGAGCAATGGCAAGCATAAACTCAAGATGGCTCTGAAGTTCCAGCGGGACTGGAGAGTTAGTACCTAGGAGTACGGAGGGACCAAACTGCCCCAAAGCAGTCCTCCCTCTTCTTTCTCAGCAATGCCTGAACAAGGGAATCTAAATAGATGTAGTTCACCTGTTAACACAGAAGTTAGCTTCTGCCATCTTCCCAAAGACATCACATGAAAATGTTTTTGACAGCTCAATAGACAATAGAGGACTGATAGTTCAGGTCACAAAGATTAGCAAATTATCTGAGAAGCACATTATATTTTTAAATACTGATATAACCTACAACATGAGAAAGCATGAGCAATAATGAAGCAGACAGAACAAAAATTTAAATAGGCAGTATTTTAGACACATCACTGTGCCTTAGCTCCCTCAACTGCAGATGAGGAATAATAACAATTGTACTAAACTTATTGTTATAAGGGCTGAATGTTTAAGCTGGAATGCAGTAAGTACATGTTAGTTATTAATATTTAGATTATTGCCAGAATCAGCTTACATCATAGGAAACAAACGGCCTAGTTGTTAAGAGCCCAAGCACTGGAGGCAAGCCACCTGAGCTCTAACCCCAGATCTATAATTTACTATTTTTGTGAACCTTAGCAAAGCATAAATATCTAATATTTACTTAATTATACTGCCAGTAATTCTGTTTCATTAGAAATAAAAGTGAACTAAGGAAGAATACCTATGTGGAGACATTTTATAGAAAAGCTTAGGAGGATTCCCTTAACTTCTAATCCTTGATTTTTAAATGAACAGGACAGATTCACAGTGAGAGAAACCTCTACCTTTTGTGAGGAGTCAATGAGATAATATATGCCCTTAGTCCTGTGACAGCAGATAATAAGCTCCCAATAAGTATCAGCTACTCTTAATTATTAGCAGTATCTTTACAGTGTTTGCAGAACGAAATCTATTAGTTGGCGTATAAAGCTCTGAAAGGACTCGCTCCCGCTTACATGACCAACTTGGCTTATTATTTCTACTCCTCTACCCCCTCACTTGAGGGTCCGAGCCATATCAAACTGCTGGAAGTGTCCCAAACACACCATGTTCCCATTCATTTGTGCCTTAGTGCCCATCATGTGCTCCGCCTGGGAAGCCTGATCCCTGTGTGTCTGGCTGACGTCTAATTTTTAGGTCTCGGCTTCAATGCTGTCTCCTCTACCTTTGGCCAATCTCAGGAAACACCTTTTCCTAGGCACTGCATTTTCACTATAGCAATTATAATTATTTATTTACATCTGTCTTCCTACTAGGCTACAAGTTTCTTAAAATTGTTAAAAGGAAAAGTCTACTAGACATCAGCTGTGAAAATTCTAAGAAAGCAGTATCACTTTCAATTCTAACTAGAATAAGGTGAAAATAAACCTGAATATTTAAATAAACACACGAGGCCTTTTGATTGGACTCTTTGAGGTGTATTCTCTAAGACCTATAAATTCTCCACATAAATATCCTTAGTCATAGATTAGTCTGTTCTCTCACCTGTTAAAGGAAAGGTTAATTGTTTGTAATCTTATCAGCGATTCCATTTCTTCAGGCAAAGAATTTAAAAAATTGTTCCTAAATTGGAAAGAAAAAGATGATTTATGAAGTCTGAAAATTTGTACAAGTTTAATTTATAATTAACGTGTTGACCAGACATAAAACTACATAGTTTGGTTTGTTAGTCCTTAATCCAATCGCATTAAGGCTGAGTCCTGAGAATTGTGAATCAGTCAGCTGGCTCAGGTATTTGATTAGTGTGCCAAATCCTAATACCAATACACAACCAATTGATAAAGCAACCAAATCTTTAATAATACACTTAATGGGGCAAATACTGCAAACTAATCACTTCCCTCCTTCGAACTAATCTCAGCAGTACTTCTTACAGATAGGGCGGCCATGGAGAGATCATGCCTGTAAATACCGTATTATTTGATGCCACAAATATTTGATTGATGTTTAACATATATATCTTACATACAGACATGAAATTCTAAGCAGAACTGTAAAATTTTATGAAAAAACAAAAAACAAGAAAGTGATGAGATTCTGTATACCTAGAAATTTGGAGCTCTCTACTCCATAGGTATTAAGCAAGTCCATTTCTACTAAGTTTAGAATTTCAATTTGTACAATGCTAATGTGAAATATTTTTAAGAATCTTATAATCAAGGATGGCAGTAAACGGAATCTCATTTACTGTTAGAAGGATCTGGGAATAATGTTAAAAGGAAGGTTAACAACAAGAAGAAGGATTCTAGGCTCTATATAATTACTAATAATAGAAAATATTTGTGAGAAAATTATATCCAACTAGATGGCTACCTATTACAATTGAGTCATTTTCTCTAAATTTCTTTGGGTTCAGAAGTCAAGCCTATATATTGTCATACTTTCTACACCTATGTTCTTTTTCCTTTTCTTCAGTTACTGTCTCTAATAACTTGTACTGAATAATGTACTGCTGGTTTCTACCCTTTTCCAAGAGTCTTATATAGCTACTGATATCAGATATAAAAGCGTACATTAGTCACTTAATTAGAAACCTGAAGGTATAGACAATGGCATACACATAACACACTCTAAGAATGGGACAAAAATAAAGAGAGCAGTAACGAGTACATGAATTTATTCTCTCTGCTCCATTAATGCTGAACACTACAAAATGGTTTTACACAGCTTTGCCAGTGTAATTGCCACACCAAAACAGAGGCAATTCGACATTTAATAGGAGCAGAGTATTAGATTTGCTTTAATCCCATAAGCCAAAAAAAGTCTCTACAAGCAGAATAAATCCTTAAACAGAAAAAACTTAGCTTATTCTTATTTACCTATTGTTTGAGCAGAGCAGAGGAGTTACAGCTTAAATAAACTAAAAGCGCACCTCGTAACAACATACGAGTAGGAAGTGTAGATAATGAAGTAATAGTATACAAATAAAGACTTAAAGCCCAGGGGAACCTGGGTGGCTCAGTGGTTGAGCATCTGCCTTTGGCTCAGGTCATGATCCCAGGTCCTGGGATCGAGTCTCGCATCGGGCTCCCGCAGGGAGGCATGCTTCTCCCTCTGCCTGGGTCTCTGCCTCTCTCTGCGTGTCTCTCATGAATAAATAACATATTTAAAAAAAAAATCTGAAAGCCCAAACAAATATTTGACTATCTACCTCTTAGTCATTTATTTTTACTAATCCTCAAAGAACTGTAGCAATTCCGATCCTGTCACTTCAACTTAGGACATATTTAAATTAAACTTCCTATTACCTCCACAGAGCCTTAAATAGTTTGTTTTCTTTTCTTTTGTTGCCACTCATGGTGGTCTTTTCTTTCTTTCTGGTCTTGAATGTTTACTATACTTTGAAACCAAATAGGTTTTCTTCTTAAGATTTTATTAATTTGAAAGGGAAAGAGAGTGAAAGAGCAAAAGAGAGAAAAGAGAGAAAAGAGAGAAGAAAGAAAGAAAAGAGAAAGAAAAGAAAAGAAAAGAAAAGAAGAGAAAAGAAAAAAGAAAAGAAAAAAGAAAAGAAAGAAAAGGGAGGGAAGGAGGGCCCAAGCACAAGCAGGGAGGGGCAGAGGGAGAGGAAGAAGCAGACACCCCACTGAACAGAGGGCCCGGCCCGATGCAGGATCAATCCCAGGATTCTGGGATCATAACCTGAGCTGAAGGCAGCCACTTAACTGAGTCCCCAAGAGCCCCCAAATAGATTCTTATTTTAAGGGAAGCCAGGCTAGCTGCTGTGCCAACATAGGATTTTGAGTTTTATGCCATTTACTTTCAGAAAAGGAACAACTGGAAACAAACACTTCCATGGGCTATTTGTAATTTTAAGCATAAATTTAAAGAATGTGTTAATATTTTTGTAATATTTTAAATAATTATTTCTTAACTTATAAATTGCCTAAAATGATATATGTTTGATTAAAATATTTCCTAAATGCCTAATTTTAGATTTGTCCAAAAATGTTTATTAATAAACTAAAGAGCAATTTCCACACGTACTCAGGAAATACGAGGGAAAGAACAGATGTTAGGCTAAACTCAAAGACAAGTTATAATGAAAAAAAGTGAAGCAACAGCATCAATAAATACCTGAGATCTAAAAAAGTCAATTTCTGAAGCATACATAATTCCAAGGATATAAAAGAAAGCTTATTAAAACTGAGATTGACATCAGAAACCATTTCCTTCAGTTCCACAATCCTGAAACAAAAACAATTTTAAAATGTTAGCTCTTGAATTTACTGTCAGAACTTCAAAACTCCAAGGAGATCACAGAAGGAAAAATCCTATATTATTTTTGCTAAAATTAAGATTTCCTGTAACTTTTACTTTTCTCACTAAAATTTCAATCAGTTTGGATGTGTATTCTGTAACATAGTAGTTTTCTTTTAAGACTGCATAATATAATATTCTGAGTACCTCACAATGATTTTTAACTATGATACATCAAACTTTTTAAAGTATAAGATTTTTTTTTGTTCAAATTAACGTTATATTGATCATGACTACAAGAAAATATTAAGTTAATTCCGAGGTTTGGTAAGTGTCATGACTAAATAACTTAAGTCAAAGACGTAAAGAGAAAGACTTAAACACTTCTAAGCAAGCCTAACCAACCTTAGTAATTTTAAAGCACGCTATTAACTCTAAGAAATGTTAGATATGATTTGCCAACAAATGAAACTACATGAAAGAAAGTATATCAACTGCTGTGCTAAAGAAAGATGAGTTTGGATAGGTAACTGATAAAACTTTTTTGGAAAGTTTTTGCGTATATGTACTGAGGTAATTCTGGAAATCTGATCTAAAGAAATAGTATGTTTTGTTTTATTCATTGCCATAATTAACCACCTTATAGTACTAGATAATTTAGATTTTAGAAGTATTGTTTATAACAGAGGAAAACACTTATGATAAAGAAACCAGTTAAGATAGAAATGGTATAGGTAATTCTAAATGGGAAATAGCTTGAAGTAAAACATGCCATGAACAGAATAAATCAATGATGGGACTAAAAATGATCTGTCCCTTCATTTTGTCCAAAATTTTATGAATAAGTATTATTTTCACAACCAGGAAATTATATAGTGAAAAGTATGCTTGGGAAATAAGTGATGAAGGTGATGCGTTTTAACTCCTTCCACCTCCATTCCCAGTTTTGACCCAGGATTCCCCAGGCAGACTTATACTAACTGAGGACAAATCTAACTGCTCAGTTCTTCTGTCCAGTACCCAGAGCCCTTTAAAGAAGAGAGAAGTAGATGGACTAGATCTCCTTCTGCTATGGAATTTCAAAGTTAATTGACTTTTAAGATACATTTTCCAAAGTATGCTCTGCAAAATAGAAAGCAAGTTAGTCTTTTTTAAAAATTTTAACATCTAAACAATATTTTTGATAGTCAGATGACTGTTATTTTCCCAATCATCTTTTTTTTTTCTTTTTAAGTACTTAAGGGCTAAGCACCAATTAAGTACTTTGTGTGGATCATGTCATTTAATTTAATTCTTATAAAATAGCTACTTTCTTTATTTCATAGGTAGGGAAACTAAGAGCAGCTAGTTAGCCTGTCCAAAGCCACACAACTCCCAGATCTGGGATTCAGATACATGCAACTGACTCCACTGTCCAAGTTCTTTATCATCACCCTATCCTGTTTCTCACACTGTTGTTTTAATTGCAAGGTTATTTGTCAACTCTCTTTGGGTATATAGTTTACTACGAGATAACAATCATTTTAAAAGTTCAATATTATGCTAATTTTCTCTCATAACCTAAAGATTTTGCTATAACTAATTTCAACAAAGACATACTGAACAGTACAAGTACAATGCCCGTGACTTGTAATATTTGATAGTGAAGTATTCTTTTCTGCGAAGAAAATATTGACAGAATTAATTGTTTTTTATTACTTTTACAGTCAGTGAAAAAATATTCAGTGGCTTGGCAATTCATTAGCATAAAGCCCAAAATGAAAATTCCTATTAATCCACACGGCCCTGGCTTTGGATTGTGTCTTAAAACTTTTCCACTAATAATTCTAACACCCATTTTCCATGTTTAAACTGTAAATGAAAAAGAAACCAAATTTAAAAAAACTAATATACCTCTCAGAACTAATGTTAATATGTCTCAGAGAATACTTAGGTGAATTTTGCTAAATCCCTCAAGTATCAATAATAAGAAAAATTCTACATATACTTCTACTAGAAAACTATGAAAAAATAATTATTCTTGCAACTGAGATGCAAACACACCAGAGGAAGAGTCACAACTTAATAGAAATGACATCATGAACAACTCTCACCTTTTAGGAATTTCACATAGCTGATTCTTACTGAAGTTAACGGAAGTGATAATGTTGCTTTTTACTGCATCAAATACTTCATCAGGAATTAAAGTTGTTTGTTTATCACTAAATGAAAAATGGTTTTAAAATGCATCATTCTTAGCAGTCAGAAAGATAATGATTATCACTTTTCACTTTTAAAGGCCCTTAAAGATTTTATAAGAGTTTTCAAGGCAGCAAAGCAGTTGCTTATGAAGAACATTTTGAAACTCTTAAAGAATGTCACAAAAACCTACAAACTCACAAAATACTAACCATGAAGAATTTAGACACCATATCATATCGCAATACACTGTATCATGCCTTTTGAGCATTCACATACTCAGTGTGAATAAAAACATGTATCTTCAGAGTCTAAGATGTTTAGAAATTATATAGTAGATAGATAGTAATTAGGAAGTGGATTCTTCTACCTCAGAATAAAACTAAATCTGTAATTTTAAAACTGTTGTCATCCCTTTTCTAACAGGGACCAACTGTCAACTTTATGTAGCTATGTAATAATTAACTGCAAGGTAATACTCATTTTTAAAAGTTAAGCATTATCAACATTATACTAAATTGTTTCTCATCACCTAAGCCAATTTCTCTCTGCTTTAGCATGTGACAAGGTAGACAGGGTAGTGGCCTTAGACTAAACTATTCCTGGTTTTTTACCATTAAGGAGCTTCTTAAAAATTCACTTTCTCTTAACCTCAGTTCTGTGAAATTAGAATCTGAAGAGTTATTCATTGTTATATGGGCCAGATCTTTCGCAAATGCAAATGTAAATAAATTTCCTTTTCAATAAGATTTTCAATAAAGTATACATTTAATATTAAATAAAAATATAATAGTACTCTGACATTTGCAGATTTAACAATGTTGATGCTATAATTAGCCCTACATTCTTCTTTTATAATGTTTATGCCTAATACATCATCCACTGAAAAATATTAATGGGATGCCGAACTAATGACTATACAAAGAAGAAACAATTATTACATATAACATCCAATATAGAGAAACCTGTAAGAAAGGCATTGTAATGCAGATAGGTAAAAAGACACCCTAAATTCAGTTTTTATAGCCTCTACTGCTATAGGGCCCTATTTTTTATTGTGCAGATGAAGCATTTTTACTTTTTCAATCAGAAACGCTCAAGTCATGGAAACTGATTTATTGTAATCAAACACTGCAGATTCACACTCTTGAAAAAAATTAGTTGAAGGCATTTAGGCCTTGAGATTGAGAATTCATTTATATTTTAATGGAATACTCCTTTCCAGTTAAAGTCTCTGAGGAAAATAAATTACAATAAATTCAGAATCAAAAAATGTAATAAGATGCATGGTCTTCAGTGCTATCTTTATAACACTTCTGTGGTATCTGTGACTTTAAAAAGTGGGAATGGTTATCAAATACCATTTGATATTGGTACAAATACAATTGTATCAATATTACTTTATAGATTCTTTGGAAGATTAAAAGCAACAGCATATGTAAAATACCTGCCTAGCATAGAACAGGAACTCAATAAATGATATCCAGGGTTGAAGGAATAAAGGGTGAGAAAAAAAAATTCTAAGGCAGAAATTAAGTCTGTCTTATCATCAGTGTATTGTGACACCTAGCATAGGATTTAAAACGTAGCAGGTTCCAAAAATGTCTACTGAATAAGTAAGTATGTTATGTGGAAGAAAAGACATGCTATATGTTATGCTATGAGAAAAGAGGGATGCAAATATTAAGTATGGAAGACTCTCTTGTGTTACAAAGAAGGAAGTAGGCTTAAGCAGTGATTTCTATATACAATGAAGAATCTCAGAGGAGAGGTGGAAACAATGTGAATGAAACAACAGATCTGAAATGCAAACTGTATCTTAACTGCTGAGAAGGTGGTTCCTATTGACACATTAAGACTGAATAATCTGGGATCCCTGGGTGGCGCAGCGGTTTGGCGCCTGCCTTTGGCCCAGGGCGCGATCCTGGAGACCCGGGATCGAATCCCACATCGGGCTCCCTGCATGGAGCCTGCTTCTCCCTCTGCCTATGTCTCTGCCTCTCTCTCTCTCTCTGTGTGACTATCATGAATAAATAAATAAAATCTTTAAAAAAAAAAAAAAATTTTTTTTTTTAAAGACTGAATAATCTGAAGACTGAATAACTGAATAAATCTGGTCACCTGACTTGAACTTGGAACTTCAGTCTGTATCCTTTTGTATTTTCATTATAATATCCAGACATGAGCTAATCACAGTAGAAGCTTTGACAGTATTGGTTACTTCTATCATTGTTGCCTTGGGCAGTACTGAAAGAGTACCTAACAATCTTTGCATAGGTATCTTCTTTTCGGAATCAAATACACGTCCATAAAATAAACATTTTTAGGTTTCTGTCTCAACTTTTATACCAATACTGCAATTGTTCCAGGTTTAATACATATGTACTAGAGCATATTATTATGGCTTATCATTTGGCTTATACGTATTAATGCTTTGCCTGCTTTAGGTCTACATTAACTAAATAATACTAATTTCTTATTTACTAATAGAGACCTTCCCAATATAAAATCCTCTCTTGGGACGCCTTGGTGGCTCAGCAGTTGAGCATCTACCTTTGGCCCAGGGAGGGATCCTGGGGTCGGTCCTGGGATGGAGTCCCGCGTCAGGCTCCCTGCAGGGAGCCTGCTTCTCCCTCTGCCTGTGTCTCTGCCTTCTCTCTGTGTCTCTCATAAGTAAATAAATAAAATCTTTAAAATAAATAAATAAACAAAAATAAAATCCTCTCTTGAGGTTGGTTACTGAGTCAAAAAATTACATTACCAGCCAATACTGTCATTCTTTTTTATAATCATAAAATGTTCTTTATTATAAAAATGTCAATATTAATAATCATTTATCTCTAAAGCATAATAAACACAAATCACTGAAGAAATGGTCATTTAAGTTCACTGTACTTTTAATATGCTCTTATCTCATCACTGTTTCTGCAATTGCTATTATTCTAAATACCAATACACTCTGATGAATTCTTCCTCACCAACTTTCCTTTCATCTGAAGGATTATTTTTCAAAATTTCCTATTATGTTCTGCAGTGTTTAAGAAAATTACATACCGGGAATCCCTGGGTGGCTCGGTGGTTTGGTGCCTGCCTTTGGCCCAGGGCCTGATCCTGGAGACCCCGGATCAAGTCCCACATCAGGCTCCCTGCATGGAACCTGCTTCTCCCTCTGCCTGTGTCTCTGCCTCTCTGTGTCTTTCATGAATAAATAAATAAAAAAAATAAAAAATAAAAGAAAATTACATACCTATAGTCTAATATTTTTAATGTGATGATAGCATGTACATTGACTCTGGATTCACTTGGTAGTGTCATGGCAGTCTCAACAACAGAATCACTTTGGTTAGGTCCATCATCTGGCAAGAGAAAAGTTACATGAAAACAATATTTATACTATAAAGTCACTTCTAAATTCCTGAAAATAGTAAAAATGTACACATGACTTCTAGATATTATTGGTGAGAATGTCTTTAGTCATATACTTTATTTCTAATAACTCAAATCTACATCTAGAACTTATTATTTAATTAATAGAAAATAGGTAAAATTACTATAATATGGCTTCAAAATCTTCTAATAAATCCTATCCTAAGAAAATTTAGGAGTAGAAAATAACCTTCAAAGAATAACTACAATCTCTCAGAAGAAACAATGATACTAATCCTTCCTCTTAAGAAAAATAATATGGAGGGGCGCTTGGGTAGCTAAGTCAGTTAAGCATCTGCCTTCTGCTCAGGTCATGACCTCAGAGTTCTAGGATCAAGCCCCTCGTCCAGCTCTTGCTTCTCTCTATCCTCTCTGCTCATGTTCTCTCTTGCTGTCTCTGTTGCTATCTATATATCTCTCTCTCTCTCAAATAAATAAATAAATAAAATCTTTAAAAAAAGAGAGAAGAAAAATAATATGGTCTATTAGAAGGAATTTGTTAACAAAGGAAAAGTATTACTTCCCACAAATGTCTACCAAATAGGCATATTTCAGGACACCTGCAAGAGATTTCAAGCCATCTGAACAGAAGTAAAATATGACTATTAATTTTCTACAGTGAAAAAAATGAAATAGTCCTAGCATTCATCGTAAGTTAAAAGCAGAGAGCACACCAAAAGAACATAAAACAAATAGTAGTACCCCTTGTCTTGCTTCAGCCCCATAGGCATTTATTTATTTGTTTGTTTTTTAAAGATTTTAATTATTCATTAATTCAAGAGAGACACAGAGAGAAAGACAGGCAGAGGGAGAAGCAGCCTCCTCACAGGGAGCCCGATGTGGGACTAGATCTCTGGACCCCGATGTGGGACTAGATCTCTGGACCCTGCGATCACACCGAGCCAAAGGCAGACACTCAACCACTAAGCCCCCCCAGGTTTTCCTCCAGTAGGCTTTTATTGAACATTTGTTGAATACTGTGAAGTATATTTCTCTTGCATGGAGCTCACTAATTACTCACTAATCAATAATCATTAAGCTAGTATTTCTTATGCAAACATCATATGGATATTTTATTTATAGAAGTAGCATAGAATAAAAGACCGTATCAAATAAAAATAAAAGACACCAAGATATCTATCAGTATTAAGTAATGTTTTAGTATTTAGAAGTACCCTAGCAGTTTGGTTATGTCACTTTAAAGAATATGAAATGTATATTGCCAATTTAGATCAGGAGATAGGCAATATTAAATCACAACAAAACCTAGCATTATTTTTTAAACATATGTGTATATGAGTATGACAACATACTGAGACATACTAAGATAGAGTATTCTCAACATTTTCAAAGAGCTAATTTTAATAATCAGCATCAGAAAGAATGTAAAGAGGGAACTTATCATGCCTTGGGAGGGAACTATGTGAGAGATTTTCTTTTTATTATATATCCTTGTATACTGGTTGAATTTTTTTTTTTTTTTTTGCCATGTGCATTTACCAACTTTTTAATTAAAAAACCTAAGATGGCAATATTCCCTAAACTGATCTACAGATTCAATGTAATCCCTATCAGAATCCCAGCTGACTTTATTGTAGAAATCAACAAACTGATTCCAAAACTCATATGGGACTGAAAAATGCAGAATAGCTAAAACAATCCTGAGAAAAAAGAATAGATGATTTACACTTACCGATTTCAAAACTTACTACAAATCGATGATAATCAAGAGATTGTGGTACAAGCACAGGACAGACATACAGATCAACAGAATAAAATTGAGAGTCCAGAATGAACCCTGTATCAACTGATTTTCAATAAAAATGACAAAACCATTCAATGAGGAAAGAAAAGTAGTCTCAAGAAATGGTGCAAAGAAACTGGACAGAAGAACTAAATTGGACCCTTATGTCATGCTATATATAAAAATTAACTCAAAATGGATGAAGTTCTTAAATGTAAGAGCAAAAATATAAAACTCTTAGAAGAAAATATAGGAACCAATTTTCATAAAGTAGGTTTTTGCAAAGGATTTTTAGACATGAAACCAAAAGCATAAGCAGAAAAGAAGAAAAAAAACCTGACTTCATCAAAATTAAAAAAAAAAAAGACTTCTATGTTTCAACAGACACCATCAAGAAATGAAAAACAAACTCACAAAGGGATAGAAAATATTTGTAAATCATCTGACAAGACACTTATATCTGTACTATATAAAGAACTACTATAACTGAATAATAAAAAGATTCAATAAATTAAAAATTGGGCAAAAGGTCTGAAAAGGCATTTCTCTAAAAATGTACCAATGGCCAATAAGCACACAAAAAGATGCTCAACATCATTAGTCGTCAGGGAAATATGCAAGAATCCCAGAGTGAGGTGCCAGTTCACACCTACCTGGGTATCTAGAATCAGAAAGTCAGAAAACAACAAGTGTTGGTGAGGATATAAAATCATACAATGCTGGTAAGAATGGAAACTGGTGCAGCTGCTTTGTAAAATAGTCTGGCAGTTCCTCAAATGACTAAACATAAATTTACCACTGACCCAGCAATTTCACTCCTAGATATACACACAAGGGAAATGAAAACACAAGCTCCCACTGTAAATAAGTGTTTATCACACCATTATCCATAATAGCTAATAAGTATGAAAATTCTCACTGAGATGATGAAAATTTTCTAAAATTGACAACTTTATTCCCACAAATTTGGTAATCTAGATGAAATGGACCAATTGCTTGGAAGACACAATCTGCCAAAACTCACAAAAAAAGAAACATAGAAGCTGAATACACCTATATCTAATAAAAGAAATTAAATGAATATTTAATGACCTTCCAAAACAGAAAGCCAGGTCCAGATGGGTTCACTGGTGATTTAAGGAAGAAATTTTATCAATTTTTATAATCTCTTTGAGAAGACAGAGGCAGAAGGAATACTTCCTAACTTATTCTGGGGCCAACAATGACCTAAAACCAAAAGCAGATAAAGATATTACAAGAAAAGAACTAGAAAGCACTATATCTCATGAACATACATGCAAAATTCCTCAACAAAATATGAGCAAATTTAATATTAAAAAGTATTTTTTAAATTATACACTGTGACTAAGTGGTATTTAACCCAGGATTTTAAGTCTAGTTCAACATTCAAAAATCAATGTAATGCTTCATGTCAATAGGCTAAAAACCAAAAAAAATATGTGACATGGGCAGCCTGGATGGCTCAGCAGTTTAGTGCTGCCTTCGGCTCAGGGCGTGATCCTGGCGTCCTGGGATCAAGTCCCACCATCAGGCTCCCTGCTTGGAATCTGCTTCTCCCTCTGCTGTCTCTGCCTCTCTCTCTCTGTCTCTCATGAATAAATAAAACCTTTAAAAAAAAATGTGACAACTGCCAACGCTCCTTTATGATAAAAATTCTCAGTAAACGAGGAATAGAGGGGAACTTTCTCAACTTACCGAGAAGTATCTACACAAACTCTACAACTCACATCATATTTAATGGTGAGAAACTTGAACCCTTTCCCTAAGATGAAGTATGAGGTAAGGATGCCCCTCTCACCACTCCTGAACATCATACTGAAATGTCCTTGATACTGCAATTCAGTAAGGAAATGATACTAAAAGTACACAAATTGGGAAGGAAGACAGAAAATAGCCTTTGTTCACAGATGGCATGATCATAGGCAGAAAATCCAAAAGATGGGACAAGCAAAACCTCCTGAAACTAGTAAGTGATTACGTAGTAAGGTTGCAGGATAGAATGTTCATATATAAAAGTATATTGCTTTCCTTTATATCGATAAGTAGAATCTAAAATTAAAAACACAATAGTAATTACATTAGCATCCCCCCCAAATGAAATGCTTATATATAAATATGACAAAATATGTATAAGAACTCTATGAGGACAATTAGAAACTCTGATGAATGAAATCAAAGAATTAAATAAATGGAGAGTTATTCCATATTCATGGATAAAAGGTCTCAATATTGTCACGAAGTCCCTTCTTCCCTACTTGATATATTCAATGCAATCCCAATCAAAATCCCAGCAAGTAATTTGGGGATAGTGACAAACTGATTCTAAAGTTTATATAAAGCAAAGATTCAAAATCGCAAATGCAATATTGATGGAGGAGAACAAAGTGGGAGGATTGACACTATGCAACTTGAAGACTTACTATAAAGCCACTGTAATCGAGACAGTAAAAAACTGACAAACGAATAAAACAAAGAGCCCATAAAAGACTACCTAAATACAGTCAACTCATCTTTGACAAAGGAACAAAGACAATAAATACAGTGGAATAAAGAGGGTCTTTTCCACAAATGGTGCTGAAACATCAGGAGATCCACATGCAAAAAAGAATAGATTTATTCATAATTGCCAAAACATGCAACCAGCCAACATACCCTTTAGTAGGGTGAATAGATAAATTGTAGTACATCCAGACAATAGATTATTCAGTGCTAAAAAAAATGAGCTATCAAGTCATGAAAAGCATGGAGGACACTTAAATGCATACTACATGGTGAAAGAACCCAATCTGGACGATTCTAATTACATGACATTCTGGAAAAGGCAAAACTATGGAGATGAGAAAAAGATTAATGGCTTCCAGAGATGGGCTGATAAAGGGGATAATAGGATAAACAGACTGATCACAGATTTTTATGGCAGTGAAAACACTTTGTATGATTATTACAATGGTGAATAAATTCCCAAACCCAAAGAATATACTACACCAAGAGTGAAGTCCAACATAGCTATGATTTGGGATGTGATGATGTGTCAATGTAGGTTCATTCTTGGGAAAAAAATATACCATTCAGGTAAGTGATGTTTATAAATGAAGGAGGCTATGGATGTGTGGGGGCAGAGGATATATGGGAAATATCTCAATTTCATTGTATAGCTAAAACTACTCTAAAAACATTAAGTCTTTAAAAATTGTTTTGGGGTAGCCCGGGTGGCTCAGCAGTTTTGTGCCACCTTCAGCCCAGGTTGTGATCCTAGAGACCCAGGATTGAGTCCCGCATCGGGCTCCCTGCATGGAGCCTGCTTCTCCCTCTGCCTGTGTCTCTGCCTCTCTCTCTCTTTCATTAATAAATAAAATATTTTTTAAAAATTGTTTTGATTATTTCGCTATGACTTCTAACTGATTCATATCAGAATAATTAATAAAAATTAATTTCTGGAGGAGAAAGCATACCTGGAAAAGAAATGAAACGCCTTGATTGGCAGGAAATAAGAGTCTTAGAAAATTGTTAATTTATTTGAAGACCACAGTTGTAAATGGAAATTGCTGAAGTATACAATTATTAATTTAACATATACTGACTGCCAATATGGTGCTAAGCTAGGCTGTGCATAACCAGAGTTGTGAGCTAAATTAACATTTGCTTAGGTTAGCCACTAAGTTGTAGACTGTTTGTTATACAGCAATACATTAGTATAGCTGACTTTTTAAATATACTCGTGTATCCTACAATGACACACATAAAATAAAAATTGGGATATAGCACAATTTTATTGAGGCATTAAAAATTAAATGTACAGTATCAGTTTCTCTTTTGATGCATATTCATGCTAAATTAACATATCCTGAAAAATGTGTTTTATCTTTATTCTTGTCAGAACTTAGCAAAACTATGTATGAAGCAAGTATTCAAATAATTGTTAATATGCCTCCTAGTCAACAGAATTCATATACTATACCATATCATAAAAGTCAAGTTTTGCTCTTTTTTCAAAGTTAAAGCACTAGGATGTTTATTGAATCTTTTATTTTCCAACTGACATACTATAACACAAATCAAAGAAATTAAAGATAAAGCATTACTGTGAAATTAAGGATTTTTTTATGATTTCAGCATATTTATGGCCTGTATGGATTCAGCATTAAAACCACCTGTCAGGGACCATTTCCTCTAATTTATACTCACAATACATGTAAATTTATATACTATTAGCTTTTCGCTGTCTTTCATACTATCCTTCAAAATACAGGAAAAAAATAGAAAAGTACCTTTAATCTTGCTTCGCAGATATTTTAGGACTTCTTGGGTTCCTTTCTGAAAAGGTGGAGAGAAGACATATATTCATCAAGACATACCTTGTAGTTTCATAGATCAAAATGTATGTTTGAATTTCAAATTTAAAGACCAGAACTGAATTCTAAATATGCTTACATTTATAATTTCTCTTCGTATGGTTCTCAAAGGATTTCCTTCTAGCGCCAGAAATTTCAAAGGGAGTTTTCCCAATGAACAGGGTAGACTACAAAAAGATTAAAATGATTTCAGGGTTAACATGAAGAGTTAAGTATAATTCAACCGAATAGTTGAGTATAAAACTAACAACATATGACCAACTATATATCTTATAATAGTGCCAAAGAGAGTCCAAGAAACATAGGCCATAAGTATTTCCTTTTCAGATAAATGCTGAACATGTAAAAGAAAAAAGAGATCTGTTTTGAAACTGTCATACTGTGATTGCTAAAAAAAAGTATGAGCTACAAAACATTTGCTAAATAAAAATTGTAAAAAGTAAATTTGAATAAATCAGTGATTCAAGACAGCCATATTCAAGGATACTAAATGTTCTGATTTTGTTCAAGTAACCAAATGAAATTCGTCCCTAATAATCTATTATTATTTCCCACTCACAAAACCATTCGTACCCACAAAAACTGTACTCACCCCACAATCACCAATTTATATTTTTAATAAGATTATAATCAAATTGATCCTGCTCCTAATCTTTCAGTAGCTCCTCGTTTCTTCATGAAGGAAAACTGACTCTTCAGAGGCATTTTAAGGACTTATTCCACATGGCTTCAACTTACCTTTCAAGCCCTAATTCCTCACCATCTCCCTAAATGTCCCCTACTAAACAGGTTAACTCAATTCCTTGCAGTTCTCTAAATATACCCCTACAATTTCCTGAACTTTCAAAGTTTTCTTCATGCTTAAGTTTTGTCCCACCAAGTGAATCACTGTGACACCTTATGTGTGCACTTAAAAATCACAGTCATCCCTGAAAGACCATATGGTGGATTAGAGCAAGGCAGGATCCTGAAAGTGAGTGTGCTCTTAAATTTTGTGCTATAAGAACGTAACTTGCCTCACCCTAGTCCCAGTCCCATCCAGCAGCTAAGAATGTTTCTTCTTCTACAAAGGCTGCCAACTCCTTTCAATAAATTGCTGATTCCTATGTTTCCTTTAAGCCCTCAAAGCATTTTGTATCTCTTCCATGGCTTCACATTCATTTAATAAATTCAACAAATATTTATCAAGCACTTTCTATCTACCCAGACACTGATCTAGGAGTCAGAGCTAGAGCAGTAAACATAAAAATCCTGATTTCTCAGTTTCTGTTCTGAGTGAATCAGAGTAACTTATAAATATACCTGATTCTATTAGTACTTTAAGCTTGCTGCCAAGGATCAAATCTAACCATTCTTTGTAGGTCTGCATATGATACTTGTCCAATAAATATTTAGTGAATTTAGAAAAAAAAAAATCTCTACATATTTTTTGCAAATATTTATTAATATTAACTAATGAATTATAAGCAAATGCAGGCATGATTTCTTATTCATTTGATCTTTAAACTTACCTACTAATATCATTGTTGCTTAGGTCAAGCCTTTCCAAAGACTGTAGTAGTGTAATTTCATCTGGAACAGATCTTAACTTATTATCCCGCAGGTCTAGCACAAGGATAGAATTCAGATGCTTAAGATGTTCTGGCCCTAATATTTCAATCTGGTTTTCACCTACATGTAATTCCTACAAAACCAAAGATCAATCATATGTATTCCTGTATTCAATTTTATATTAGATATTAAAAATAAAATTGAAATCTTAATTTCAAATCACTGAAAAACATGGAAAAAACATAAGTTTCTAACTAATTCAGGTGCTTAAGCTTGCAATTACAAGTAAGCTATCTTATAGCTAAAAATGTAAAAATAGAACATGTTCAAGGATTTTCTGATAATTAAAAAAAATTAAAGATTTAATCTGCCAGGAAGTTCAAAGTTTACAAATCAAAGCACAGAAATGATTTAGTAATTACAGTTATAGAATTAATAAAAATACAAATCCAAGAACCATGCTGATAAAAATTTTAAAGTTTTAAAAACAAGTTGGAATAAGCATAAGAAATTATAATTAGTTTGTTGTTATTCAACATTTTAATTAGTAATCATTTTTTTAAGGTTTATTTCAGAGAGAGTAAGAGAAAAAGTGCATGAACGGGTCAGAGGCAGAAGAGAGAATCTCCAGCCAACTCCATGCTCGGCAGGGAGCCCGACATGGGTCTTAATCTCACAACCCTGAGGATCATGACGTGAGCTGAAACCCAGAGTCAGACACTTAACCAACTAAGTCACTTGGGTGCTCCTCATTAGTGATTATTAAATATAGTGATTTCCCATTAACAGAATCTATAATTATCAGATGGATAATTAATCTTCAACTAAATAACTTTCTCAGTTCCTTTTAACACTGCCACCATTCTGTTTAAGAGAAGCCCTTTTAGGGATCCCTGGGTGGCGCAGCGGTTTGGCGCCTGCCTTTGGCCTAGGGCGCGATCCTGGAGACCCAGGATCGATTCCCACGTCGGGCTCCCGGTGCATGGAGCCTGCTTCTCTCTGCCTGTGTCTCTGCCTCTCTCTCTCTCTCTGTGACTATCATAAATAAATAAAAATTAAAAAAAAAAAAAAGAGAAGCCCTTTTAACTCTAATATACAAAAACACATGAAGGAGAACAATGTTAAAAGACAACGTTTATGACAAATTTAAAAGACAATGCTAATGCTATATACTTAAAACCAAAAGAATGTAATTAAACAGACTCGATTATGGTCAAGTAAACAGGAGATGTGGCAACTTAAATTAGATACATATGCCTTCCTAGTACTACAAGGTGTCCTACAGTATGGCTCCACCTTACTATGTTAGCCTCATCATCTACTTCTCCAGTTATAAACTACTCCCCAGATGAGATGGACAAACTCCTAAACTTGATGACTTCTTAAAAACAAACAAACAAACAAACAAAAAAAAAACAGGCAGCCTGGGTGGTTCGGCGGTGTAGCACCGCCTTCAGCCCAGGGCCTGATCCTGGAGACCTGGGATCGAGTCCAACATCGGGCTCCCTGCATGGAGCCTCTTCTCCCTCTGCCTGTGTCTCTGCCTCTCTCTCTCTCTCTGTGTCTCTCATGAATAAATAAAACCTTTAAACCTTCTCCCTCTGCCTGTGTCTCTGCCTCTCTCTCTCTCTCTGTGTCTCTCATGAATAAATAAATAAAACCTTTAAAAAATAAATAAAAATAAAAATACAAAAATCTACTGCTAACAATACCATTAACGTATTTAGTCATTAAAATTCTGAAACATATAGGGAAAACATATAATACATATTCCCAACTTAAAGCAAGATTAAAAATTTCATTTTCATAATTAACTTTTGGAAAATATATAGTTATTTAGTAATCAACTAAATATTACCTTTAAATAAAGAAGATGTGATTTATGTATACAATGGAATATTCCCCAGCCATTAGAAATGACAAATACCCACCATTTGCTTCGACGTGGATGGAACTGGAGGGTATTATGCTGAGTGAAATAAGTCAATCGGAGAATGACAAACATTATATCGTCTCATTCATTTGGGGAATATAAATAATAGTGAAAGGGAATAGAAGAGAAGGGAGAAGAAGTGGGTAGGAAATATCAGAAAGGGAGACAGAACATGAAGACTCCTAACTCTGGGAAACGAACTAGGGGTGGTGGAAGGGGAGGATGGCGTGGGGTGGGGGTGAATGGGTGACGGGCACTGAGGGGGGCACTTGACAGGATGAGCACTGAGTGTTATTCTGTATGTTGGCAAACTGAAGACCAATAAAAAATAAATTTATTATTTAAAAAATAAATAAATAAATAGATAAATATTACCTTTAATAATCTACAAGAAGGAAATTCTGGTAGAAAACGTAATTTATTCCTCCGTAAATAAAGCAATTCTAGTGATTCCATGTTAGCCAATTCAGGAGGTACAGTTTCTAAAAGATTTGAATTACAATCCAAATGCTTTAATCCTACAATACATAGTAAGTGAAAAACAAAAATACTTTAATAAAGAGAAAAATATTGGTCTATAATTATGTATACATTCAAAGAATGTGTACGTCATGAAGAATTACAAACCCATGCTACTATATACTGCTATAATAATCAAGAATCCTAGAATAATACTGAAGGAAAAAACATACATTGATTGCTTTTATATTTAATTATAATTAAAGGGAAATGGCATTAAAATGATGTTTAATAGGAACGCCTGGGTGGCTCAGTAGTTGAGCCTCTGCCTTTGGGCATGATCACAGTTCGGGGATCAAGTCCCACACACCAGGCTCCCTGCATGGAGCCTGCTTCTCCCCCTGCCTGTGTCTCTGCCTCTCTCTGTGTCTCTCATAAATAAATAAATAAAATCTTTTTTTTAAGGATGTTTAATAATAGTCCAAGTTATCTTTGTAATAGTAAAAAACAAAACACTCTAGTACTCTGTTAAGGTATTCTAAAAATATAAACTACACACTATGATATTATTTTCCTCAGGATTATATATCTTTTATTTCTTTAAGATTGATTGATTGATTGATTGATTTACAGAGCAGCAGGGGCAGAGAGAAAGGGAGAGAGAGAATCTCACGCAGACTCTGCTGAACACAGAGCCCCACACAGGGCTTGATCTCCCAACCCTGATATTCTAAGGTGAAATCAAGAGTCAGCCGTTTAACCAACTGAACCACTCAGGCACCCCTATAATAATTATACATCTTTAAAAAGAAAAAGCTTCAGGTAAAGACATAAACATGCAAGCATACGAACTGTATGAATGGATGTCAAGTAACTGGCTAGTATGAGACACATGTATTTAAACTAAGCAAGTTGACTTTCTGTCCAAAAGCCTTGGATTTCCATATATGTCCTATTTTTCCATTTATCCATACTGTCTTCTCCCTCCCTCCCTGTCTTCATTTCTTTTCCTATTTTTGCTTAAATTACATCCTTTCTCTAACATCTCAGCTAACACTATGGACAAGAATGCATACTATAGCTCGAGAAGGATGTTCTTACTTGCAACATCTCTCTTACCTCCTGGATTTTTCTTTCTTAAAAGGCATATAAGAAAACAAAAATGGAAAAAAGTAAAGGTCTTCTTTCCCTTAAGCATTTCATAAGCAGGTTTCTCCCTAATCCACGTCTCAGATTCTTCCACTTATAATGGCTATCACATATTTTCCTCAATTCACTCTCAACCCTCTAGTTTGAATAGGTGATATGCATTTTACAACTTTTTAGCTGTACTTTGAGCCTACAAATTTTAATATAATGGAAGTCTAGGTTGATACTGCCTTAGAGTATTTAAAGAGGCTACTTGCTTTTCAAAACAAATGTAATAGCACTACTTTCAACAAATGCTATAATAATTTATGTATTATTTGGCTAGAGCATTTTTAAAATGTCACAATGTGATCCACCCCAAATCCAGGAAATTCTATGAAGAAGAGTTTGTTCAATTTTTTTTTTGAAAAGTTTGTTTTAAAACAGACACCATAGTCTTCAAAACTGTTTGCATTTAAGAGACTGAGAATACAAGCACCGCATAGTGGAAAGAGTAATGGGGATGGAGTAAGAGGATTCAAACCCTTACAGAAATGTTGTGATTCATAACTCAAGCCTTGGCTCAACATTTTATAAGATAATTTATAAGCCTAGGTTTATGAATCTCTAAAATATAAAAAATATACATCTTTCTAACCTAATATAACTTTGTGATGGCAAAACAATATATGTAAAAGCATTTGAGTTAAAAAGAACCACACAAGTGTTAGATATTGTTCTTGGGGTCTAGTTGTTAAAGGTGGAAAAAACACGTATATGCCCTATTGGTGACAGTTTAAAAGTATCACTGTCATGGCAAAAAGGATAAAGCGTTCAATCATTATTTATATAGAATATTGGAAAAACTGCTATAAATTCAAAGTATTTTTCTACTGATTTCCCTGTTTTCCCATCTCTCAAGATATGTCCAATTTATGAAAAAAAAATCCAACCTTCTTATATATTAAGATAATGTATTTTATGTTTAGCTCTACTTTTTAGCACCTTTATTGAAAAACAGCAAAGACAAGCAAAGTTTCAATTACTGTTATCCCATGTAAAGGCTCCCCTAAAGTATCAACTCAATTTATGGAAGATTTAACTTACACATTCCTATTACAAATGACAAATGACTATTAATCTAAAGTAAAAAGAGCACAATTTTACAAATTTATCTCAAACTGATCTATCATCTATACAAAATCACTCCTGTAACTTCCACAAAAGGGAGGTTTAAAAAAAATGAAGAGGGGTTATACATGATTAGCAGAAAAGACTAGATAAGGTAAACAATGTACAGCTGACACACAGTATGCTCATCAACCAAGAAATAATGATAGTTTGTCTTTAAAACAAAAGACTCAAACAAAACAAAATAATGATTCTGCCCTCTAAATCAAGAATTCTAAGAGAACTAAGTATAATTATTTAAAAGGTACTGAAACATACCTTCAATCTTTTTTATCCCTTAATATTAGTTCTAGAATATGTTCAACACAATGATTCAATGGTAAACTTCAATAAAACCACTATTTTAACCTTAAAAAAAAATGATGGCCATTTTTTTTTTTTTGACACCATCTCCTGATGTCTTTCCTTTGGACCACAAGGAGTCTACAAGCTATAACATAACCACCAGGAGAATCACCTATGAGAGGGGAATACCTCTTATTGAATGCTGAATGAATGAATGAAGAGATAACTCTAATCAATATCTCAGGTATACAGTTTTACCATGATTCATAATCATATCTTATTTTCTTCTTTTTGATATGCCAAAATATGCTTTTGATGGTAACTGTTTAGGAAGTTAAACTAGACAATAATGGTCTGCAAATAATATGACTGCCGCTATTATTTGCTTTACCACCATAAAATTTATTATTTTACTTCCCTGTAACTATATTACAATTTATTTTTCTAAATATAAGTTGCACCAACTTCACACTTATGTATGTTTTAAAATAGAAAAGATTTACTTTTCATTCCACTTATTTCCACTGGCAAACTCTTCAGCTGATTACTGGAAATGTTGAGTCGCACCAGACTGGAGAGAGAAGAAAAACTAGCAGGAACAGTTGTAAGACGATTGTTGGAAATATCCTTTAGAAAGAGAAAGAATGAATGAATAAATAAGTAAATGATGGGTGCCTCAAAGTGATTCTAGGATTTTGAGGAGATTGCAACATAAAGAAAGAATATTTCAGAGGTGATAATCGTTTGTAACTCTCAATCACTGACAATTTCAAAAACTGTCTGTCATTCATTACCTCAGTGTTCTATGAGACCACCATATGCCCAATAATGTAGCAGAAAGGAATCAGAACGAATTGACTTCAGAAATATTTTACATAAAGGTTTCTTTTTTTAAAAAAAAAAAATTTCTATTATTAAGTCATGCTATATAATGCATTGTTTTTAATTAAAAATCTATTTGTTCATCCAATATTTTTTTAATGTCTATGAAAAATTAGGCAAACTATGGGTAAACTGTAAAAAGAAATGAAAAATATCTTTGCAAGGAAGGAAAACTCTTGAAAAAAAATACAGCTGAGAAAATGGACATTTTAATTTTTAAGGAAAAAAAATATTCCCTCTTGGTTCTTCTGCTGACCTCAGAAGTCTGCTTTGACTAAGTCCAGGAGTTTACTCTCTACTACTTTTCTTCATTCAAGTTTGCTTATCGAATGTCTATACCTGTTTAAGTTATTGCTTCCATTTTTTCTTTAAAACATAAACAGTTTTGAGAGAACTTTTTTTTGAAATTTCATTTAAAAGACAATCAGATAATTCTTATGACACCTGAATAAGGTGTAAGTACTCCATTAGCAATCAGCCAACTGTTAGGTAGGGCCAGTTGCAATAGTGAATAAGAAAAAAATGACTTAAGGGAACTTGTTCTCTGAAGACTTTCATCTAGTCTAACATTAAACAGTTGCATTCTGTAACTCTAAATCAATTAAGAAGACAGAAAAAGGTAAAAACGCTAGATCAGCTATTTTTTATAAACAGTTGCTATTATAAATGACATCAGTCTACAACAAGAAACAACAATCTATAACTCCGACACTAAACACTAATAATCAACAGACTACAACTAAATAAATATTTTGTAATATCAAATGTTACTGACACTAAATGCAATATAGTGTCTGGATTGGATCCTGGAACAAAAAAAAAAAAAAAAAGATATTAGTGGAAAAACTAGGAAAATCTTAAAATCTATAGTGCAGTTAGTAATACTGTACCAATGTTAATAACTTAGTTTTTCATATGTCCCATGGGTATGTAAAATGTCAAATTATGGAAACTCTCTGTACTCTCTACATTTTTATAAATCTAAAATTATTTCAAAATAAAAAAGTTAAGTTTTTGACACAGAAAAGATATTAATTCACAAAAATTCTTAAGGTAAAAGAACCCTAATCAAAATTACTAATGAAGTTAAACATTTAATTATTGCAGTTAATAAGTTAGATATAAAACATGTACATTTACATATAAATTAATCAGTATGCTGTCACTTCTTCAATAAATATTTACTTAGTACCATTGCTAAAGTTTTTATATAACTTTAAGAAATAGTACTTGCTTAAATTATTAAATATGCTTATATTTCTAATGTGATATACTGTTCACATTTATGATTTAATACTGTGTCCTTAAGAACACAATTCTCAACTGAAATATCCTTTCATTATGCAAATGACTATCTGGGAACCCATAAAAAGGAAACAACTGGGAATTGCTATAGTTTATTAGGTTTCCTTGCTAATATAAACACTCTTCTTTTTTTTATATATCAATTACTATCTTTTACCATTAAATTTTATAAGAAAATCTGATGGCTCCTTCTTTAGCTATTCATTTTATCTACCTATGCCTTTCACTTTCCAAACCTTATGTCCAATCTGATCAGATTGAAATACGACAAAGAGAGATATTGAAGGAATGGTTGAGGAGAGTTATATATGTTGATTTCAAGCACTAGAGCAGATGAGGGGAATCCAAGGAAGATGTATTTACAGGAAAAAAAAAGAGGTAAAAGAATTAATTTTCCCTTTAATGAGAAATAAACTTTAAAGTGACATAAGTAAGTTTTTGAAAATATGTAATAGGGAAAAGAACAAGAATATAAGAGGAAGTAACTATGTGTAGTAGAGATTACATATTGGAACAACTAATCTAATCTGGCTAAAGTCTTTCAGATCGAATATTTTACAATGGAATCTTACTCTTTCAGGGGTATGTGGGAGAAAAAAAGGGATACACTTTGCAGTCAAACTGACTTACGTTAAAATCCTGAATTCCTGATTAGTAACATGGCTTCAGAGAAGGTACTGTGTGTTGTTTGTTTTTTTAATAAACCATAGTTCCATATCTGTTCTAGAAGATAAAACTATGTACCTTGCTGTTTGTAAAGAACAAAGCAACGTGCCTATTGTTTTCATTATTCTTAAAATAATATCTGTATTGCTTTGCGGTTATCTCTATTTAGGATATGACATAGAATGAAAATCTTGTGAGGTCAGGTGACATTCTGAAAAATAGGGAAGAAAAGGCAGGACTTAAAGGAAACTGGACACTCAAAGGACAGGAGAGTTATGGGGACAATAAAGAAGGAATGGGTATAGAAATGGGAATTCATTTATGCTAAAGACACCTATTCTCTATTTTGCAAAGTCATAAAATCCTCTGGTAACAGTCATCCTTATTACCCTCTTCCATACCCTCTTCTTTTATTAAAACCTAAGGTGAATTTGTAATAAAAAATAGGAAAAATAAATTTACAATTACTGATTGAGCAATCTAATGGAAACATGGTTTCTGATAATCTAGTCATATAATCAGCTGTCCATGTTTTTCATTATTTCAATCATATATACAATTTCTTGGCCTGATGAAAAATCCCATCAGCCCCAAATTATATAAACATTCAAAAATCACAACTTACCAAATCTTCTAAATTGAAAAGTTGTTCAAATCCCTCTGGTATACGAGTTAGTTCATTATGCTGGAGATACAAGCCTTTCAGGTTTCTTAGATTTGTAATTTCTTCAGGAAGTATTTGCAGTTTGTTATGGCTATTGATTGATAAAATAAATGCTGAGTAATTTGGTAACAACAGGTTAGGTATTTTTGCTAACTACATGGGCTCATTTTAAAAAATGAAATAGGATAACTAATTCTAAAAACTTATCAAAGTTCACATCCAAAAACTGTATAACTCATTAAAATTATAGTCATCTAGAGTAATCAAATTGAGTTTCAAAGAAAACAAAGAAATAAAGGTTTAAAACCAAATAATTTGTGAACTTTTGATTGCTTCCTTAGAGCCTACTCTTGATTTTGTATGTGGAAGGATACACTGGACTCTTTTAATTTTTCATACTGTATCTGAATTTTATTTTGAAGATTTTATTTATTAGAGAGAAAGAAAGTATGTGTGAGCAAAGTGGGTGGGGGACAGCAGGAGAGGGAGAAGCAGATTCCCCACTGAGCAGGGAGCCTGACACAAGGCTCTCTCCCAGGACCCGGAGATCATCACCTGAGCCAGATGCTTAACTGACTGAGCTACCTAGGTGCCCCATATCTGAATTTTAGAATTTTAACAGAGATATGGGCACATATACACTACAGCTTCTATGGGGATTATGTTTTCAAGCTGGCACTCAAGACAAAAATAGCTATTTCTGTTTAAGGGCCTGGCATGTCCAGCTAAATGTAATATGCAACTTCACTCTTCTTTGTTCTTAGTCTTAAATTTTCAGCTTGGTCCTTCTGTAGAGTTACTCAGTTTATTGTTTTAGATGTCCCAAGTCACTAAAGATGATACATTCCCTGGTAATTAAGAGATGACCTGATTTAACTTATTCCCAGATTTATCTCAACTATTCACTTAGGAATTCCATTCTATTTTTATTCCATTTACAATTATTTAACAAATAACAGGGTGACATAAGAAATACAATGGGGTAAAAATAACCTTAAATTATACACAAATCAAAGTAGTTAAAACAAAAATACCACAAGATACCTTCTAAAATAAATTAAAACCACTAAACAGTTGTCAAAAATTTGCTATTACTATTGGACACTTAACTGAAATCTTTGTAAATGTCACAGGGACATAGTTGGGCAGAGACGTAATACATTTCTAGCTACACATTTCTTCTACTCCATTCTCCATCTACTTCCTCCATCCTAACACTTATCTTCTAAAGTGCTGGAAGCCAAAGCTAAAGCCATTGCCATACCCAATCCATACTCCTTCACCTCTTCTCTCAACCCTCCCCATTCTTGACTTTGCAGGTCATATCCATGCCTTGGACTTGTATGGGGAAGAGGGTCTGATGTAGCTCTAAATAATTAGCACCATTTATGTAGATATCTTTGCTGATTTATGTAATTTTTTCAACAGATAAGGACTGTAACTTAAGGAACCATTTTCCCTCAAAGCAATTAGCTTACCTGCAGAGCACTAAGACTTGACTATGCTGTTAGATAGATCTGTAACCATACCAATTTTATAAACCAGTTTTTCAAACTATGTTTTGAACACTTAATAAACCTTTTAATCTCCTAAATGAAATCTTCCCAAATCCCTTTTCCTCTAATCTGTGTATACATAACATGTAAGATAGTTATTATTTCTTGAAAGTCTAGGTGTGTATTGAAAAGCAAACAAAGTTAGCCAGAGCTTCAGCTGCCCGGCTTCCCATACACCTACCAAGGAGTACTAGAAGCACATCTACAGAACCCCAGGAGTTCTCAGAAAAGTTTAAAAGCTACTAATATTCGGGACGCCAGGGTGGCTCAGCGGTTGAGCGTCTGCCTTTGGCTCAGGGCGTGATCCTGGAGGTCCGAGATGGGGGTCTCACATCAGATAACCCCCCAGGGAGCTGCTTCTCCCTCTGCCTGTGTCTCTGCCTCTCTGTCTCTCATGAATAAATAAAATCTAAATAAATAAATAAATACTACTAATATTTAAACCATGACATTTTTACCATTAATGAAAGAATCATTTCAAAATTTTCCTATTTCCTAATATTCAAAATATTCCTTTTCCTATTCAAAATTCCTATTTCCTAGATTTTGGAAAAAATATTCTATTTTTTAGAATATCACAGTAACTTAAAACCTGAGATATCAACAATACAGTTACTAAAATACCCAGTAAAAATTGTTACATAAAAATAAAACAAAAAGGGGATCGCCTGGGTGGTTCAGCCTCTTAAGTGTCTGCCTTCCGCTCAAATCATTATCCCTGGATCCTGGGATCAAGCCCTAGGTCCTCAGGCTCCCAGCTCAGCAGGAAGTCTGCTAGTCCCTATCCCTCTGTCCTTGTCCTCCAGGCGTGCATACGCGCTCTCTCAATAAATAAATATTTTTTTTAAAAAAGTAAATAAATAAAACAGAAAGTACTTCAAAAACAAAAAGGCCTTATATTTTTAAAATCAGAAAAACATGTAATTCTAAAACAAAAATAAAAATAATCTGAGGAAAAAAAATAATCTGAGGAAATTTAACATTCTTCTCTTTTACCACTTTCTGATAATACAAAAATATTTTCTGATGTTAGAAAAAAATTTAAGAATATCAGATTTACACCCTTATATTAGCAACACTGAAATTAAATAAGCTTAAATTTTACCTGACATTAAGTTTCTGAAGATTTTCTAACTCTCTTATAGCTGAAGGAAGGGATGTCAGCTGATTATCATGTATCTAAAAGTTATTTAAAAACAGTCAATATCTTAGTCATAATTAACCATATGAGTTTGCCATTGTACAAAATTCTTCAATAATAATTCTGTTATTCTAATTCAACAGCAAAGTTGGAGTACTGTTAATTTGTTCTACGTATAAAAGAAGAAAAGTAATTTGAAGTGACCAAACTTCTGTTCAAAATCATGAAGTGATATGTCATCAATTTTAAATATTACTATTTAAAAAAATAGCTGTACCTCACTGAGGGTTAAAAACTAATATTTTAAAAACATAGCTGTACCTTTAAGAGGGTTAAAAACTAATAGCACTTGATAGTATGATTTATGTCAACATATCAAAAAAAGGGAGAGAAAGAGGAGGGGGACCTCTCATGTTCTCATATTATTTTCAAGGTACAAGGAACCTTAGGGACCATCTAAGCCAATCCATTCATTTTACAAATGAAGAAAATAAAAACTTCTCTGGAAATTTGACCAGAGTCAACATTTTCAGACATGAACTACAAGATTTCTGATGTTCCTAAGTACATCAGAACTCCATAGATTGTGCAACAAACTACTCATGCTTTCCTTGACAATATGACAAGACTAAATAGTCTAAATAAACACACTAATGAGACTAAAAAAATGAGACTAAATGAGACTAAAAAATAGTCCTTGAATAAATACACAAAAGTTTAAGTTCAATAATTCAAGTCAGTGTTGAAGACAAGTTAAAAAAAATGTAATTTCAAGTATTGCTTTCATGTCTAGAATAATGAGAAAAATAACTGCAATACAAAATAAGATGAGCAACAGCAACCACTTGTTAAATACAGATTCATGCAATAATGTATTTAAATCTAAAAACAATTTTTAAAAATAGGTAATCTTAGTCGTGGTTTATAGATGTGGAGACTGAGGCACAAGGAGGTAACCTTCCCAAGGTCACACAGCCAATGAGAATAGAAGCCTGATGTTAGGATGTGCACTCGGAACCCTCATGCTATGGCCACCAATAACTTATTCCTCTTTGTATTCTATCAATTAAACATGTGTTTTCTGCATATCGATGCTTAACTTGACCTCTGGAGTCTCTTCAACTAATGACCCATCATTGGTCAACGTACATCAAGAACAGTAAGCGCAGGCAGGAGTCGCAGGTCATCTGTAAGCGACTGAAGCTGATTGCTGGATAGGATGAGTTTGGTCAAATCTGTCTGCTCCCACCACCGCTCGGCAGCACTGAACGAAAGATTCTGGTTAGCTTCCTCGGGAACATCCACATTTATTCTCCAGACACACTGAGGCACTATTTCCATCACCAGCACACCAAAAAGAAAGAAAACAGGAAGTGAGATACTAAGTGACATACCTTTGTAACAACCATTCGGCTTATCTATCGAAAAGCAATTTCTGAAACGTTAAAAAAAAAAAAAAAAAAAAAAACACTTAAAAAATTCTAATAGCAATGAGTTACAACTAAAGTTGATTTTATTCAAAAACAGAACGTGGTATGTATTTTATATAGTAAATCTCAGTTGTAGCTTCATTCAACTATAGGGCCTACATGTATACTTTGCACAGCACGTTGTGGTAGATCTAGAAGACGGATAAAGGAGGGACTCTCCCATTACACCAACAGAATAAAAATGGAAATCAACATTTATGAGGTGATGTCACATGTTTATAACAGAAGCACATACTGAGGAAGCACTGGTAATAATAATAGCTAAGAACAGCTAACATTTATAAATACTAGGCAATTTTCTAACATATTCATTTAAAACGTGTAACGACTCTGTGAATTAGGAGCTATTACTATTCTCATTTTAAGAAAAATGGGGCACAGGATGTATAATTTACCCAGGGCCATACAGTTAGTAAGTAGCAGAAATGGGATTCAAACACCGGCAAAGCTGTATGTCTTGACTCGGAGTGGACATTTGGAAGGCATAACTAATTCTGGCAGCTGCTATTTTACCGGACATAAAATTTTGTTTCTTCCTTATCACACAGTATTGTGTGAATTTTACTGCAGCAAACGCAGTAACTTCTTAAACATAGCAAGTAAGACCATACAAGTTGAACAGGGAGAGTCCAGGTTCACCACTATAAAATCTGAAACTCCAGGAGGTGTTAAAACTTGCTATAGCATTGCAGCAAAACTATTTTAGAGTCCTTCATTCCTTCATAAAAGTACAACTACATATTAGTACAATTGAGAATTGTAAGCAGGTATTAATCAAGGCAACAACTGGTTATACCTTGCAGTGTTAGGTTAAGATTTTAGAATGAGACTAAATGAAAAGGTGTGGTCAAAGTTTCAAGTTCAGAACACTGAAGTCCAATTCAGGATTATTAATCTGATACAATGGTTCTACAGAAGCCAAGCAAAGCTTCTGATAGTCATGAGATTTATACTTCTTCAAAAAATGGGGTACCTGTATTCATATTAGAATGGATTAAAATATTCCTCTCCTACCTCTCTCTGCTTAGATAGTCTCTTTACACTTCTACCACTGGATCTCTAGCTAATATGAATATTACACAATGTAAGTAGACTCAGAAACTATAAGCTTCTGTGTTAAAACGTATAAAACGTATCATTTAGTATAGCTACCATTACTATTGTTATTTTGGTATATAGGTATGGAGGGTTGAGTGGGAATAAGAAACACAGATCAACTCAGATTAGCATGTGAATTGATTGACACCACAAGTAAGCAGAAATGGGGATGCTCTATATATTTGACTAAATAGCAGTGTCACTTGAGAAAAAAAAAATTAAGTTACTATATGCCATACAGGTTAAGTCACCAACAAAAAGTTACAGAACAAAAAAGGCAAGACAAAACAATACAAAACACACACTAAAAAGTACAGAGAAGCTATGTGATATGCACAATTCTACTCCTAAAAAGATATGTAGAGCATTTATTTATGCATCTATTTTTTCTCTAACACCTATACAGAGGTACATTCAAATAATAATAATTAAAAAATAATGTAATAACAAATTTTGGTGGGAGGCGGGGAGCACAAGAAATTTATACACAACATAATGAAAATGTTACCCATTAACTACATTAAATAAATGTTAGTTTTAAAATTACTTTAGATTTTTTTGTTAGCAAAATTTGTCCTTGTGGGAACTAACAAGGATAGTTGATCAAGGATGGATAATTGTTGATACTATATTGTTACTGAACATTTATCAATTTGCTTTTCCATAAACACTGACACATTGCTCATTCTTTCCCCTTTAATTATTCGTGAGGTATCACAATGTCTTCAAAAGCTTATACCATCAAGATTCATGTCACTTTTCTTCCCCCACCCATAAACACGAAGAACCACTAAAATTCTTAAAAAGTCCTAATTATTGAGGAATTCTATAGAGCCAGCCTAAAAGTAGCTTACCAATTAATGAAACAGATACTATCAGGTAAAAATGGATGTCAATAGGCATATAAATTTGAAAAGTTACTATGCATTAAGGTTTATTAATGTGTTATTTACTAAGTAGGCTCTACCCTCAGTGTGGAGGCCAACACAGGGCTTGAACTTACAACCCTAAGATCAAGACCTGAGCTGAGATCAAGAGTTGGTCACTTAACGAACTGAGCCACCCAAGAGCCCCTCATTTGCTTTATGTAAATATTTAAAGTATTATATAAAATGTCAAATATATACATAAATTTAAATAATAGTATAATGAATTATCATTCCAGGTATCCACCACCTACCTTTAATAATTATCAACTCATAGCCAGTATTGCTTCATAAATAATCTCATTTACAACGATCTAAGCTACAATCATAAACCAGATAAAGAACAAATTAAGCCTAAAGTAAACAGTAGCAAAGAGATAAAGAGGGGAAGTCAATGAAACAGAATAAAGAACAATGAAATCAATACCTGGTTCTTTGTAAATGGAAATATTACCTTAGATCCTACAGATGTTTAAAAGGATAAGGGAATACTATAAACAACTTTACATCTATAAATTCAACAGCTTAAATAAAATGAACAAATTCCTTGAAAGGCGGGAAAAACACAACAGCAGTAGAAAACCTGAGTAGCCTTGCATCTGTTAAAGAAATTGAATTTGCTATTTTAAATATTCCCACTTAAGTATTTAAAACAAAGAAAACCCCAGGCCCAGATGGCTTCTACTGGTGAATTCTAGCAGACATTTAGAATAGAAATGATATTAATTCTACATAGAGTCTTTTAGAAAATGGAGGAAAGAACAAACCCTAAATCATTTTATACAGCCAGCATTAGCCTGATACCAAAAACAAAGACATTAAAAAAAAAAAAGAAAAAAATTATAATCCAAACTCCCCAGTGATTATAGGCCCCAAATTCCGTAACAAATGTATTACCTACATCTAAAAAATACATCACAACCAAGTGGGAGTTGTATCAAGAATGCAAGACTCTTTTAACATTTGAAGATCAATCAATGCAATCTATCATATTAACAGAAAAAGACACCAATGATTCTCAAGAAATGAAAAAAAAAAAATCTGACAAAATTCAACAAGATAAAAGCACTCAAAATACTTAAGTATCAAAAGTAATTCCTTCTACCTAATAGAGGGTTTCTATGACAAGCATAGAGTGGGGCACCCGGGTGGCTCAGTGGCTGAGCATCTGCCTTTGGCTCAGGTCATGATCCCAGAGTCCCAGGATAGAGTCCCACATAGGGCTCCCCTTGGGGAGCCTGCTTCTCCCTCTGCCTATGTCTCTGCCTCTATCACTGTCTCTCATATGAATGAATAAATAAAATCTTAATAAAAAAAACGAAAAGCATATAGCTAACATCATTTATAATGGTAAAGACTTTCAGTGCTTTTTTTTAAAGGTTTTATTTTTTTGAGAGAGCAAGTGAGAGTAAAAATGAGAAAGAGCATGAGCAGGGGGGAGGGGCAGAGGGAAGAGAAGCAGACTCCTTGCTGAGCAGGGAGCCTGACTCAGGGTTCAATCTCAGGACCCTGGGATCATGACCTGAGCCAGGCACACACTTAACCAAGTGAGCCACCCAGGCACCCCAAAGACAAGAACGCCCATTATCACTACTTCAGAATTTCACTCTAGGTCCCAACCAACGCAATAAGAAAAACAAATAAATGGCATTCAGATTGAAAAGGAAACAGTAAAACTGTCTCTACTAGGAAACAACATGATCACCTATGTAGAAAATCCTAAGGAATCTATTAAAAAAAAAAAAAAAAAAAAGATGGAATGGATTTAGAGAGTCCACAGAATTCCAGACATACAAAAATCAACTGTGTTTCTAAGCATTAGCAATCAATACATGAAAATGTTTTTTAAATGCTTAAAGATTTATAACACACAGCATCTAAAACCATGAAATACTCAAAGTTAAGCTCAACAAATATATGTAAAACCTGTGGTATGAAAATATAAAATATTGCTATGAAAATTTAGAGAAGGTCTAGATAAGCAGATAAATATATCACATTACAAACTAATTATTAAGATGTCACTTCTCCCCAAGATGACTTACAGATTCAGCAGCACAATCTTTTTTTTATTTAAAGATTGATTGATTGATGGATTGATTGATGATAGACATAGAGAGAGAGAGGCAGAGACACAGGCAGAGGGAGAAGCAGGCTCCATGCCGGGAGCCCGACGTGGGACTCGATCCCAGGACTCCAGGATCGTGCCCTTGGCCAAAGGCAGGCCAAAACTGCTGAGCCACCCAGGGATCCCCCGGCAGCACAATCTTAATCAAAATCTCAGAAGGCATTTCTGTGGAAATTAACAAGCTGATTCTAAAACATATTATCAAAATGGAAAAGAACTAAAACAGGTTAAGTAACTTTTGAAACTGTTGAAAAAAGTTGTAGAACTTAACGGCACTTGATTTAAATTCTTACCATAGAGCTTGCCAAGACAGTGTGGTATTAGTATAAGGATATATAAACCAATAGAAGAGATGAGTTCAGGAAAATTGCATGCAATTATATATTGTCAATTCACTTTCAACAAAAGTATCAATTTAATAAGAAAGAAATAGTCTTTCCAACAAATGGCCCTGGAACTGTAAATTCATATAAATAAAAAGTGAACCTCAACTTTTACCTTATGACAAAGTTAACTCAAAATGGATCATAGACTTAAATATGAGAGATAATGCTATAAAAATTCTAAAAGCAGAGGAGAAAATCTTCACACCCTCTGGATGGATAAAATTTCTTACTACAGAAAAAGTACAACTCCCAAAAGGAAAAAAAAAAAAAAAAGATAAATTGGACTTCCTCGAAATTAAAAAAATTATATTTTTCTAAAGAAATCGTTAATCCTCAGACTGGAAAAATATATTGCATATCAATAGGGATAGATATCTGAGAAGTACTTGTATCCCCAAAATATAAAAGGTCTTACAATTTAAAAACAAATAGCCCAATTTAAAAATAGAATAAAAATCTGAACACTTGGCAAAAGATCTACAAATGGCCAATGAACGGTTGGAAAAGATGCTAAACATTATGAGACCTAAGGAAATAATAAATAAAACCATAAGGAGGTATTACAACACAACCACAAGCATGGCTAATGTTAAAAGACTGACAATACAAAGTGTTGGTAATGACCTGGAACAACTGACTCTCTGTTTAGTAGGAGCAAAAAGCTTGGTAAATTCTTACAAAGTTAAATACACATTTATCACTACATGCTGAGCAGTTCTACTCTGAGGTATGTAACTCAACAGGAATGATAACCTGTTTACACAAAGACTGTATTTGAAAGTTCATGGCAGTTTTATTCATAATAGCCCTGGTGATCAACAGGTGAATGGATAAACAAATTGAGGTATATACATACAATGGACTATTATTACTGAAAAATTTAAGAAAACTACTGATATAAATAACATGAACCTCAGAAAACATACTAAGCAAGAGATACCTAAAACAAAAAAATTGCAAATGTAATTCTGCTTAAATGAAACTCTAGAAGCAGCTAATCTATTCTAACAAAAAGCAGATTACTGGTTGTGAGGAACTAGCAGTGAGGTTGACAAAAAAAGGGCCTTAAAGGAACTTTTTGAGTGTTGGGAATATTCTATATTTGTTATTGTGGTAGCAATTTACAAAATTGAATGTATGTATATATATGTGTGTGTGCGTGTATAAATATATATATACACGCACACACACATATACTTGCTGAGTAATAGTACACTTAAAATGGATGCACACATTGTAAATTATACCCCAATACGGTACTCAAAGTAAAATAAAGATGATGTAATATAATATATCAAGGTAATTGTATGTATACATATACTCATATGTACATATCAAGTGAATGAATAAACAAAGTGAAGTATATATATGCATAAGCTCACATACATACATACATACATACAGCTACATACACACATATATTTCTCCCAAGATGATACTTGTTTCATATACTACCAGATACAATTTTCTACAATAATGGAAATATCCTATATGCTGCACTATTCAATACAGTAGCCACTAGGGGCATATAGCTACTGAACACTTAAAATGTGGCTAAGGTAACTGAAGAACATGATTCTTAATTTTATTTAATTTTGGTTAATTAACATTTAAATATCCATATGTGACTAGGGGCTTCTACAACGAACAGAATGGCTGTTAACAAAGACTGAGAAAAGATTTCTTTGCATGATTTTTTGGCATTATTACTCTTTATTCTACTGACAATAGCCAATTATAGAAATGGGGACTACAGATGGCTTGATTGCAGAGAACTGTCTAATTTGGAGAAGATACTTGGAAGTGGGTAAGGGAAGAAACAGAGAAAAAATAAATATGTTTAAAATGATGTTTACATGAAGGATGAAAGAATGTGTACACGGTAAACTACAGGAGCAACAAATCATGAGATTTAAAAATCTTTTTTGATGGTTTTGAACAGTTTCATTAATATAATGATCACCCTAGTACATGATATTTCCTTAAAGTAGAAAACCATGATCATTTCTATTAAGATCTATATCCCTAGTATACGTAGACTCCTTCTTCTAAAAGGCTGTAAATATATTAAACTATAATACACAGTATGACATCATGGACGTATGACTGATGAAAGAGTCAAAGAACTAAGGCTTGGTTTAAACTGTGCAACAAATCAAACTGACCAGTAATCTAACATCTCTGGTTACCAACTTCCTTGCTGATTAAATGAGAGGGTCCCACAGTAACTTAAATGCTAGGATGCAGCAATAATAATACAAAAAGGCTTTTGCTAGGTGCAGAATAATATTTTAATAACAGCTTATCCTACAAATACCATTCACTAAACGATTTACCCAATTATGAGGATTTTAAAAGAATAAACCAGTAAGTCTAGCACTATGTAAAAGATCAGAGAAAGCTCACTGACAAATATTACAAATTTCTCCACAAGTTTATTCATGGCAACCAATGGCCCCTTTAAAGAATCCCATACTGACAATCCGTAATACCTCAGTGTCACTTTCAGACTACATGTAAAGTTTACTAAGAAACAAATACACTCATACACACACACATATATATATATATACTCTAGAGCAAAATTAAACAGTTACATAGAAGGCATTAACTCAGTTTCAGCTTGAAGTTGGTGCACAGGGATAGTCTCTGTGTTTTAGAACCCTTGAGTCATTGTTATATTAGAATGCATGAAGAGAACTCCTGGAAGTCCAGCAGGATGCTGTAAGAAAAAATGAAACAATGTTTAACATATAAAAAAGGAAACATATTTACCAATCACTTTAAGAGAAAAACAAGCTTGAATTTATACTTTAATGTCAGGGTACATTCAGTTTTATAGTGAAGATAAGCCTCACTGAAACTGTAATTCCATTCTTCCCAATCTGTACTTCTCCTGTGACAGTATCTACGATAGATGGCATTCACTTAACCAACGTCCCCTTCCTTCTCCTACTCAAGAAACCATACTAAAATGCAAGTAAATGAACATATTAATATAGAGATAAGTTTAACTTTGCACTAATGTATTAAGCAAATGTTGGCATTGATAATAACTTGAGGTATACTACTCAAGAAATTGCAATACTGAGGTTCAGAACTATTTCAACAGATCAAGAAATAGGAATAGCACTTTCAATTAACCATCTTGTTCCTTGTTTTATAATCCAAACAAGTAGACTTCCCTGGCTTTCAGTATACTAAAAATTAAATTTTTACCTCAAGATTCTGCGATGATATACAGATTAAAACACTTTCCTATTGTTTTCATTTCTAAGAATGTTTTTTAGATGATCCGCTCAATAGTTTCTTTCTGGTATAACTTGTTACTAAAATCTGATACTTTGGTTAATTCTTATTAGCTGTTATTCCATTAAGACAAACAGTAGTCAAAATACAGAATTAAGCTAAATAGTAAAGCAGAAGACACTTAATATAGATTAAGGATGGTTATTTAAAACTTGGGAAATACACGATTTATGTTACGGTTTTTACTGCGTCATAATTGAATAAGGCAAATTCTCAGTACCTTAAAACAGATGGCATAACATCTTGAGGCCTAGACACCCTAGACCTATTGATTTACTTCTACAAATAGAAACTAACAAAACTGCTCTCTTCAAAGTAAGAAAGATAGCCTTATACTCATATTGCCCTTTTAAATAATATGGTTTCCAAGCAAATTTAATTGGTTTGTTTAGTAAATTATCCACTTACCATTTTTCCTGTCAGTTCAAAATGTGGTTTCCTTTATTTTTTTTTTTATTTTTTATTTTTTTGGTTTCCTTTAAAATATACAGCATTCTTCTGTTCCAAACTCTGATACCTTTTATTTTCATTCAGTTTTTGATGTATCACCCAAAAAACAGTTTCTACGCTACTATTCTACCAATGTCATGTAACCACAAGGCAACAATCAATACCTCCTTTTAAATTCCATCTTTCTTCTACTTGGTCCAATGAGAAAGCTGCAAGATCCATACTAAACCAAACAATGATATATATTTTTGTGTACTTGCTCGGAAAAAGCTGTCATTTAAAAATTTTCAGAATATTTCTAATATTTCTTTGAAGTTAGTTATGAACAGTGATTTTATTTCAGCACACCTTTGTCAGTAAGTTATAGAACTGACTCAAGAATAACTTTAAAACTGCCAACAATATTCAGATGTTTAAGTAAATTATAGTAGTCATAAAATATTATATTCACTAAAAATCAGATTTTTCAAGTGACACCAAAAAAATGTATAAACAGAAGTCTAGCAGGACTGTGCACAATGCTAAATTTGTTAAGTAATAAAGAACAAAAGATAAATTATATATCCTATTCACATGAAAAACTTTAGAAGAAAAACCTACAAAATATCAAGTGACTAACCCTGAATGATTATTTTCCCTTTTTTGCTTCCTATAGCTTGTACTTTTTCTATAACAGACACTTGTATAAAGAAGAAAATGATAAATGGGCGTTCATAAAAGAACTATGGCTTACAAAAAGAAAGGGTAGTAAAACCATCAAGAGTACCCCTTTCAATGTCAGATAAAAATAAATGCGTACTAGGTACCAGTTAACACCTTATTACGGTAATAAAATGTCTCACTATTCTTAGAGTTTCCACTAAGAAAAATCAATTCAAGGAGACCATCATCTAAGCTAAAGAATTAACAGAATTTTAACTCCTTTGGGTTATATACAACAAAATTAAAGGCTAGATTCTATTTTTCCAATGTAGGAATAATGGACAGGAGTGTACATTACAGATACCTCTAAATTACTGCATAAACATGGAGGTAAGACTTAAGAATACAACATGAGTATATGTTATTTAGCAAGTGCAATTCTTAATAAATAAGTTTGAATCAAACATTAAAATGCTTATGTGACTATAAATTCTTTGAAGTGTTAGTTTGCTTCTTTCGCACAATATCTGGAAAACCACAGCAGGTGTATAACAAATGTGACTTAAATTAGTATCTGTAACTCCCCACAGAATTCCAACATTTTCATATTTATTATCTCATATCTTTTTTATAAAATATCTCATGATACCTCGTACATATTAATAGCACTCAGAAAGAAGCCATGTTTGGTTATCACTTTTGAACATAATTCATAATTTTATGTAATAATATTTGAAGATAAAAATGAACTTTTTAATTTTTGTTTATTTATTTGAAGAGCAAGCAAGGGTGGGATGGCAGAGGGAGATGGAGAGAGAGGGAGAAAGAGAATCTTTAAGCAGCCTCCATGCCCAGTGCGGAGCCCGACTTGGGGCTGGATCTCATGACCCTGAGATCATGACTCACTGAGCCGAAGAGTCGGAGGCTTAACTGAGAGCCACCTGGCAACCCAAAAAGACTTTTAAAAAATGAGTATAACTTTAAAAATACAACAATGTATAGACTAATAAAAAATAGTAACAGTAATCATTTTTCTGCAATTACTTTATGTCAGAAACAAAAACACTCATGTACCTTTCAACTATACGTCTTCATATAACACAGACTTTAAAAAATCCAAAAGGCCACTGGCCGCCTTCTGTGTATCACTTATTCGCTAAACCCTAACTGAACAGACATGCAGCGTAAAAAGACAGAGGACAATCGTGCTCAACACTAAGAAAACAAACAACCCGATTAAAACATGGACAAAAGATCTGAACAGGCACCACACCAAGGAAGATATACAGAGAGCAAACAAGCTTATAAAAAGATGTTCCACGTTATACGTCATTAGGGAATAGCAAAGTAAAACAACACTGAGATAGAACTACATCCTTCCCATGAGGGCTCAACTCCAGAAACCGGATGATACCAAAGGGTGGCAAGGATGTGGATCAACAGGAACGTTCATTCGCTGCTGTTAAGAATGTGAAATGGTACATCCATTTCGGAAGACGGTCTGGCAGTTTCCTGCAAAGCTAAGCACAGTCTTACCATGGGATCTAGCAATGGCACTCCTAGCTTTACATCCAAGTAGGTGAAAATTTATGTCCACACATAAACCTGAGCACAAACAGCAGCTTCATTCATAACTGCCAATAAGTGGAGGCAACAAAGATGTCCTTCAAAAGGTAAATGGATAGTGCTCGCTTCGGCAGCACATATACAAAAGGAAAATGGTACACCCATACCATATACTACTATTTCAGGATAAGAGGAAATGAGTTATCCAGCCAAAAAAGGCACAGAGGAATCTTAAATGCATATTGCTTAGTGAAAAAAGCCAGTATGGAAAAGCTACATACTCTGGGATTCCAACTATATGATCTCTGGGGAAAGGCAAAGCTACAGGAGCAGAGAGGAGGTAGCTGGCCTGAACCAACAGGTGTAACTCAGGATGTTTAGGGCAGTAAAACTGTTCTAAATGATACCATGACAGCAGATACAGGGCATTACGCTTCTGTCAAAACTCAAAGAATTCAAAGAACTGTACAAAACTGAGAGAAAGCAGTAATATAAACTGTGCGCTTTGATAATAATGTGTCAATATTAGTTCATTAACTGTAACAAATGTCCCACTGAATGCGAGATGTTAGTAAAGAGAGAGCTATAAACTGGGGTAAGGCTATACATGGGGGCTCTGTACCATCTGTTCAATTTTCTGGAAACCTAAACTATTCTAAAGAGACTGTTGTTCTACAATCTAAAAGACTGTTTTATGTTTTAAAAGATTAGTTGTTTGCGGAAGATAATCTTTCATTACTGCCACTGTTTTTAAAGTGTAGGATTCTGAGAAAAGATGGGAGGGCCTTATAAATACTTATGGGGCAACATTTCAAAAGGTTTTTGTATGTTTGTCCCAAGAACTTTATAGAGAATCTTGTTATGTATGGGGAGTCCTTAAATACTGTGAGTGACATAATAAGATCCGGGTTTCAAAAAGAAAACTCTTGATGATGACACTGATGCAGAGTGTGAGATTTAAAGAAATCCAGGAAAGCATTTAGGAAGCCTATTAAATGTCAATAGTGACATCAGTAAAAATAATGACAGTTTTTATGGTGTAGTTTTCATGTGCCAAGTACTTTGTGTGTATTATCTCATTTAAATTTGAGCGGGTCCAGTCATCACTACCACATTATAAATGAGAAAATAAGGTACAATGAGATTATGCATTTTAAAGTTACAGGAGGGGGCAGCCCCAAAGGCCCAGCGGTTTGGCGCGGCCTCTGGCCCCGGGTGTGATCCTGGAGACCCAGGATCGAGTCCCATGTGGGGCTCCCTGCATGGAGCCTGCTTCTCCCTCTGCCTGTGTCTTTGCCTCTCTCTCTGTGTGTGTGTATCTGTCATGAATAAATATTTAAATGAATAAAGTTACAGGAGGGCAGCCCGGGTGGTTCAGAGGTGGAGCGCCTGCCTTCCGCCCAGGGCCTGATCTTAGAAACCTGGAATCGAGTCCCACGATGGGCTCCCTGCATGGAGCCTGCTTCTCCCTCCGCCCGTGTCTCTGTCTCTCTCTCTGTGTCTCTCATGAATAAATAAATAAAATCTTTAAAAATAAATAAAGTTATATGAGCAAAGGCAGGTAACTAAGGAGCATGGCCCCCCAAGAGGCCCTACATAGAGCCCCGCTTTACCCTGGCTGGGCGTCCAAGGCTGAAAGACAGATGTCGAAGGCCACAACTAGGTAAACACCTTGTACTTTACGGCAACAAGGGTTTCTTTTTGATATGTAAGCTACAAATGCCATGTGCTTCTCCTACTTCTATTCCCCAACCCCCCCCCTCACGGAAATACGACACACACCCACTTCATCTGCTCCCTTGGACTTTTATTTATTTTTTATATTTTTTTATTTTTTATTTTTTATTTAGTTATGATAGTCACACAGAGAGAGAGAGAGGCAGAGACACAGGCAGAGGGAGAAGCAGGCTCCATGCACCGGGAGCCCGATGTGGAATTCGATCCCGGGTCTCCAGGATCGCGCCCTGGGCCAAAGGCAGGCGCCAAACCTCTGTTCCACCCAGGGATCCCTCCCTTGGACTTTTAAAAGACAAAACCACCCGAGGCCAATTCAAAAGTACATTCCGGTGTTGTGCCCGAGACTGCGAATCCGAGAAACCACCAAGGAGCCGACACTGAGGCAAACACACGAGGGTTTATTTACAAGCTCGAGCTTGGGTCCAAGTACACCCGACACAGCAGAGCAGGGGCTGGGACCCCGAAGTGGGTTACAGCTGGGTGTTTTATGCGCTGGTCTAGGGGATTTTCAGAAGCGGTGGAGGAATTTTTTTTTCCCCCATTCCAATATGGGGGGAAAGGGTGGGGGAGTTAATTCTTAAGATCTAATACCGGATTCTCTGAGCTCTGTCGTCTTTCTTTTTGTTGTTGTTGTTGTTGTTGTTGTCTTTCTGATATTGGGATTCCCTGCCGAGGGCATCCTGAGCTTTGTTCTCATTGTAATACGGAGTTTAACTGCAGTAAGGTAGAGTGCAGCTCCCATTCACGGGGGCCTGAGACGGCTCTGCTTGTGCTAACGCTGACCTTAAAGGCGGAATGGCCTTAATTTTCTCGGCCTCCACACCCGGCGCATCACTTACTACTTGGAAAATATTCAATATTCCTTCACTTACTCCCTCCACCAACATTTAATAAGAGTCTGTTATGAACCGCACACACATTGTTTTTTTTCTGGGGGGGGGGAGGGGGGAGGTGTTCGTGATACAACAATGAATGAAACAAAGCTCCCTGCCCTCCCGAAACTAACATCGTAGCGGGAGGGCAGGGAGGACAATACACAAATACGTACATTCGGTGGTGATAAATGTCAGTACAGGATCAAACAGATTAAAAAAAAAAAAAAAAAAAAAAAAAACAAAAACAAAACAACCGCAACCGCACGGGAGGGTCCCGCGGGAAACCGTGTGTCTGGGGAACCGACGCGCGTCGGCGTCCGTGCTTGTAAGACACTTACGTTTCCAGGCATTAGAGGCTTCTGCAGGCAGAGCGGAGCCTACATCACCATCACGGCCCCTTTCACCTGCTCCGTCTACTCTACACGCGACACAGTGGTTAAAAAGAAAAAAAAAAAAAAAAAAAAAAGCCGCCGCTCGCCGCGGGGCCCGTGGGAGCCGCGCAGTGCGCGTGCGCGGGAGCCCCGGGGCCGCGGGGGGTCAAGGGCTGGGGGAGGCGGGGGAGGGGAAGGCCCGGCCGCCCCTCGCCGCCCCACCTCGGCGCCTCACCTTCGCGGAGACCCCGGCCCGACAGGTTCAGCTGTCCGCTCCTCCTCGCGGCCTTCAACAGCCCCTGGGGCACCGAGGCGCCCGCGTCCGTCCGCTCGGCTCGGAACCCCGCTCGCGGGTCGCGGCCCGCCACGCCCCGCGGCCGCGACATGTTCCGAGGCTCGGGCCGGCACGCGCAGCCCCGCCCGTGACGCGTCACGCAGGCGCCGCCGGCCGTACGCGGGGGCCTTCGCTGGCGGCGGCGCGGCCCCGATGTCGTCACCGCCGGCGCCCGGGCTGCCGCGTAGAGGAGCCCTTCCCGTTGCCGGCGCCGGCCCCGCGTCTGGGAAATCGCTCGGCTCGAGTAAGTGCGGCTCACGGGCTCGGGGCGGGCGGCGGCGGGCGGCGGCGGGCGGGTTCGCCGTCTGGGCGGTCGCGGCGGCCGCGGGCGTCGGGGCGGGACGAGCTTCCGTGGTCGGAGGCCCGGTCGTGGGCCTGCGCGCAGCCGGGAGACCTGGGCGCGGCCCGCAGCGTGTGGCGGGGGAGCCCCGAGGCCGTCGGTCCGCGCGGGCCCGGCCTGCGGGGGGGGGGGGGGGGGGGGGGGGGCTGGGCCTGCGCCTCCGCCTCCCGGGACCCGAGCAGCCCGGCGGGCCCGGAAGCCCGCGACACCCGCGTTCGAATCCCGCCGCCTCCGTCGGTGCCGCGGCCGGGGCCTGGCTCCGGGCCGGGGGTTTGGCGCTTCTCGCGAGCCTCGGAAGGACGCCTGCCCCAGCCGCGCAAGGACTAGCGCCCGGCGTAGAGCGCGCGCGGACGGCGGCTCCGCCCGGCGGGGAAACGCTGCTGCCGGCCCCGGTGGCCCCGGAGACGCGCTGTCGGGTCGGGAGCGTGCGCTTGCCCCGGCCCGTCGGGCCAGTGACCCGGGGGCTCCGGTGCCCCCGATGCCCCCGATGCCCCCGATGCCCAGGGCCGTGCGGGGCTCGGCTTGCCGCTGCCCGGAGTGATTGTGTCCCGCGGGGAAGCGGCCCCCAGCCCTCCACCAAGCCGGGGGGCGCCGCGATCCTGCGCCCCTGAGAGGCGGCTTTTAACCACCCACACCCCCAACCCCCACCGCCAACACCAACAACACCCCCCAACACCACCCCACTACTAACACCCCACACCAACACCAACAACACCCCCAACACCACCCAACCCCAACCACCCCCCAACACCAACACCCCCCACCAACAAACTCCAACACCAACCACCCCACCACCACCAACACCCTCACCAACACCCCCACCACCCCACTACCAACACTCCCCCAACACCAACACCCCCAACAACACCAACAACCCCCAACACTCCCACCACCAACACGCCCTCAACACCACCCCACCACCAACACTACCGACACCAACACCCCCACACTCCCACCCCCACCCCAACACTCACACCCCCAACATCCCCACCAACACTCCCACCCCCAACACTCCCACCCTCCCCAATATCATCCCCACCCCACCAACACCCCAACACTCCCACCCCAACACCAACACCACCCCCAACACCCCTACCCCCAACACCACCCCCTAACACCCCCACCCCAACACCCCCAATCCCTGCTTTTTCTTCTCCGTTCTTCTTCAGAATCCTTGACGCTAAAAGTGAGTAGCAGAAAAGTAGCAGAGCAACACCACCCGCAGGGAGAGTGGGTTGTGAGGCGAGGACCGTAGTTTTTGCAAGGTCTCCAGTGAGCCTCCTCCCTGCCACAAGTTCATCTTGACAGTAATGATCGGTACCACCTTCCTGAGCCCCAAGTGTCTGGGGATCTCCTTTGCTTTCTCATATTCAGAACAGTGACCAACTTTGCAGGTGAAGAAAAGGAGGCTGAAAGGGACCCAGAAACTTGCTGAAGGTCACGAGGTTCTGTAAGTGGTCTGGCCAAGAATGCAAACTGGATCCCTTTCGCAAATCTTTCTTGTTAATCATTAGGATTTGCCCATTGGCCTTTATGCCATCATCTTCAACCTCTTTATCCTAGAACCATTTTAAGGGACACTTCAATTAGGTTTTACTATTATTATTTTTTTATTTATTCATTTCATGATGGGGGGGGGGCAGAGACACAGGCAGAGGAAGAAGCAGGCCTCATGCAGGGAGCCGGATGTGGGACTCGATTCCTGGTCTCCAGGGTTATGCCCTGGGCTGAAGGCGGCGCCAAAGCGCTGAGCCCCTCCTCACCCCACCCCCCGCGCTGCCCTTTTTTTTTTGTTTTGTTTTGTTTTGTTTGTTTTTTTTAATTAGTGAAAAGTTTTTCCTCTTTGGTGGTTTGTAACAGCCTGCCTTTGGAGGATGAATTACTCAAGTATGAAAATTCATAGTAGCCACCCGTCCCCCATCCTAGATTCTTTTCTTAGCTCAATTTTTTTTTTTTTAAGTAATAGGCAAAGTGTAATATTTTCATTTGTTGTGCTTCTGCTTGAAGTGCAATATTTTGTTATTGACATTTACAGTAAACGTTGCTGCATTTTTTTATGAGAGAAGCGTGATTCTGTTTAATGGCAAAGTAATTCTGAAAATCCAAGTGACCATATACTTGTGGTAAACTTCAATAGGTATAAACTGACATGTAAAATTTTATGAGTGTTTATTTATAGTACACCGTGTGTTATGCCTGCGGAGCAAGTACAGAGTAAGCAACTTGAATTGAGCCTCCATAATCAGAGCATAGAGTGATATGTACTTGTCTTCCTGGGACTTAGCACCTTATGTTAATTGTATTACTTTAGGAAGAATTCACTGCCGACAAAAAAACCCAGCAGTTTCTCAGCTTGAGCATTTCAGCAAACATATTTGCTTAAAAAAAAAAATAAAAAGGATTTTTGAAGTAACATGAAATGGATGTCTCCTGTGCAGAGGCTGGAGTCTACTCCATAGCTACCTTTTGTAGCAGAATTTGCTTAGCTACAATTTATTATTTTCATTTTATTAAAGTAAATAATGCCTTGTCCACCTTCTTTGCCAAATGAAAAAAAGTGGAAGAAAAAATGTGCCTAAGAATTACATCAACCAAAAAATGCTATTCTGTGTGGTAACGGAAAGTGTACTTTATCAAAGTAAGATAGAGTGGCTTACTTCTCCTTTTACAGTTTAGTAAGACATTTTCAAACATGTCTGTATTACTCTCATAAATATTGCTACACGTTAGATTTATTTCAAAGCTGAAAAGTAAGATGGATTTATTGAGGCAAATCAAGAAACTGTAGTAAAGGAAAATGACATTAATTTGTGCAAAATTTTTAAAAATGTTACCACCTAAGAGCAAAGTGAATTTGCTTTCCAAACATTTCTAGGAAGTTTCTTTTTGTGTAAATTAACAGATTTAGATGTAACCTATTTTGAATTAGTATTATCTTTCAGAATGTTGCCTACTCAGTGGGAACTGCTATTTTATGGTAAAGTTATTTATTGAAAGAACACTTCACTTTTTAACACTGTCATTATTGATTGGAATTGTTGAACTTAAAAAAAATGCTTAATGTTTTTTGAGTGGGATTTTTTTACATTCTTACATACTTATTATTCAAAGTTTTCTGTATTTGTGCCTCTATCAATAAGTTGTTTTAAATGATCAAAATTGAGAGCAAAATCATATAGGACAGGGGCTCTCCATATTTTAAATAACTCAACTTTTCAGGTGTTCATTACCCGTGTCTTTTAGTTTCCTTTAAAAATTTCAATTCGCAGTTTCGCATGTTTTCCATTCATGCCTATAACTACCAACTTTTAAAAGTAGTCAGGGGGATCCCTGGGTGGCGCAGCAGTTTGGCGCCTGCCTTTGGCCCAGGGCGCGATCCTGGAGACCCGGGATCGAGTCCCACGTCAGGCTCCCCGGTGCATGGAGCCTGCTTCTCCCTCTGCCTGTGTCTCTGTCTCTCTTTCTCTCTCTGTGACTATCATAAATAAATTAAAAATTTAAAAAAAATAAAAAATAAAAAAAAATAAAAGTAGTCAGTAGAAAACATTCTATACTATTTCACTGAAGGCAGTACATATTTTGCATTTCTATTCATAGTTTAAAATGTAGATTTGAGTTGTATTTTGTTGTTAGTGAGTTGTGATAATTTTTTCTGATGGAGAGTGCAGTTTATTTTAGAACATTTTATATCTATTTTTTGTATGTTCCCTATGCTTCTCTTTTTCATTTTTTTTTTTTTAAGATGTATTTATTTGAAAGAGAGAACAAGCAGGAGGATCAGGGAGAGGGAGAGAGAATCTCAGCGACTCTCCGCTGAGTGGGGAGCCTGACTTGGGCTGGAACTCATGACCCTGAGATCATGACCTGAGCTGAAACCAAGAGTCGGAAGCTTAGCCAGGACCACCCCCTCTTTTTTACTTTTGAGTCCTCTAACAGGAAGCTTGCTCTAGGTAGTTTAATCTTTGAGTAAAATAGCGGTTCTTAACATTTCTCTCAGCTTTCAATGCAAAAGAATTTCGGTCCTCAGCTTTGGGAAGATAACATTTTCATTTTACTCTTTTGAAAAGGTTTTTACAAGGTGCTTGGGGGTGGCACAGTTGGTTGAGTATCTGACTTTAGTTTTGGCACAGGTCCTGATGTCAGGGTGGTGAGATCAGCCCTGCATGGGACTCCGTGGGGAGTCTGATTAAGACTCTCCTTCCAGGGTGCCTGGGTGGCTCAGTCGCTTAAGTGTCTGCCTTCAATAGGTTATGATCCCAGGGGCCTGGCATGGATCCCCACCCCAGGCTCTAGGCTTACCTGGGAGCTTGCTTCTCCCACTCCCTCTGCCCTCCCCACCCCCATGCACTCTTGCTCTGCTCTCTATTTCTGAAATAAAATCTTTAAAAAACAAAAACCTCTTTTCCTCTCCCCCCTGCCCGCCCAAATAAATGAATCTTTTAAAAAATAAAATGGCTTCTGCATGCTAGTGTTTTTCCTATGAAGGAAAATGGAGGAACTAGTTAAACATTTTTTAATTCTAATTACTATTAGTTTTATTTTTTGGTTTATTTCTATCAAAAAAAAAAAAAGATGAAGTGGGTGGTTATAAAGCAGTCTTTATGTCATTAAATAAATGTTTATTGATTTTTCCAAAATCAGCTGGGAATGTTTCCCATTATTGCCAAGGATTCCTACTCCTAACCTTTAAAAGCTATTTTCTTGCTCATTTTTCCAAGATTAATGTTTCTCAGACTGAAAATATTAATTTTATAGGATTTCAGAATTTGTCTCCTTTAAAGCAGTTAACTAATAGAGAAAATTAGGGTACCAAATCCTAGAATGTACTTCATAATATCATTCTGTCTTTGTGTTAATACATACAAACCCACTGTCAAATAAATCTGTTTAAAAGTTGGTTTTAATCAAAATCCACTATTTTAAAATTTGACTTTATATCACTCTCTGCTGACAATTTTTTTCTGCTGGATTTGGCTTACAACTTCATTTGCTTAATACTTAAAGAGGAATCAGAGGATTATTCATGACAAATATTGTTCTATATGAACAAAGCCTCCCCGACTGTTCTAATAAGATAATATGGTCACTGAGACTTTATTCTTAGTGTCAATTTAAGTTGGTAAGAGGAGAATATAAGAATAATTTGGTAGTTTGTTGACAATTACAATCAATAGATTTTTACTTAAAAATTTAATATTCAAATTTCAAGGCAGAATATTTATACTCACAATTACAATCAAATAAATGCTAGTTTAACTTTGAGAATAACTTCAACACTGTCCACAGTTTTTTCCACATCAGGTTTTTTTTTTCCCATCACTTAAAATATCACAGTTACCTGTACTTAAATAATATGGAAGGTACCATCATTGGTATGTTGAGACACTATTGAACACCTAAATACCTGGTCCCTACAGTGCAAATCTGTGAGCCCAGCTTTGCTCTTCAGCTTTATAGAAATACATGTTTTGCACTTGTCACTGAATTTATTTACTGTTAATACATCTTTGATTATTTTCCACTTTAGAGATTCTGACCTTTTTTCTTTTAATTCATTTCCTAGAAAGTTACCTTTCCACCATCTCTTCCCTCCAAAATAATTATTTGATCAACATCTCCACGTGTTTTAGACTTCATTGTGAGTTAATTCCAGCTCATAGTTCATAGCTTCAAGTGACTGGAGTGGCATTTGGGAAAAAGCATTATGTTTAGCTTCATCGTTTATCAGAAATTCAGATTGTTAAGCGTACTTAGTAATATTTTCCCTTTTTTACCCCCTGTGCTTTCGTCATTTGATGGTTTGTTGGCTCTGACCCATGTCACAGTACTTTTAAGATTAATCAAGCATATATGCAATTACTTACGTCTTGGAAATAAGAATACTCTAAAACTGTAGAAAAGTAATTGAACCCTTTCATGTTGTCCATGGAACATTTGCAGGTTTTTTGTTGTTTTTTTGGATGGAGGGGGGTTGTTGGTGTTTTGTTTTAGAAAGAGAGAGAGAGGTAGAGAGAGAATCTTAGCAGGCTGCACACCGGGCACAGAGCCCGACATGGGGCTCCATTTCATGATCCTGATATCATGACCTGAGCTGAAATCAAGAGTCAGATGCTAACCCACCGAACCACCCCAACACATTTGCATTTTGTCAAAAAAGGTATGTTTTGTGTAGCCATCATCTATCTCTGCATGCTATTGATAAAGTCTTGCTTTAGAATCAAAGTGAATATGAAAAGTTGAAATCTGTTGGTGTCATGTTTCAGTTGCAGCAGCCTCTGGAAGAAAGAGAATCTAATAAGTGCATTTTGCATGTTGACTACCACTTAACAGTTTACAAAGTATTTTTGTATTTGGCAGTCGATAAGACATAGGAAAGGTAAGGAAGTTGAACACAGACTTTCCTACAGTGGTATATATCATTTTTGGGGTGCCTCTGTGCTGGACTGTGGGGTCGGTGCTTCATATCCATAACATTTCTAACCTTAAAAACTCGTACCTGTGTCCTCATTTCTCATATAAGGGAATTGGGGCTCACATGGCTAATTGTAGGAAGCACCTATGGTTGAGAACATGCAGAGAGGAGTAGCATGGGGTACTTGTACTTTTTTACACTTATAATCTGAATATTTAACATTTTCCATTTATTACTTTATAATTTTTAAAATATGCCACAAACGAAGCCTATATTAAAATGCGAGATCTTAAGAAACTCTTCTTGCTATGTATATTAGCTCTTCTGATCATATCTTCCATGTGAATGGTGTCCAAGGGACAGCACTAGCCTAAAATAGAGTGATGGTATTAAATGGAACCCAGTTGAGGTGACCATTTTTCAAAATGAAAGATTTTTAATTTGTAAAGTAAGGATAGTTGAAGTTTATCTTTTCTAAGCATGTGTATTAGTGTTTTCATCCTCTTAACAGCCTAGTGAGGTGAACATTACTATCATTTTTCAGATAAGGAATTTGAAGGACAAAGTAATGAACCAGAGTCACAATTACTTTAATTTAGTTTGACTCAGCCTGTTTTCATAATCACTGTAGCATCTTTTAATTGTTGTGAGGATTAAAAGACATTTTAAATGCATTCGGTTAAAAAATATATATATAAATAAGTAAATAAAATAAAAGCATTTGGTTATTATAGGTCCTCTTATTACTGAGTTGAGTACACTTTCTTTTTTACCAATTTTATCAGACTTTAGAAATAATTTTCCCTCATGAAGAGAAAATTATTTTTATAACATAGGAGGGGGAAAAAGTTCGAATGGTGAAAATGTCTTAATTCCTTGATCAGGGAAAACTGTTAATATTAAAATACTTCAAACTGTTTATTTAAAGATACCTGTAACTCTACTGGATATTTTTTCTTTTTTCAAAGATTGTGAAACAGTCCCTCAAGTGGCCTTTTCTCAGTTGCATTTTATTATTTTTTTTAATTTTTTTTTTATTTATTTATGAGTCACACAGAGAGAGAGAGAGAGAGGCAGAGACACAGGCAGAGGGAGAAGCAGGCTCCATGCACCGGGAGCTTGACGTGGGATTCGATCCCGGGTCTCCAGGATCGCGCCCTGGGCCAAAGGCAGGCGCTAAACCGCTGCGCCACCCAGGGATACCCTCAGTTGCATTTTAATGTCCAGACTATCACTTTTTTTCCTCTATGTAAATTTTCAAGGTGTTCACAGATCCTGTGCTGTCAATTTAAAAATACGGATTCTCATGCCATTGGTAGACAATATAAATTAGACAATGCAAAACTAGTATTTGGAAATAAATTGAAGTAGATTTTTTTTCTGTCCTAGTGTGTACTTCCTAGTTTTTCTTACTGCTTTCTATAGCCATAGAGGAAAAATGGATAGCCAAATACTTTGACAATTTATCTCAGATTTTCTTATAAATCTGACAGATGCATTCCTGTCTTCATTCAGCAAGCCTTTGCTAAGTATATTATCTGAGTGAGGCATTTGTGAAGTTTCTAAGCATGTAGATGATAGTAAATTTTGTCAAATACTGATTTTGTACTAGATATTGTCTGGCATGAGGAAACACAAACACCAATACTGTTACCTTCCCTGTCCTCAAAAAAATGTATTTGCAAGATAGGAATTGCTGCTTAACAAGTTTGATTGAAGTCCTATTGCTTGTGCAGATTTGCAAAATTGTGTCAATTAGGAGAACTCATTTCTTCTATTAGTTTGCACATGTGCTCGCTTCAGCAGCATATATACTAAAATAGTTCGCACAAAAGTGGCTAACAGTAACAGAGGTGACTTGATTTATCCAAATGGGAACATGATATCCAGTGGGTAGAGTGATTATATATATATCTGTACCAAATCCTATCTTTTATTTGAAGGATTTCCAAATAATATATGAGAATTTTTTTTCCTTTTGCATTGGAAATATCTTTTTTTGCAAGTGTTCTTTTTTCCCCAGCCACATTTGTATATAAATCACATACAGCACTGTATATGTTTAAAGTGTAGAGCATAATGATTTGATCTACGTATATTGTGAATTATCACAATAAGTTTAGTTAGTATTCATCATCTCATTTAGATTAAAAAATAAAAAGGAAAAATATATTTTCCTTGGGATGAGAACTCTTAAGGACTTACTCTTGCGTATATATCATACAGCAATGTTAAGTATATAGCCATCATATTGTACATTGCATCTCTAGTACTTATTTATAACTGGAAGTTTGTATCTTTTCACCACTTTCCTCCAATTCCCCCACCCCCACCTTTGCCTCTAGTAACCATAGATCTGATCTCTTTTTGTATAAGTTTAGGGGTGTTTTTGTTTTTACTTCACATATAAGTGAAATCCTACAATATTCGTCTTCCTTGTCTGACTTTTTTCAGTAACCATAAAGCCCGCATCGCCCAACCATGTCAGAAATGGAAGGATTTCCTTGTTTTTTATGGCTGAATGCTAGATAGTACACTGTGTATATACACATACGCATGTATGTATGCGTATACACACACTCTACAACTTCTTTATTCATTTGTCAGTGGACACAAGTTTTTTCCATGTCTAGGATATTCTAAATAATACTGCAGTGTGGTGTTAGCAGTTACCCATTGCCAACAGTACTCTATTATGGGGAGCCTGTAAGTTATTTTCTATATTCCAAAAGCCTTTCAGAAATCATGCACTATATAGGCCAAAAATGACTGCATATATATAGGCCAAAAATGACTATGACTATACAGGCCATAATAAGACTAGTATATAGACCAAATTGACAGGTTACTTTTTGCTTTGGATTAGAAATAGCATTAACCCTTGGTAACGGGTAATATTTATCATGCAAATATAGCTAGAAGCCTTCCCAGTCCACTCCAAAGATGAGCTATGGCCCTTCCCTTTGCATATTTCTTTCACTTTATTTTCCACATGATACTGACAGGATCTCCTTGTAAGTCTCTCTCTGAAATGTAAACTAGAAACTATTCATTCAATAAAGAATAGTCTTCCAACTTTTCTTGAAAGCTTCAAACTTATTCTTACCCTTAGGACCTTTTTAATATGCTATTTCCTCTGTTTGGATTGGCTCTTCCCCCAGAAATTCAAATGGCTTGCTTCCACCTTTTATTAAAGTCTCAGCTCAGTAACACATTCTCTCCTATGTTTTATCCTGGTTTATTTTCATGGCAGCATGTTACTCCCTTACATCTTTGCGTGTATTTATTGAAAGTTTGCCATACTAAAGTTATAGGCAATCAGGGACACTGCCTATCTTTTTCTGCTCTATTTCTAGTGTCTAGAAAAATCCTGGAACATGGGCAGCCCCGGTGGCTTAGCAGTTTAGTGCGCTGGAGACCTGGGATCGGGATCGAGTCCCACATCGGGCTCCCTGCATGGAGCCTGCTTCTCCCTCTGCCTGTGTCTCTGCCTCTCTCTTTCTCTCTCTCTGTGTCTCTCATGAATAAATAAATAAAATCTATAAAAAAAAAAAAAAAGAAAGCACTGAAGAAGCATTTAAAAAAGAAAATCCTGGAACATAACAGGTGCATAATATTTGAAGGAATTTGCAGATTTTTTTAACAACTGCTTATGACGCTGAGGTTAAAGTAAATAAGACAAGGGGCACCTGGGTGGTTCAGTGATTGAGCATCTGCCTTTGGCTCAGGTTGTGATCCCGGGGTCCTGGGATCGAGTCCTGCATCAGGTTCCCCCCAGGGAGCCTGCTTCTCCTCTGGCCTGTGTCTCTGCCTCTCTCTCTGTGTCTCTCTTGAATAAATAAAGTCTTTAAAAAAAATAAGGCAAGTATGATATTCATCTCCAGATTCTGTATTTCTTACAGTTTTGTTTAATCAGGATCCTAAACAAATCTGAAGTGATTTAAAACTACTATAGATTGAGGATGCCTGGGTGCCTCAGTGGTTGAGCGTCTGCCTTCGGCTCAGGTCATGACCCTGGGGCCCTGGGATCAAGTCCCACATAGGGCTCCCTGCATGGAGCCTGCTTCTCCCTGTTGTCTCTGCTTCTCTCTGTGTGTCTCTCATGAATAAATAAATAAAATCTTAAAAAATAAATCTATAGATTGGTTATACTTATTTGCTTTGATGTATTTGCCTTCAGTTATCTCTATGGGCAACAGACAGTAAGTCATCAAAGTAGTTAATTATTTAATCAGTTTATTAGACCTAGAAATATTTTCAGAATTATGATTCATTCAGTTTCTGATTGAACTTAGATTCTTAGAAGCGAAGTGAAATTTTTTCAAATCACACTTAATAAATGACAGGGTAGTGTTCTAAGTCTAGTATATTTTCTACCTGTCAGATGATTTGAAAATAAAATACTCAAAAATTCTCCTTTTTAGAATAGGATTCTTTTTTACCACATTGTTTCTCCATTCAGAGGCACCATCTCTTGGCATATGTAGTAAGTTATGCATAAACTGGCTTGTGATGATTTAAAAGATTTTATCACAGAACTCTTTCTTGGTTTGAATGTGTAATTATGAAATATGTCAAATATATGTAGAATAACATAAAAGGTTTCTGTGTATCCACCTTAAAGAATGAATGAAAAGATGCTAACATTTAAAAAAAGGCAGGAATGAACCCTGCGTTTGTGTTGTCCTTTTATCATAGAGCACTGTAGCATGCACAGGTATTCACTTTTAGAAAGTATTAAACTTGTCAAATGACAAAACAAAAAAACAATAATGAATTTAATGTCCTTTATTACAGAGAAGACAATGCATGGATTGGGGGATTACAGTGCCTCACAAACAGTTGAACACTTCCCAAAAGATTTTAGCCAAGAGCATGTTTTAGAGAACATTGGGAGAGGTGGCACACAAATCCAGCATGATTGGCCAGGAGATTGAAGGAGTTCCTTATAAAGCTAGCAGGTCCTATTACCTAGGTAAGTTAACTCAAGCTGAGTTAGAGGATTGTGATTGGTGTATGTGGGGTTTCTGGATAGGTGATTCCCATAAGTGCAGGCTGACTTAGATTTGTAACATGAGTCAGGTCACTAGGGCAGCCTCCCGTTTTGTGGGTCCTGATACAAATTAACTATCAAATTAATCTGTAATTAGCAGCTACATGCGTTTGATTCAAAATGAGAAGATAAATACAAAACAAAAATAAGGGCTATGTTGGTTGAATATAAGCCTCAGGAAAATTACGAATTACAACAAATGGCATGCCACTCAATGAGTATGAATATAAAAAATGTCAGATTATGTATGTATGTATGTATTGGAGACAGTATTGTGAGAGCGAGCGAGCACAAGCAGGGGGTAGGAGTAGAGGGAGAAACCGACTCCCTACTGAACAGGGAGCCCAAAGCAGGACTCAATCCCAGGACCCTGAGATCATGACCTGAGCTGAAGGTGGATGCGTGCCCCTCTGAGCCAGCCAGGCGCCCCATGCCTTGTTTTTATAAGAAGTAGCAGAAGTGAGTTAGCTAGTGCTCACACCCAGCTGATAGCCTCTCCATCCAGGTCTCAGGAACTTTGTGTTCTAGTCTTTCAGAAATCACACCCTTGACTTCATTATCCTGTAGATATATTCAGCAACAAAAATAGTCTGTAAGGCTTCAGGTTTTAGCCTCCAAAAATACTGAGGGCAAAATTGTTAAAATATTTAACAATTGTCTTAGAATAAATAGCTCTGTCATTAAGGCATGTGTTTAATTCATTATTCATGTGTTTAACACCTTTACTGGACATTTACTATGTGATAGACGTTGCGCTTACATCTTAAACTGACCCAGAAAACTCAGCCACTTTGGGAGGAGATACATGTCACTATAATAAGTAGAGTGTGTGTTTTCTGTCGTTGAGCGGAGAAGAGGAAGCTTCTGCTTGCGGAAGGCCGAGCAGAGGATGGTAGTTAGGTAGTGAGGGAGGTCAGTAATGATGTGGATAAGGGCACAGTGAAATTAGAGGGTTTTTTTTTTATTTTATTTATTCATGAGAGGCAGAGACACAGGCAGAGGGAGAAGCAGGCTCCCTGTGGGGACCCCGGGGTCACAATCTGGGCGGAAGGCGGATGCTCAACCCCTGAGCTACCCAGGTGCCCCTAAATTAGAGATTTTTGTCGCATTTGGGAAACTGCTAGGGTTTGGGTGACATTGGATGAAAACGGGAGTTCAAATAGGGTTGAAAAATTCGACAATTTTTTTATAGTCAAAGCTTCAGAAGTATTTTAAGCAAGAATAGGCATGGAGATCAAGTTTTTCTGTAGAAATTTCAGATCATATAGTTGGACATATTTAGGTACTGAAAAGTGTGCTTTTAAAAAGTCAGCTTGTGCACTAACATTTGCTTATTGAGCATTAGTTAAGTATATCAGTAAAAGAAACGTAATGTCACCAAAATGTGTGTAAAGACATAAAATTTTAGGATAGGAAAATTTTGGTAGCTGCGGTGGAAATTTCCTTAGTCCCTGGACAGATCCCTAGGTGGTCTTGCGTGAAGAAATAAGCAGCATTTCTGATGGGAGCGCGTGCTCGACGGCGCAGCTTGTGCAGAGGAGCCAGCGCTTGTTGTTCTCAGGAGTTGATGCCTCTCGCTCGCTCCACGGGAGAGCTCGGGGCGCGGGGGGGGGGGGGGGGGCGCGGCGGGGAGCGCGGCGGCGTGGGGGGGGCGGGGCGCGGCGGGGAGCGCGGCGGCGTGGGGGGCGGGGCGGGGGCGGGGCCGCGGCGGTGACGCGCGCGCACGGCCTTGTGGGGCGCGGGGCGCGCCCGGGCGGTGGTGGCCGGCGAGGTGGGGGCGGCCGTTTGTTTCCTCGCGGTGGCGGGCTCGCGCGCTCCCCCCTCGCGAGCGGCGGCGGGTGGCGAGCGGCGGCGGCGGCGGACGGCCCGAGCCCCGGCGGCGGATCGGCCCCCCCCTCTCACGGTTTGTTGTGTGTTTGATGTGTTAAAGCAGGAGCGCGGCGGCGAGCGGCGCCATGAGCAGCAGCAGCGTCGTGCCCGGCTCGGCGGGCCCGGGCCCCAGCGGCGGGCCGGGCGGCGGCGGCGGCGGCACCGAGGTGATCCAGGTGACCAACGTGTCCCCGAGCGCCAGCTCCGAGCAGATGCGGACCCTCTTCGGCTTCCTGGGCAAGATCGACGAGCTGCGCCTCTTCCCGCCAGAGTGAGTAGCGCTCGGGCCTGGCCGCCGCCGCCGCCTTCCGGGGCCCGGGCCGCGCGGGCCTGCGCTCTCGGGGGCCGGGCCGGGCGGGGGGGGGGGGGGGGGAGGGCACGGGGCCCCCGGAGCGGCCGGGCCCGCGGGGCGCCGCGCGATGGCTGCTTTGAGCAGAAGCGAGTGTTTGGAGCTCTTTGAGGAGCAGCCGCGTCCTGGGTCCCTACGGGGCTGCGGTAGCGAGGTCCCCGCGGGGCCCGAGGGGCTCAGCCCCGAACGGCGGACCCTGCCCTCCGCCTCCGACCAGGGGCTTTACACAACGGTGGATCTTGGAGTTAGCATGGCTGTGTCTGTTGCGTGGACTCCTGCTCCCTGCACAAGCAGTGAGGGCGTGAATCGCCGGGGAGAGTCGGAGCCGTGAGCAGAGGTGACCGGTACCGGGACCCACGTGCCGAGCAGCGGCGGGCGCGCGGAGCACGGACCCTCCCCGGAGCCCCGTGCTTGTACTCCGCATTCGTGGTCCCCCAGTAGAAGCTAATCCTACTGCAGAGCTCAGTACTTTCCGTATTTCATCACTTTCTACTGAAAGTATTTTTAGATGATTCCTTCTGTCTTCAGAGGACTATGTTGTCTTGAATTTTTAGAGGAGTATACATGCAGAGAAAGGTTTCAGAGTTCATTGATTTTCAGGAAGTGTAGAATTCTGGGAACAAACATTTTGTTTTGAACGGAAACTTGACTGCTTTTGGTAAGGAAGAACAAATAGCTTTCATAATAGGAATATAAAAAAATATTTTGCCGTTATTCCATGTTCTGAAAACATGCCCTTTGTTAAGTTTTTGTGAAATTAACAGTGAAAACGCAGAAAATGAGAATGGCACGTGTCATTATTATAATGCTATTATTCAAAATATCTGACATACCGGATTGATTTATGAAATCATTCTTTCCAGCCCAGCAAGTTACAAAGAAAGACTCTTGTTATAGTTCCTGACTTTAAAATGTTTTGTTTTGAAGATGCTCTTAGGACACATTTGTGAAAAGGTGACACAGGTATAGGCTTTTCCGGGCTCCTCTTTGACCGAATGAATGACCAGTGTCTTAGAGTCCTGATGGACCAGTCTTGGCTTTTTTGCTTTGTTGTCAGAGGAGTATTTCCATCATAAGGGGGGGGGGGGGGGGGGGGGGGAGGGTGACTGATGTGAATCAGATAACGTGACCTGGGGTGCTGTGCGTTGGGACTCCTTTTCCCGTATTGGGAAGAAGATAAATATTGACACATTTTTGCTCTTTGACTCCTTTATATTTGTTCCCACATATAAATAATTTCTCATCTGACACTGTACAAGGTTACAATATAGTAGATGCTAGTACTACCTCAGTGGCCTTCTGGATTTGAATAGGATGGATGTAGAGTCTTTCTTTTGTTCATTTAACGTGGATTTTTTTTTTAATGTAAGTCTTAATTGCTAATCTCACTTGCATGACTTGGAAATGTTCTGGACAATTTCTTTAAGCTTATTACTCTTTTCAGCATTAGCTTGACGGGGATAACGTGCTGTGGAGTCCTAAATAGTGCTCCAAAAAGGTGCATCATTCCAAAAATCTACTTTTTTACTCATAGAATAAGAGTAAATGGTTCAGAATATTTAAAATTCTAACTATCATAAACATGTTTGCTACTTTTTTTTTATGGGGTGTATGTGTGTTTTGTTTTTCCACCAAAGGCATTCATATTCACTTAGGACTCTTCACCTAGATAGATGTCTATGACATGCTTGCTGCTTTTTGTTACTCAAATGTCACCTAATCAGAGAAACCTTCCCTGATCACCCTGTATGAAAATAAAACACTCCTGCTCCCTCCCTTCCTCCCCCGTTAAATTTAACTGCCTTGTTTTTCTCTAAAGCACTCCTCACCAACTGTCAGATTAAGTTTAGCTTCCTCTCCTGGAGTATGTGTCCCCTTAGGTCAGCAACATCACCTATGGAGCATTGTTTAAAGTACATATAGGACAGCCTTAACCCACACCTACCGAAATGGTGCTTTCCGAAATGGTGCTTTCCGTTATAAATACCTATGGGGAGGGGGCAGTGGTGATTGTGGGATCTGGGATTACAGGAGACATTTCAGTGTCCACCTCCTCACGAAGGTTTCTCCCTTTGTTTCATTATTGAATCCTTCTCTTTCTTGGTTCTTTTAAGCTGAAAATTGCTGGCCTATAATTTCACCCAGTGATAATGATGTTTTAACAAGAAATAATACTCTCACCCTCTCTTCAGTATGACAGCCCCTAACAGCTATTTGAAAGCCTCTGTCGGCGTTCCCCCTCATTTGTTCCCTCTCTTCTAAAGGAAAGTATTTCCTTTGATTCTAGTTGTTCCTAAAATGCATTTTAGAAATTCAGCATTGTGTGAATGTCTAGTATATGCTAGATGCTTTCCTATTTTATCTTAAACCTGTTTTTTTGAACAAGTGAACTGAAATTCACATACGTTGTTTTGCACTCCCAAATCACTCTACCACCGTCAGAATTCATATTTCCACCCCAGTGTTGTGATTCTCCTTTACTACTTGGTAAAGTATTTCCTTGATTCAGCCAAACAACTAATGAGTGGAATCATTCTTTTGACAGTTAGTATTCTTTCAATGTTTGGTTTTAGTGTATTTCAGATTGGAGAATATAACTGGAGTGTTTATTGGGTAATGATCCCAGGGAAGCATATGTCAGAGTTATGCATTAACTGAAGGTTCACATCAATTATTTAGGTAATTATTTTGGTGGCCAAAAATAGATTATTTTTTATACTGACCGAAAGACTTCCATTTTCCATGAATGCATAGGCAAGTAGACGGAAACCGATGACTTGTTAACAAACTGACATTGAACTCATGTGCTCACTCATCCAACTGGAAAACAAAAAATTAAAATTTTCTTTCAGAGCAAAAAAATAAAACCTAATACAGTAAATTTCTAAGGAAGAGTTTTGCAGACATTCTAACAAACTGTCTTAGAAAAAAAATAAAAGTATGGTACACATCACAAATTTGAGTCTTATTCTTACAGAGGGCCATGCGAATCTTCTCTATCATTCCAGTTTTAGTGTATGTGCTGTGGAAGTGAGCACCAAAAATACTTTAATGATCATAAGTAACTACACTTGGGTAAGATTATCTTTGAGAACTTTTTATTAAGTGCAACATTTTGCTGTATTTCTTTATAACTGAATAAGAACTCAATGGAGGAGAGGGCTATAAGGTCAACAGAGTCACATTTTCAGGTGAACATTACCTTTGTCGCAGATCTGCCATTTTGAGGGCTTAGGAGATGCCTTTATTAATAATTTTAAGCCCCAAATTCTCCACCCAGAAATGGTTAACACAGTATCACGGTGGGAGTTGAAAGCATGTCATCAGTGGTCTGAACCAGAAGCTCTCATGCTTTAGTTGGCATAAATATCAACCGTGGATCTTAAGAATCAAAGCCCTCCTGTAAAGGGATTCTCAAATTCATTGGGCTTGATGGAAAACAGAAACCTGAATTTTCCATGAGCATCCCAGAAGACTGGGAAACAATCCTTAGAGAACACTTTAATAAAAAGATTGGGAAAAATAGTATACCACTCTTTACCTAAGGGCAAAAGCATCACACAGGGCTGGCTTTTTCCTATCTTGCTTCTCATCAACTGCCCTACCTCATCTATATTAATTCTTAAACGTAAAAGATGAAAACAAATTTTTAGAACAAAATTCTAAGGTAGAAAAATTGATTTCATGCAACAGTCTGAAAGTGAAATTTACATGCTATCTTAGCATGTGTCGTCTTTCAATAAATTCTGAGAATATATAAGACTGTAACTGAGTCCAAATAGTAATGGTTTTAAACAAGGTTGTTTGAAGCAAGGAGAAATGAATTATCTGTCTTTCTGGGTTGTCTTACGGTGACTCTCTTTTCCTTGGTATTTAATTATTCATGTTTTTACTTCCACACCACTTACGGGTTTGATGTAACCAAGTAATAGCTGGAAGTAATAGCAGTAATATTGCCATGACATGAATGGATAGAAAAATTATGAATCATTTAAATTGCCAAATTAATGGAAATACGCTGAACATGTAGGCAGTATTTCCTAATTTTATTTTATAAGGAACTGTTCTCTGTATTGATATTTTTTAAAAACTTAATATTAGAGTCATTTTCTTTTTTAGTCAGATGACAAGAGTGTCAAAGAAATGGTAGGGATCATTTTTTCAGAAATGTAAATGTCTATTACTTCCCAAACCATCATGTTAGGTGTTAAAAATGAAGGACAGCATCATTTTAAAGAGCTTTTTAATTTTGTAAAAATGTGGATATGTAAGAAAAGAGAAGTGCAATAGCTAAAACCTGCTGAAATGGCATTCTTTCCAATATATAGGTGCAACATTGTTAAATTTTAGACCCGTAGTGCTTCCCATTAAAACAACACTATATCCACATTAAAAACAAAACAAACAAAAAAAAAAAAACACTGTATCTTTTCGAAAATATTTGGCAGTAAGCTTCCTTTAATAAGATGGCTTAAAACTCCATTTGGATATACAGTATTGTCAACTTTGCTTTGAGCCTAGATTTGGATCACTGATTGGTGTATGGCCAGTGCCTTTCAAGAAACCTATTGAAAGTTCTAATGGGTTTGAGTGCTTGGGCTACGTATGTAATGGCTTCATGTTAGTGCTCAAATTATGAAGAGTTTTCTTTGCAACAACAAATACCTCTGAAATACCAGTGTAACCGAGTCTGATGTAATTACATTTTTATGTACACATGAAAATCTAATTTATTTGGAAAAGCTAGCAATAAGACCTATTTTAAAACCATTCCAATTTATTGTAAGATTTTTTTTCATTGTTGAGTCTTAAGATGCAGTTGCGTTGTTATAATAACGCAGTTGTTCTTTACCCTGGGTGCATATTAAAATGGTCACAGAGAATTAAAGAAGGAGGAGGCATTCCGTACATCAAAAGATCTTGCGTTAATTCATGCAGAGTGAAGAGCCTAGCGCCCCCCCCCCCCCACCCCCGCTGGTGGTTCTGATGTCTAGCCGGGGATGATGTGATTATGACTGTTTTAAGCCATTACTTTTCAAACAACTTTTGGTTTGGGGTTAAGGGAGCAACTCTTAACTTTATTTAATCTTTCCCTTTTTTCACAGAGTTTTGTGGCAGAAATTTGAAACACCTTGTATTTTAAAAAGACAAAAATGCTGTTCACTGCCTAATCTTTCTTTCTTACTCTGCTGTAGGTTGCATTTTAGCACTTGTTTTACCTAAGAAAGCAATTTGCTGGGGGAATTTTGTGTAATGATACCAGGGGGTACTATATATCCCCATGTGTGTACACATTTTTTGTTTGGTTTTTCTGAAAGCAATCTGAGTAAGACAGCCTTAATTATTTATAATGCCTCGAAGTTATAATATGCTGTAGGTGGAAGAGGACAGCACCTAGTAGGCAGGTCAAGAAAACTCATTGTCAAGTAGGTAGGTGTACTTTCCCGCAATATTTTTTTGTCCCTGAAGTGGAAGTAGTGTTTTTTTTTTTTTTTTTTTTTTTTTTTTTTTACTCTGAAAAGTTATCAGTAACGAAAAGTTTTCTAAACCAAAATTATTTTACTTGCAATTTAAAATAGCTGGTATTGGTGCTATGGGAAAAATGTTGACACTTTGGTGGTCTTCTCAAACTGTGAGATTATAGTTTCAAACGGTTTTTAATTTGATGTACTGTAAATTTAAACAGTGATTGTTTCTGTCTACATGCAGTTTGAGTTCAGTGGGCAGTACCTTATTTGAAATTTTTTGAAGTGGTTAAATACATGTGATACGTATTTTTATCTGCCTGTTTTACTTTTGGAATGCAAATGTTTATGAGTCATATGTTTGTGTTGTAGCTGATATTCTTTTTTCTCTTTTTTTTTATGTTACTTGTTTATTTTGTAGTGATTCACCTTTGCCAGTCTCATCCCGTGTCTGCTTTGTTAAGTTCCATGATCCGGACTCAGCAGTTGTGGCACAGCATCTGACAAACACTGTATTCGTTGACAGAGCTTTGATAGTCGTACCATATGCAGAAGGTTTGTGCTTTGTTTAACTACCTATGAGGGCATCCTATGATGACCATCTACCTCAGTATAGTTCTAGAGTGAGCGTTAGTAGCATGTTAGAAATTTAAGCTATTAACATTTTGAAACCCTTGTTATACTGCAGTCCGTGTTTTTACTTGCAGATTTTTTTAATTCTAAAAATTAGACCTGTTCTTATAAGATATTTAACTTTTTGCATTCTTTTAAAACATTTTAAGTTCGTTAAAACCGTATCCCTAATTGTAATTTCTTAAGCTGTATCTACTTAGTTAATTTAATGTTGAGTTTTATGAAAAAGTCCTGAAGGTGAATGGTTCATTCCATGCACATTTAATTTACATAGAAACCTCCAAATAAATGCATGATGTTATTTCTGTTTTGAATAAATGACTAGGTTAGTTTTATGTATGTAGTGCTCCCTCTGACAGATTAACTAAAAAAATATCCCACATTGAATTCCAGTATACCAAGGGTTGCAATGATTTTGGTTTTTATGAAAGTTCAAGATTTCCTGTAGCTTAGGTGCCAGATGGGCACTGGGTAATTTGTTTTTATGCCAGATTTTCTTGTTCATTCTTGCTATATTTTCTAGATATCTCTAAATAATAAATTCTTCTCTCTGTTATTTGTGTGTGTGATTTTTGTAGTGGAGAAGGCAAATGCAAAACTCTTCCAGATGACTGAAAAACAGTGGGTCCTCTGCAGCTACAGGGGATTCTAGACATTAACTAAAGGCCAGCAAGCACTCAAGTCCCCCAAGTGTTTTCCTGGTGTAACCATTTGTTAACTACATTTTCTCTCTTTTTACATTTTAGGCTGTTAAAGTAATTTGACAGAAAAATAATGAGCAGGGTTTTTGGATCTAAAAAAGCCACTGTGACGAGACAGCACTATATTAATTCCATTTTGTAAAATTTTCTGAGACATATTTTATAATTAGTTTGTTCCCAGTGTACTGCGACTTGATTTGCTTTTCGGTAACTATAAACTTTGATCAAAGAAAGCACTGAAATATGATAAAATTACTGGATTTTAAGCTAACTAACGTAATGCTGACCAGAATTTAAATGCTATCCCCTTAAATGAACTGGTCAGTGGAAGCAGAATTTCGATGTTGTTAACTTTAGATGCTATCTCAGAGCTTTGAATACCAGTGTGAACATTTACACCGTGCCGTGTAAAAGTTGTGAAATGTCTAGTCCTTAAAACTTAGAAAAATTGCCTTTGTGGTTTTCTAAGAAATTAAATTGCATTCATAGATGGGTTAATAAGTAAGGCATGCTATGTAATAGTAGTACATCTATCTCCATGATATTAAAGTGTGTGAGCCCTGTTTTAAGGTTTTAAAATATATGTGCTGATAAGCGTTTGAGTTAGTGTGTTTTGATTAAGCAATTTCTTTTATATCAGTGTGCCTGTTGTAGGATAAGACGTATCACCAAGAGAAAATTTACAGAATTCAAACTTAGGATAAGTAAAATACAGTTTTTGAAAAAAAGTTCAAATCATGTGAGTAATGTGCAAAACTTAGACTTTAAATTTAAAGAATTCTTACTGGCTAAGTATCCTATTCCCGAGTCCTGAACATAATACAGTATATCATATAACTGGCTTTCAAAAGTATTTTTAGACTTGTAGTAACCTTTCTAGATCTGTTCTGAAAATGAAATATTTAGGAGGGTATATAGAATTACAGAAATATTTTAAGTTCCAGAATCTGTTTTTGGTGTATTTGATTTATTGGTATGGTATGCTGTATTAATGTTACCACCGCTGAATAACTGATGTACTCAATCCCTTTGTCACCATTCACCCTAGTTTTTAGCTCTTAACACTTTGGTGTTGGCTCTTGGTCAGTGTTTTAGAACAATAGACACAAAGTGTACGGTAAGGAATAGTCTTAATTGGTAAAACTGAGATAGCTGGATTTGGAAGGAACTCGTAATAGTAATGGATTTGGGGGTTATTTAGGTTCCTTGGTTAATGTTTGTTTCTTTTGTCTGTTTCTTTTTCTTTCATTTCTACACATTCATGCAGTATTTCATGGTTCTATCAAAGCAGCAGTAAAAAAAATACTCTTGACGCATGAAAATTAACTGGTGAGGGGCCTCATTGCTATTTTTAAATTGTAGTTTTATTTTTAAATAGTCTTTTTTAAATCAGAGGATCAGATGCATGACTTTTTTTTTAATGGATGCAGATCTTCTATCAGGTGTCTCACAATAAATTCAAGAGGATTTTAGTTTGCCAGAAATGTTGCAAATGCACTAATTTGAGTAAGATGTTGATACTTAATATTATCCTCTTGAGACATAATTTTGCATGCAAAATTATCCCATAATCTTTGTAGGTTTGTTAATATTGATGCATTAATGCCCTATATCTAAATGATCTTCTCCCCCCACCCCTCCATAACTCTTGGTATCTAAATTGATGACAGCTCTGACACAAGCAAGATAACAGTGCTGTGTAGTATACATTTGTTTATATTATCGGCACTTCTCAGTATAGGTGGAAGGAACCATTACCTTTATTTAACAGTGGTTTTTCTTTTTTGTTGTTGTGTTTTACAGTTCTTTTCCCTGGTTCAGCCTGAACTATATACCAGGCCCTGCTGAAAATACCACCCAACAGTTTTCTTCTGCAGCTTATCCAGTTTCTCTTAAGTGCCCTGTACATATTGTATGTTTTATGATGAGATGCAGTTTCTTAATATGTATTACAGAAATACTACTGGTATTTGCAAATATGTAGTTTAATTGTATTATTGAACTCTCATTTTGGGGGCTTGGGCACATTAACAGATTAATCCATCTGTATAGGGCTTTTGCTGTTGGATAGAATTTAAATTGTCTACATAAATATTTGTTTAGGGCCCTTAGATTTTATCTGAATACACAGATTAGGCTTTTAAAAACAGACATACATGTTGTTTTTGGCTTTAGGAGTTTGGCTAAGTTAGCTTTTGAACTGAGTTAGCTTTTGAACTGACACTTATGTAGCAGCATTTTTGGTATGGTTAGCATGGCACATGTTGGAACATAAAGCATTTTACTGTACAGGTAAGGAATGTGCCATGTTGTTTTACCTATTCTCTTTCTTTCTTACCCACTTTCACACGCACGTCCTGTGTGTGTATTCAGAGACCTTCAGAAACATTCATATTCATTTTCATGAGTCAGCAAAAGCCCTACGCTTGATTCCAACAGAATATTTCCTTTACATACTTTTCTTCTCTTAATTTTTACAAAATTTGTATGGTAGGTGTAAAAGAAAATCATAGTAACTGTACCATATTATTAACCCCTAAATCAAACTTTTTTTGTCTTGTGTATCTTGATTTTTCTGTGTGCTTTATAGTGAAGCAGCCGACACGAGTCGTTGTTCATAAAACAGCTTTTGAAAGTTGAGAGCACACCCCTGGAGAACCGACTGTGCTTGCTTACGTTTGGTTCATGACTTAAAAATCGAGTACAGGTGATGAAATCTTGGCAGTGTTAACAAAAAAGTAGTGTGTATTGTGCTATTTTTTTTTTACTCTAGAAACTTAACCATTTGTAGAGAAAAAGGAAACAAATTTTCACACATTGAAGTTTCATTCTGACATAAAATTAATGATAAATAATCATAGAAGTCAAGCTTTATATTTTAGCGAACATAAGTACTTTCAACAAACTCAGGTGGTGTATCAGGGAGACATTTTCTGGGTGTTTTTGTGTGTTTTCTGTCTTGCAAAAGAGCGTGTTCTAATGCAAGGATGTTTCTCTGCAGGAGTTATTCCTGATGAGACTAAGGCTTTGTCTCTGTTGGCACCAGCTAATGCAGTGGCAGGTCTTCTGCCCGGTGGTGGACTCCTGCCTACCCCCAACCCACTTACCCAGGTACTCCCAGTTCTGTCGAACTCCTAAAGGGTGGAAAGGAACGCAGGATTGTGGGAAAATCTAAACATACCTGAGCTTTTTCAGTGCGGTCATGATTAGAGTTCACAGAGTGATTCCACGTGTGCCTAGTATTGTAAGAGGCTGTCTTAGATATGATCATAAGTACTAAAGGAGATCTCTTGGAAGTTTGCATTTTAAGAGCATTCTGAATATCGTAAATCTGCTATATTTGGTTTGCCGCTAGCTCTCAAAATAACCCATAAGGAACTGTTGTGGGCAGGGCTGGAATCTCATGAGACCTGAGACTTCTCTGGAACATGCTGTTAAAAATAGTATGTTCATTTGGACCCAGAAAGAAAATAAAGGTGAAATTTGGACTTACTGTGTTTTTATTTCCCCACTCAATGCCCTTTGATCTTTTGCTCTTGAGGTTTGAATTAAGCACGTGGCTTGAAATAAAAATGAATTCTTAAAGCAGATTTTTTTTTTTAACATGGGGAAGGTGACATAAAGTTGAAGAACATTTTTGCTAGGTAATGTTTCTAACCCTGATAGTATATACTGTTTGAGAACTAAAAGGCTCTTTAAATGTCATGTATTCTCATTCAGAGAGATTAGAACTGATCAGTAGTGGTTTCAGAGATAATAGTGAACAGCAAGCCTCAACCAGCATTTTTTTTATAACAGCATTACTTTCTATTTTTCATTTTGCCTTTCTATTTTTCATTAACTGTTGTATTTGAAGTTAACTATTAAGTGAACCATGTAGTACCAGAAAAAGGCTGAAATCAGGAATTCCCATCTTTTTTAGTATAACTTTGTCGTTTAAGGCCTCATTTTTTACTTACAAAATGAGGATCTGGGTAATTTGTAGATACCTTCAACATACAAAATTGTGTAATAACGAAGGTAGACATTTTTATAGTGACACTACTTGAGTTGTACTCCATAAACAAAGTACGGGAAGTTTGGTACCTTTTATTTGCTAGATATTACTAGAAGAGCTTTTAGCACAGTTCTTAGCAAGTTAGACTGCCTCCAAAGCTATAGGACTTTGCATGGTCTGCATCTGTTAACTGAGTAGAATTATGTCAGGCAGGAGACAAAAAGAACATGTGGTGATATGAATAGGGAAAGGTTAATATAAAGAGTTACTAACTAGTAACAGGAGGTAACTTCGCAGAACGCCCAGTGAATACAGTAATTGCAGTTAGAGGAAGTACTTGGGATGCTGAGGAAGAAGGAACACAGATGAGGGGGTACCTCTTCCCCCTTTCAGGCTAAGTTTCAGATCACCTTCAAAAGGATGGAAGTACCAAGTCCCCTGGGGTGCCCACAGAACTCGTAGGAAGCTGCCCAAGAGGATGATACCGATGGTCACTAAAGAAGTGAAGGCCACTGGGCATCCCACTGTGGTTACTGTTACAACCAGAAAGTGAACATTGGAGCCAGGAAGAAAAACCCCTTCTACAGTGTCCTCCTTCTGCCTCCCCCTACAGATAAAGCTTAACACCGTGCCAGCTGTCGAGGGAGAAATGCTTATAAGGGTTCTGCTTTCATTGTCACAAAACAGGGCAAAGAACAGTGGATTTGGAGCTAAGAAGCAACAAATGTTTATCATTTTTGGCACACAGATATGTAAAATTCTTGTATCTTTTTCTAATTTCTGGTTTTAGGGATAAATGTGCTGTCGTGAGTGAAAAATGAAGCTCTAGTATATATTGCAGGGGTTAATAGGCAAAGTACAGCCCTTGGGCCAGACCCTCGTTTTTGTTAATTTTGATTGGAACATGACCGTGCCTATTTGCTTATTAGTATTTTCTTTGACTGTTTTCAGGCTGCATTGGCATACATAGCTGAGTAGTTGCAACACAGCGCACATAGCTACAGACTTAAATTAGTTCTTATGTGGTCCTTTAAAGGGAAAAACAATGATCCTTCAGTATCAGAAATAAAAGTTAAATTTTAAGTAAATAAAATTTGAAATTTCACAGATTGGCGCTGTTCCATTGGCTGCTTTGGGAGCTCCTACTCTTGATCCTGCCCTTGCTGCACTTGGGCTTCCTGGAGCAAACTTGAACTCTCAGGTATAACTTCATACCCTTCAACTTTGAGCTCATTTTTATTTTTTTTTTTAATTTATTTTTTATTGGTGTTCAATTTACCAACATACAGAATAAACCCCAGAGCCCGTCACCCATTCACTCCCACCCCCCGCCCTCCTCCCCTTCTACCACCCCTAGTTCGTTTCCCAGAGTTAGCAGTCTTTACGTTCTGTCTCCCTTTCTGATATTTCCCACACATTTCTTCTCCCTTTCCTTATATTCCCTTTCACTATTATTTATATTCCCCACATGAATGAGACCATATAATGTATGTCCTTCTCCAACTGACTTACTTCACTCAGCATAATACCCTCCAGTTCCATCCACGTTGAAGCAAATGGTGGGTATTTGTCATTTCTAATGGCTGAGGAATATTCCAGTGTATACATAAACCACAGCTTCTCTATCCATTCATCTTTCGATGGACACCGAGGCTCCTTCCACAGTTTGGCTATTGTGTGGCCATTGCTGCTATAAACATTGGGGTGCAGGTGTCCCGGCGTTTCATTGCATCTGTATCTTTGGGGTAAATCCCCAACAGTGCAATTGCTGGGTCGTAGGGCAGGTCTATTTTCAACTCTTTGAGGAACCTCCATGAGCTCATTTTTATAAATAAAGGATTTGTTCCATTAACTGTTAAAGTTTGCATTTCCAGAACTGGAGATAACTGATTACTGTAGTATAGTAATAATTTTTTTTATTACTTTATAAAGTTGTTAATGAGAAGTTTAAAAGGTCACTGCATCATTAGCCCCTTGACCATTAAAGAATCTCTTGCTTTATGTAGTTTAGAGTAGTTTCACGGGGAGCCGAGTACATCAGTATGTTTGGAGGCAGTAAACAGTCATGAAAGGTTCATAATTTGTTTTCTTGTTATTTACTCTCTTAGAAGTTTTGTTTTCTTTCATTGTAATTTGGCGAAACTTTTTTCCTGAAGTCCTGACCTTGTGGAAATCTTTTATTATACTGCCTAAGCAGTTGGAGTTTTGTTTACACGTTTCTTTGAAACTGAGCTAACAAGCTTGTCAAAAAGTCTCAAAATAAGCAGGAGGTAAACTGTTTTATAAGATTTAGACTTTACAGCTTCATAATATTTTTACTTGCTAAAGCACTCAGCTTAATATGTGTTTTCACTGGCATTATATTTCCGTTGGTCTTCATGTCCCTAAAATATTACTTCTGTAAGTTGCCCAGATTATCTTAAGGCATTTCAACATATTGAAAAAATGAAATAGCGATCATTTATGTTTTCTCACCGTTGCTGTATTTTTGTTTTTGCAGTCTCTTGCCGCAGATCAGTTGCTGAAGCTAATGAGTACTGTTGACCCCAAGTAAGGATTTTTTTCTGTGTTTACAGCGGTGTTACGGATATATAGTATGTGAATGGTGAAGATATTAGATAGTTAAAAGTTCTTTCAAATTATACAATACAGAATTTGTTTTCTAGAAACAAGGAGCAAAATTCAGACGTAAGCCCATTTATAAAGGGTTTTTTTTAGTGTAAGTTGAATCTTTCTGAACAGTTGTAAACACCTTCTGCCAGGATGACAGGAAAAGAGCTAAGTGTTACCCTTAGTTAATTCACTTGAAAAATGTATACATACAAAGTACCTACTAGAAGTCTGTACCTTCATAGCATTTTTACTCTAGTCAGAAAGGGAGACATATTCAAATACAGTAAAGTATCTGCATCCAGCAAGAAGTCCACAGATGCTATGGGAACTTACGACAAGGAGACCTTCAGGTTAAGATGGGAGAGGCGGAGCCTGGGAGTCAGGGAGACAAGTGAAGGAAACACTATCCCAGAGCAGAAACCTAGCACATGTCACCTAATACCAACGTCTGTTTTTAGGTGCTTTGAAGAGTTCTCTGTGTGCCGTTAACAGTCAGGTTCTGTAGTTTATAATGTAACAAAAGTCATGAGATGTTTCACTTGATAATTTTTTGATATATTAAAATTGAACTTAATGTTTTTCCTGCTTGGTAAAATCCACGATAAATCAGTGGGAGAGCACGGGGGGAAGGAGAACAGAATCATTTCACTATAGTAGTTTAGTGCCTTTTTTCTTAAAAATTACCTGGTAAAATCTTAGCGTGTACTTACCGACCAGCATATAACACCAGCACAGTTGAAATTCCCTCTGTACCCATTTTTGTTTACATTGCCCTTTCTCCCATAAATGATTAACTGTCCTGCAGTCGTCTGTAATTTTTTCACACACGTATAAATCCTTAAAAGGGTCATCTTTCCAGTCAGCAATTTCATTGAGTAACTTTGGTGTGCCATCGGCTTCTGCCTCGTTATCTGTCCATCTGCAGCCTTACAAGTAATACTCTTGCCCAGCAAAATTATGTTGCTCTAGAAAGTTTATAAATTATATGAAGGAAAGTTCTGTCAATCAAAAATCTTTGGCATCTGTATGTTCATGGGTACTGGCATTTCTTACCCTGTGTTAATGGAAAGTTAATGGATGTTCAGCAAAATTAAATAAGTACTTTCTCTTATTCCAGGTGTCTCTGGGTCTTTAAAATGCAGATGCCATTGTAAATATTGGAAAGGATCCTCCTATACTGTACATACCTTTACCTAAACTAACATGAAATCCTCCCCCTTTTCAAGTAGTATCTTACTAAGATGATGGTATATGAAACATTTACACATTTATTTGTAATACTGTTGTGTGTTTTAAAATACTTCAGATCTCAGTTCTTGGTTCTATTTCAGGTTGAATCATGTAGCTGCTGGTCTTGTCTCACCAAGTCTGAAATCAGATACCTCTAGTAAAGAAATAGAGGAAGCCATGAAGAGAGTACGAGAAGCACAGTCCCTAATTTCTGCTGCTATAGAACCAGGTAAAATATGTTAGGTGGTTGTGTTGAATCTTAAACCATAGGATTGTTGGTGAAAATGATGGTTGCTTAAGTTTGGGAATAATGTTGAGTAATACTGTAGTCATTTTTTAATTTTCTAAATTGTGATAAAAGATGACGTAGTAGAGTGATCTCTCCTGGGTGAGGGTAGGGGATATGTCACCCTGATATTTGAAAATATCTGGAGGTACGTAATTGTTAGGCTGTACCAAGTGCATCTCCAGTGGGAGAGGAGCAGGATGTAGCTGAACATCCTACGATGCTGAACATCCTACGACACCCTACCCCATCCCTCAAAGAGTAATGTGTTCTTGAATCCTAGAGCCTGGATTTATGTTGGCATCTGTTGGGATCGCCTCCTTGATTTTAGTCTTTTATTTGACCTAGAGAACTTTCTAAAAATGCTTCTATTAATGACATTTGTTTAAAGAAAAGCAAATACCTTATTCTTCACAGATTGTCTTTCTGAGATGAAATGATTATCCTACCGTCTGCCCTATATAGATTGAATGTTTCATCCTGGATTATTTTTCCCCCCATTAAATAACGTTTTACTGATTTTTCACTCGTATTTCTTAATAAATGGCAAGGTTTTAGGTATATATAGTTTTAGGAAGATGATTGTAAGTGTAATGTTGGATAAATTAATACCAAGTGCTTTATATCAGTTATTAAATCATCAGAATCAGTGAGTCCAAGGCCACAAGGCAAGCAAGCAGTAGGAGCTTTAGATGGACGGCTGGATATATGTGACACCAAAGTAGGGCACCATGCTGCAACTTTCTGTTCTTATCGAACACTCAGCTAGTAATTGGAATTACTAAAAGTGATTTACTTATAAATCTGAAGATTTTTCTTATTAATACTGACATTTGCAATAAATTATATTAATAAAATGATCTAAGTGTGAAAGAAAAACTTAATCTCACTTTGATTATAGACCATGTATGGAGAATGCAGTGGCTTTAAGTCTCAAGTTAAAGGAATTGTTTCAATGTTGTTTAAAAACTAGGAAATGGGAGTCAAATCATCTGGGTCTGTCTCCTTCTAACTTATACATTGAAAACTGGAGAGGAAGAGGAGGTGCTCAGATTAAGAAAGAGAGCTAAGCTTACTAAAATCCAGTTCTGTCATAGAGTAGTATAGTGCAAAGAGTGAATGAGTCCTGACGTTCTGGAATTGAAGGATAAATATTAAGCCTGTGTATTAACCGCTTTAACATAAATATACAGGAATTTCCTTAGCAGAGGAGCATAGACCTAGGTGGTAAAGAAGGAACATGTTAATGGAGCAAGAATTTAAAAATCCCTATATTTCTGGTTATTTTGAATCTATTAAATATATTTATCTTACAGTTAAGTGCTGGTTGGAGAGAGGTTATTAATGCATAACAGATGAAAGTAAAGTTGTAATCTGGGTGAATTATATTTAGGAAAGTAGAACCTGGGAATGGAAAAAGGGACTCTCATTTAGGAACCTATAAAGAATGAGGATAATCCTTTTCATTAGGTTGTTAATGGATAATACGTCACAGCCCTCCGAGTCTGATACAAATGAAATAGTCAAAGGGACCTTTGGCTAGCTGAAAATCAGAAGTCTAATTTGGACCTACTGAACGCCTAGAAAAAGGGATCACATAACATTTAAGGATGATATATATAAAATCTGAAAATTAAGATAATAATTTCTTAGAATAACTCCCAAATGGGCACAATCTTTCTATCTGATGACTTCTAAATCCAGATTCCTTTCTTTTAAATCCAGATAAGAAAGAAGAAAAACGAAGGCACTCGAGGTCAAGATCACGTTCTAGGAGGAGGAGGACCCCTTCGTCTTCTAGGCACAGGTTAGATTGGTTGTTGTAGGTAGTTAATTATACCTTAGACAAAGATAATTTCTGTATTTCACATTCTTCTTAATTTGCTACCTGTTAATCTACTTAGCTCTACTTGGCTAAAGTGTGTTTTAGTAACTGCTGCCGTTAGCAGAGGTTAGTGTGTGGGTTCCCATATGTATACATGGAGAAAGGAGATGGCCTGAACAGACAAGACAGTTGGTACTTTAAAGCTCCAAAATCCAAGGATGGGAGGAAGGCACTGGGAGTAGAGCGCTAAAATGAGTTAGCAAAAATTTAATTTTCTCATGAAACTTCAGATTTTATCATCAGCAACAAGTTTATTTTTCTTGAGATGATAGGCTTCATGCATTTTTTTCAAGGAAATGTCTGCCGGTACCTTAGTCTGAACAGCCAGTTTGTCGTACTTGTTCTTCCCAGTAAACGTGTTCTTTCACTTTTCACATGGGAAAAGCAGTTAGTTAAATTCACAACTCACACAATCGTGTTCCTTAATAACAACAGCCATTGAGCTTTAATTTGAGAAGTGATTTATGCATTTATTGTACAGAGCATTGCTTAAGGGACTAGATTTAATGTTTACTACTTAGTAGTACTGTGTTAATAGTATTCAAAGAACCAGATTTAAGAAAATGGTTTATATTGCTTCATCAAAGACCTCTAGTGAAAATGGCTTTTTTTTCTTTTTTTCTTTTTTCTTTTACTGCAAGGGCATACTCCAATTGCCAATGAAGAATGCAGCGACTGCTAGGGCAATTCAGTTGCTGCTGCCTTGATTTGTGCTAAGAAGATGCTATCCCTTTGACACCACCATTGCTTTTGCACCATTCAAATGTCAACATGGTGAAAAGGGCAAATATCTTGGTTTTTTTTTTTTTTTTTTTTTTTTTTTTTTTTTAAAGTGATTTTGACCTATGGACCTCATGACAGTGTCAAGTCACTTCATAGACTCCTACAAGGCTATGCATTAGTCCACTTGGCTGCTATAATAGAATACCATAGATTGGGTAGCTTACGGACAAGAGAAGTTATTTTTTCGTGTCTGGAGACTGGGAAGTCCAAGATCAAGGTCTTGGCAAAATAAGTGTTTAGTTGAGGACCTTTGTTAATAAGACTTTTCACTTTATCCTCACAGGGAATGGATGAGGGGTTTAGATCTCTTTCGTAAGGTCATTAATCCCATGAAAGCTGCAGTCTCATGACCTAATTACCTCCCAAAGGTCCCACCTCATATCATCCTATAAGAATTTTGGAAGGGACACAAAATTCAGTCTATAGCAGAATGTTACAGGGTTGTCCTCTATTTTTCTTTTTTTTCTTACCTCCCATCTTTCCCTAGCGTGTCTCATTCTTAAAGATATCTTTCAAAAAAACCAAGTCTGGATCATGTTAATCTTTGAGGAGCGCCCTTATTGGCCTTAAGAACGTGGTAAATAAAACCTGAGAATGGCATTCAGGTTTCTGTACTATTCAGCCCAGTTTATCTTTCCACACTTGTTCATTTGCCACTCCAAAACACTTAACTACAGTACTTTTTGCCTAAATATACATTTCCGTACCCCTCCGTGTTTTTGCTCATAATATTCCCTTCTGCCTAACACTCTTTGCCACATCTTCATCTGCACCCGAGGAACTCCAGTTTAAACAAAAAGGAAAAAGCAAACACTCAGGATCAGCTAAAATTTTACTCTTTATGTGAAATAATTGGTACTAATTATCCTAATTTTCCAGACTATGCTCTTAGGTTTAACACTTAAAAAGTTTGAGAACCTAAGTCCTTTTTCTGTATAGAACCAGTACATACTACTGTTAATCAGATTTTAATTTGAGTTACTTCAGTATGGACCAATGGGAAATAACAGTGAGACACTTAATTTCTTGAACAAGAGTGTTTTTGGACACTTGAAATAACCACGTCATAACAGGGAATTATTATGAGCAGTATTATCTTAAGCATCTTGGCTTGTAAAATGACATACTTTCAACAAACTTTTTAATATGCTAATTTCATATATTTCTCTGATTTTTCTAAGAACTACTGTAAGCTACTAAGTGTGTTAAAGTAGTTCTGCAGCACATTACTCTTAAAAAAATAACTTTCAGGACCTTATAGTGAACAGATGGACGCGGTACCTCTGCTTATTAGGTATTTGAAACTATTTTACATTATTAATTATTTAGGAAGACATTCTAAGAATGTGCTTATGATTTGTAGTTTCTGTATCTGTTTTTTACATATACATTAAAGGTAGGAAAAATGAATTACTCCATTTATTTAAAATGATAGTGAGTTTAAGGTTTTCTTAAAGCCAAAAATCCTCAAAAGATGAGTAATACTTCATTCTGATAACATCAATTTTTTGTTTTCCAATATCTTTCTAATTTTTAAGAAGAAATTGATGATTCTGGTATTTTAGAGTCAATATCACCCAAAATAATACTGGTAAAATTTTTACCTTTTGCTAGAGTCAGGCACTATAGTAATTACTCAAAAGTATAGTGTTGAATAAGACAAATTTACTGCCCATTTTTATGAAGCTTACTGAACAGTAGGTAAGCATTACATGAACAATTTCTAGGCTATAGACATGTTATTGAGAAGGGATTGTTTTAGCAGTTTCCAAATATGGTCAAAAATAGATGATTAAAATGGAAGTTTATTCAGGAAGACCCTAGTGATGAGTTTTGAAACAGCGATTTTTAGAGGAGGAGGCAACAGCAGACGTATTAGGACGCTAGCAAGAGGAAAGAAGGGCACCTACACTAAGGCACTGAGATGAACTTTTAAATTTCATTTTAAGTAACAAATACTTTAATATAGATGATACTGTTTTTGTTTGTGGAAGTAATAGTCTCAAAGAATGCTCTCCACTTGCTGGCTTGCAACTGAGATTTGAATATAGATCTTTATCACTTTTAAAGTGTCTGTCCTCTGGGCATCTTGAAAGAACGAATGTGAAAAGTTTTAGGCTATAATAGAAGTTTCCCATAGAAGCACATTCAATGGTCCCTAGAAGTTAAATGATAAAAGTCTTATGCAAAGGATGCAATTTATTTTTAATTATTCTTAAAAGAGAATGAAACAAAAGGATTAGTGACAACATCATAATGTTAATTGTGCTTCTGAAGTCCTGGAAGAGAACGTGTACAGGATTGAGGAAACAGGTAGGGAGAGGGCCCAGAGAAATGCTTCTGTTATGTGACAGGAAAGAGGTGATGATGTAGAGGCAGTGACAGTTTTGAAGGGAAATGAGAGTTAAACAGTTTGTGCTGAGTTGTATAGATCTATGTCGGGCTCCATTGCTTGGCTTTCTCTCAAATTATAAATCAGAGAAGTGAAATAGTATTTCAGAGAACAACTAGAAATTGTAGAAGGCAACAACACACTAAGTGGTTTCATTTATAGAATGGGAATAATATGCTTTATTATGATTTATTATGTCAGTACTTATGCTGAGAATAATTTAAAGCATGTAGTAAGCACACATAAGTGTTTGGTATTGATAAATAGACTTAACCTGCAGTAGGGAGGAATCCCATAATACACATGCTAAAATATTCTATGTAGTTGTGGAAGATGCTGCTAATGAATCAGATACTTTTTATTTTCCTTTATTCTCTAGCATGATTTTCAGGTTCAGAGTTGTAATGTCAGAGGCATAGGACTCTTTTGACAGGTTGAGTAAAAAGATTAAAAGGTGAGAAATTCCAGGTATTAAGTATTCATTTCTAGGGTATCAAAGATGTTTTAGGGGCCCCTTGGCGGTGCCTCAGTCAGTCGAGCATCCGACTCTTGGTTTTGGCTCGCTCAGGTCATGATCTCAGGGTTCTGGGATTAAGCCTTGCTATCTGGCTACAGGATCTGCTTGAGATTCCACCCCCTGCCACCCCCACCACCCCAACCCTCCAGTCACTCCAAGATACGAAAATCTTAAGAAAAAAAGTTTTATTTATGGACTAAATAATACCAGCAACCGATTGAAATTTACCCCCACTTATTGATGGGTAACCCATATATCTGAATCATTTGATGCTAGTAAGCCAGTCACAAACCTAGTCTTTCTGCCTTTATTAATGTGTATTGGCTTTCTTTTGCATTATTAGGCGGTCAAGAAGCAGATCAAGAAGGAGATCACATTCGAAGTCAAGGAGTCGGCGACGATCCAAAAGTCCAAGGCGGAGAAGATCTCATTCTAGAGAGAGAGGTAGAAGGTCAAGGAGCACATCAAAAACCAGGTACGGTGGACCATTGACATTAGTTGAGAAGACAGATTTGAGAGTTCCCAAGATCCTAAATACGGGCTACTTACCGACAAAAGAGTTGATGAAAGGACTTAAGGTTAGATTGGAGAAAGGAACTATTTCAAATTTGTAAACTTGAGATTTCTCCTTAGAGCTGAAAACCTACATAAGATTTCTTTGTAGTAAAAATTTTTAGGTGACCTACTACCTTCTTTCATTTCCTTCTTTACACTCAACCCTGCTAAAGCTATAGTGCTACCACCATTCCTCCTGATAATGCTGGAAAGTTTATGGCAGACAACTATGCCTTAATTCACCTTTAAAAAAATCCCGTTATCGGCACCTTATAAACATTAAGCATTGCTAGATTGTAAACACTGAGCCGTGCTTAAGACAGTCCCCTTATCTCATGATGGGAATGAGTTAGAGGTTAAAGTTGAGGATTCATTAAACAGTCATCGTACCTTAACATTTTCTTTTGACTTAAACATGCATTCTTTCAGCAGTGGTCTTTCATATAGGGCCAAACCCTTTTAAGATAATGGGTAGTCCGTCTTTTTCTTTTTTTTTCTTTTTTTTCTTTTTTTTTTTTTTCAGAGATTTTTCATTTATTCCTGAGAGAGACAGAGAGAGGCAGAGACCCAGGCAGGGGGAGAAGCAGGCTCCATGCAGGGAGCCCAGTGCGGGACTCGATCCCAGGACCCTGGGGTCGCGCCCTGAGCTGAAGGCAGGCGCTCAACCGCTGAGCCACCCAGGGGTCCCAATTAATATGTAGTCTTTTTTGTTGTTGTTTTAAATTTTTATTTATTCATGAAAAGAGAGAGAGGCAGAGACATAGGCAGAGGGAGAAGCAGGCTCACCTCAGGGAGCCCGACATGGGACTCGATCCCGGGACCCCGGGGACACGCCCTGGGTGGAAGGCAGCTGCCAAACCGCTGAGCCACCCAGGGATCCCTAATATGTAGTCTTGAGTAACATTTGCCATGTCATTGTATTTGCACTTGAACAATCTTCACAGTAGCAAGAGAACTATCACTTTTAAAAAGTGCTTAGGGGGCAGCCCGGGTAGCTCAGGGGTTTAGCAGTCTGCCTTCAGCCTGGGGCATGATCCTGGAGACCCGGGATCGAGTCCCACATCAGGCTCCCTGCATGGAGCCTGCTTCTCCCTCTGCCTGTGTCTCTGCCTCTCTATCTCTGTATCTCTATGAATAAATAAATAAAATAGATTTAAAAAATAAATTTAAAAAAGGGGCTTAGGCTTTTATTATTTTTTTCACATTTATAGTTGTCGCACACGTACAGTTGCACAATGCTAGTGTTTTTTTAGCAACTGTTTCTTTCTAAAATATTTGCCTAATTTTCTAGAAGCGACTTTTTATACTATTGTCCATTTATATATTTAATTATGTAATTAAAAATAATCAGAGTCCAAAAAAGTTTGTTCTTGGTGAGCATGTAAGTCAACTGGGAACAAAGTTTTGGGGGTGGCTCTGCTGAGTATTCAGCCGTGAGGAGGCTTTTAGTTATTCTATTTTACAGAGGGGGTTCTCTTAATCCAATTGATTAAGCAAAGCTGAATAATGAAATGTGTATCATACAAAGAGGAGTTGGGCATGCTTTCCCTCAAGGGCCTTTTTTTATACGAGTGGGATCAAGGTAATTACCAAGGAAGGCTCCTTGTTAGTAGTTTGGGAAGATGATTGAGAAGTGACTGGTGGTTGCGTTCTGACGGTGTTGACTGCACTTTGGAGCGTGGCTGTAGGCAGAGGATGTTGTTTACAGAGTTAGCGTAAGTACCTGGAATGGCAGGGTAGCGAGTAGTACCGGGGAAACTAGATGAGGTCGAAGAGGTGTTGTGGGACAGGTGACAAACCGGAGGCTGTGGTGTTGCCACTGCCGAGTTTGTACCTGCCCCAGGAGGCAGTGGGAACAGACGGAAAAGTTACAGGATGGAGGGTTACTGCTTTCAAATGTGTACTTTGGAAGGATTTCTGATAGAGGATCAGTTTGGGGAAACATGAGGGAGTCCTTAAGGGCGACTCTAATCACAGTAACTAGAAATTAAAGAATTGGAACGAGGAGGGGGTAAGTCATGGAAGCAGGGTGACCAAAGAGGGGAAGGACTTAGAAAAACAAGAGGAATGAGGGATACTGGGGGGCCCAGGTGGCTCAGCAGTTGAACATCTGCCTTTGGCCCAGGGTGTGACCCCGGGGTCCTGGGATCGAGTCCCACGTCGGCTCCCTGCATGGAGCCTGCTTCTCCCTCCTCCTGTGTCTCTGCCTCTCTCTCTCTCTCTCTCTCTCTCTCTCTCTCATCAATAAATACAATCTTTAAAAAAAGAAAAGGAATGGAGGGATACTTCCAATCTCTGCCGTTACAGTCGAGGATAGGTATAGGTGTGGGTGCAGGACTTCCCATTCAACAAATATGTTGATTACCTTTACCCAGGATCTTGGGGAGAAGGGTAATCTGGGGGAAATGCTGCAGGAAGTAAAAGTTAAATGTACAAGAATATGTGAAAGATTGAGAACTGAGGTATGTGTGGGAACAGCCCAGTGTGATGGGGTATTTTTCTGATAGCTTTGGAGAGCCCAGAACGTGTAGCAGGAGAAAGTAGGTGGGCGTGGTCCATGGTGTAAAGGTCAGCAGCAGCGCAGGGTATGTGCTTGGGAAGAATATTGGTAATTGATGATTAAACGTGGTAGCACTTCGTGGGTTTGGGCCTGAGAGTAGAGGACGCAGGGCCGTGTGAATGGGGAAGCTGGTGACCCGCTGGGAGGAGAGGGGCCGTTGAGGAGCCTGGAGATCGTTGTGAAAACTGTTGGTGTCTGTTGCCAGCGTACCAGGAAATTGGACAACATCCTGTATTATTTTTTCACCGCATAGTCTGTTTTGCTCTATTGGAGAGAAGTTTATGTGGAACAGCAGGAAGTGGAATTTGTCTCTAAGTTATTTCCCACTGATCTGCCACTTCAGCTCGTTTCTGTAAGGAGGTGGCAGCGGAGCTCGTTGTGCCGGTGTTATTTGCAGCGCTGTGTTAATTTAATGCGTTCGTTAAAATTGTGTTTGTTTATTAGAGACAAAAAGAAAGAAGACAAAGAAAAGAAACGTTCCAAAACACCACCAAAAAGTTACAGCACAGCCAGACGTTCCAGAAGTGCAAGCAGGTGAGGGGGTGGTACTGTGTTCTTGGCACCTTTTATAACTTGCGCAAGAATATCCGTGGGCCGTGGGCATGAAATGGTTTCCAGTTCGTAGGTGCATACGTCAGTGTCGACGTTTTTTAAAGGCCATTTGTGAAGAATAACGTGAAGGGTTTTTACTTCATGTTTTCCCGCGTTCTGTTTGAAATGACATGGAATTCAACAGAGGTCAGGTTTTAGGTTTGCCAAATACATAGCACATCCTGATTCGGTCTGTCGGTGACGTCTTAATGGCTGAGATACGCTGAAGTGCTACATTAACTTCATTACGTCATGTTTAAAACATCCACGTGCATGCAGGCACCGGTTTATTGATAAAATGAGAGGCCTTGTATGTAAGTTCCGATCTAGGTCCTTTATTGTGCCACAGTGAAAATTTCGGTGTTGCAGCTTCACTGCACAGAACCTGTATTTTTCGCTCCCGAGGTGGTTCCGACGCCTGTAGGAAGCGTCGCCTGCTTCCATCGTCTTCCACACCCGCTTGCACTGTCGCGCTGCCGGGCTCTGTTGTGGTATCTTGATTGTGCAGATTCACTGGGAGGCTCACGCTCTGTATAAGAAACAGCTCAGTGGATGAAAGACCTACATATAAAAGTCCAACTGAAACTTTCGAGAAGAAAACATAGAATTAACTCTTTATGGCCTTGCATCTGGTAGTGGTTTCCTCGATGGCAACGAAAGAGAAATAGAGAAAAATTGGAAATCATCGCTCCTAAAGGCGTGTGTGTCAGAGAACACGATCAAGAAAGTCAGGATGGCCCAGAGTGCTAGGAGGTGCTTGCAAATCGTAGAGAAACTAGGAAGGCCCTTGTTACCTGGGACGTGCGAAGGATTCTAGACGTAACCAAGTGCCAGTGGGTCGTGAGAGGCTGAGGGGAGTGCAGATCAGAAGCACTGCGCGTCGTGCTTTTTCTCTCGATGCTTACATCAAAAATGTGGCGTTCCCAGAAGGGGATGGCGAGATTTTTTTTAAAAGATGATAACCAGTGGTTGGGGAGGATGTGAAGACACTGGAACTCTGTGCGTTGCTGGTAGGAACGTAAAATGGGGCAGATGCTTTGGGAAACCATTTGGCCATTCCTTAAAAAGTCCAGATTTCTTGACACAGTAGTTCCCTCTGGGGGTGTAAAGCGCCGCGGCCACACGGACACGTCTTCGCAAGTGTCCTAGCAGCCAGCGCCGGCAGCCCAGGAGTCCGCCCGCATGTCCGTGAACTAACTCGGGTCGACAGGGGCCCGGGCCTCCGGGGAGGACCGTTCAGCGGTTCACAGAGGGAAGGTGTCCGCTAGAGGCTCTGGGGCAGCACGCGCGACAGCCGCCTGGCCCCGGCCGCGTGGCGCCGACCCCGTTGGCAGGAAGTGTCCGTGAAGTGTCCACAAGGGGCAGGTTGAGGCGGGGCTAGATGGTGGCCAGGAGCGGGGCTAAGGGCGGGTGCCCGCGGGGGCACGGGGGCGTCCTCCCTGGAGCACGGCGCGGCCTCGCCTCCGGCCTCCGCAGAGGTTTGAACCCGCTCCACCCGGGTTACCCTGGGGGGCGGTTGTGCGGGTCCAGGGCTGCAGGGACCGTGTGACGAAGCCTGAGAGCTGGGGGCCTGGGGGGTCACGGGGCGAAGGGCGAGGAGGAGCCTGAGCAGGTGTGTGGAGTCCGGTGTCCCTCTGTGCCTCCCCTCGGTGGTGGCCCCCCTGCGGGTCCCCGAGTCTCAAGGCGAGCGCCCGAAGCAGGAGGGGCCACGTGTGTGGGGGTGGGGGGGCACGGAGGAACAGCGCCTTCCAGAACCGAGCTGCGGCCGCAGGAGCAGGCGCGGGCCGCGTGTAAGCGTGGTTGGTGCGTCTGTGCTTCTAGAGAGAGACGGCGGCGGCGGAGTCGCAGTGGCACCCGGTCTCCCAAAAAGCCTCGGTCGCCTAAAAGAAAGCTGTCGCGTTCACCGTCCCCTCGGAGGTAAGGATGTCGGTGCTGGGGCCCCGGGTCTGTGTCGTCGTCGTCGCCCGCCCCCCCCCCCCCCCCCCCCAGGTCTTCCCGTGGCTCGGTGCCCTGTGCCCTGTGCCCTGTGCCCTGACCCAGGCTGCGCAGCCGCACTCGCCGGGAACTGAGCAGTGCGTAGAGCGCGTTGGTTTGAGGCTGTGTGTGTCCCTGTCCCCCTAGACATAAAAAGGAGAAGAAGAAAGATAAAGACAAAGAGAGAAGCAGAGATGAACGGGAACGATCAACAAGCAAGAAGAAGAAAAGTAAAGACAAGGAGAAGGACCGGGAACGAAAGTCGGAGAGCGACAAAGACGTCAAAGTAGGTTTACAAACGGGTTTGCTCCGGCGCTCGGGGGAGCGCGGGGGATCTTGCCAGCCGGTCTTTCTGGAAAGACGTTTACTTCTTTATTCTCCTTGGCAAAGCAGGTCACACGGGATTACGACGAAGAGGAGCAGGGCTACGACAGCGAGAAGGAGAAGAAGGAGGAGAAGAAGGCAGCCGAACCGAGTTCCCCTAAGACGAAGGAGTGCTCGGTGGAGAAGGGGCCGGGCGACGCCCTCCGGGAATCCAAAGTGAATGGGGATGACCATCACGAGGAGGACATGGACATGAGTGACTGAGCCCGGCCCGCGGCGCCCACCTGTAAACATGCATCAGTGTCATTCCTCGTGCGACCTCAACGCTGTATTTGTTCATCTCCGACCTAGGTGTGCACAGCTCTGAGTTACAAATGGTTATAAAGCTCCTGATAGTGATATTAGTCATTTACACCCCAAAGCTTCTAGAAAACGATACACGAGTAACCAGTTGTTGACGTGGTGAGATCTGATCGAGTAACCAAGCAGCTGTACCATCCTGGTGCTGCTTCACAACACAACGAAAAGCTGCATGCGTCTCCAGCAGGCATGGATTGTTTCTGTTGTATGATCCTCTTTATTAAGTCAGTTCACTTATAGTATTTCTAGAATTTGATTCATTGCCGTATAGAGCCCTGTAGGGAATGCACTGATTGCATGTTAATTGTGGCAGGAATATCCTAAATGTCATTAAAATCCTCCAACATGATGGATCTCCTTACGGTCTTGTTTGTTGACATGACAAATTAACATTCTTCTAGTTACATCTGAAAATGAACATTTGAAATAGATAATCCTTTAAGCCTCGTGGCTGAATTTTCGTGGCTTTTGTTTAACTCTGAAAGGTTATATATATGCACTAACCTTTTTTTGATGGCTGATTAGGCTTTAATTACGAAACCAGGTTTCAGAGGAAGCGGTCTCCGGCAGTGGGTCAGTAGCATATTTTGAAGTAGAGTTGTATACTTTTTCATAAGGTGTTTGGGAATTTGTTTTCCTGAAATAATTTATTCCACGTCGTGACATCAGTGAACGCGTCTGCCTATCCTGAGTCCATCTGCAAAAGGAAGTTCTCTCTCGTCCCGATTGTCAGTTTTCCAGTCTTTTATTAATTTGTTTTAATCTCCGTGTTGGAAAAAAGGGGTAGTGCATTTTAAATTGACCTTCATATGCTTTTAAAATAAGACAAATCTACTTGATAATGTACTTTTTATTTGATCTCGAGTTGTATAAAACCAATAAATTTGTGTTACTGTTACTGCAGTAGTAACCTTATGCACACGGTGATTCCATGTTAAATGCAAAGTAGTTAGGCGACTGTTTTCTTAGTTACAGGAGTTTCGAGCTTCACTTTTGTGCAGTAAAAGCAAAAGTAGGCTACAGTCTGTGCCATGTTGATGTACAGTTTCTGAAATTGTTTTACAAGACTTTGATAATAAAACCCTTAAACTTATGCTGATGCTCCTGTAAACCTGCATTTGTGTTTATTGACACAAGAACACACCCCGGGGGTCCGAGGGGCGCGAGCGGACCCCCAAGCACAGCGGCCCCGACCCGGCGGTGCGGCCCGGCGGCGCCTTCGGGGGAGGGGGGCTCGCGGGGCGCACGGCCAGGTGCGGCCGCCCTGGGTCTCGGGCCATCGGGGGGGGGGGGGGGGGGGGGGGGGGGCGTCGTCCCAGACGGTGCCCCGAGCCTCCCCTCGTCACCCTGAGGACCCGGCGCCCCCCCGCCCCGGGGCCTCCAGGCGGAGCAGCGAGGCGCTGGGCCTCGACGTTTCCAGGTCCCAGGTCCCGGGCTCCCACGTGGGTGTCCGTCGCCCCCACCCAGGGCGGGGCGCCCTGGGCTGGGCCAGGGAAGCGGGCGGGGGGGCAGGGGCCTGGGGCGCGGCCACCTCGGCTGCTTGGCGGCTTCGGAGCAGCCGGTCCAATGTGCCCCGCTGTCCGGGTGAGCGACTGCGCCACCCCGCGGCCCGGCCCCGCGGCCCCCTCCCTGCCCGGAGCGCTGGCCTCCTCGCCGGTGCCCCCGGGGCCCCTGTGCGGACGGACGGTGCCGGGGACGCGGGGACACCCGCCTTGGGTCCGTGGGACAAGGACGGGGAGCCCGGCCCGCGGCTGCACCCGGAGAGCGCGGGCGCCATCCAGGACCGCCACCCCCCCCCCCCCCCCCCCCCCCCCCCCCCGCAGGGCTCCATCCCCCCCAGGGCTCCATGCTCCATCCCCCCCCCCCCCCACCCCCGCAGAGTTCCATCCCCAGCAGGACCTGCAGGCTCATTCTCTCATGACCCTCTACCGTTTCCCCCTGTGTAAGAATGTGTGATGCACACAAAGTACAAACGGTGCTGATCCCGTTTGCGCAGGGCCTCCGCCCCCAGTGGCCCTTAGAAGTGAAGTCGCGGGGCCTCCTGACTGGGGGTGGTGGCAGCCGCGCGCCCGCCGCTGAGGGCTCAGCTATGGGAAGTGTTTCAGCTTCCCCGAAGCCGTCCAGACCGTCACCTGTACCTGTGCTCCCGGCAGCCACCGCACCTGGCCGATGCTCCCCCTGTGACACCCGACAGGTGCAGAGGGAGGAGACCTGGGTGTCGGGAAGCATCTCCCTGAGGACAGGAATCGTGTCCTGCAGGGACGCCTGTCCCAGGGGCAGGGATACCGAGCACTTCTCAGGGGCCACCGAGGATGACCCCGTTACCGCCTCCCGACTTCCAACAGTTGCTTCGCTCACAAATGGAAGGCACGTGGGATTTTGTGGACTCCCGCAAAACCTAGGTTTTCACGTGAGATCATCAAAATGAAGGGTGTTTGGATCTGCTCACGGACGGTGCGCTTCAGGCACCGGGACACAGCGCGCACAGCGCTGCACTCAACAACTGGATTAAAAGGCACATTTTGAAAAGTCTAATATTGTGAAAAGTTTATTTGCATTTATTGACTCCTTGTTTTCACCATCATAAGAGATACATTTGCTTGTCCTTTGTGATCAAAGACATTTTGGAATGGATAATCTACTACTCTTTATGAAAGAAAAGGAGAGGAGTTAAGAACAAAATCCAAGTGCAAAAGTTCTCAGTAGTCTCCCTACCTCCAGTGTACCCCAGCAAGCCAGTCACAGCTCCGAGGAACCCAAGTCCCAAGCTGCAGGCTGCCACGCTGCTTCTGCGTCAGGTCGTCCGCACGTGTGCAAGAAGATCCGCAGCACCTTCCTGCAGGACAGCACGCTCCCAGGGAGGGCCCGGGGCAACAGCGGCCACGGCCACGGCCACGGCCACGCAGCCCCGCAGCCCTGCTCGCCCGTGCCATCACACGGGAGGACTCCACCTCCAAGTCCCCTGATCAACAAGCCTTCCCAAAATAACAGGGATCAACTGCTAGTCCATAAACCTAATCTGGGTTTACCAGCTCTTTCCACAAAATTCAACAGACCCACATACGGTGGGAGTAATTGGTCTTTGAATCTGTAACTATGATCACTTCATTATAAAATGTAATAAAATGTCAACATATGCAATGTCGTGTTTCAGCATGGAAGATGCAGCTTTATAGATGTTTATTATAAAATTTTCTTATGGTTGATGCTTTGGATTTTTAAATAAATCATCTCTTCAATAAAAGTCTCTAAATTCATTCAAATTATTTAAAATCCTGGAAAAAGTTTAGACTGTTGGTCGCTCTACAAAATTTGACAGATGCATTCTGACACATTGATCAGGATACATTTAAAAAACATTTTTTAGCTAAGCTCTTTAATATAACATAACATTTTATGACTGTTAAACATTATTCTCCCTAATTTATTTTCAGTCTTGGACCTTTAAACCGTCTTGGAATAAATATGAAAAATTTTAAATGCAAAAATGAGTAATGCATGATTTCACTTTGGAGATTAAAATCAATAAATATTTTCTCGTGACTTAAAAAAATAAACAGTAGGAATCGTCAATCCTGTGTACATTTCTGGAATTTAGCTTGTAACAAATATATTCTGTTAGCATATAAAATGTTTTTTTACCTTACTTTGAAAGCATTAAGTATGTAGGGATGTCCAAAGTACGTGGGTGGGTTTTTTTTTTTTTTAAACTGACAAGAATGCATCCATATTCCATTAAAAACAAACAGAATAATCAGAATGATGTGCACTTATTAGGAAGCGAGTTTAAAAATTTGGAGATTGTTTAAAGTGCTGAGATTTGGAAGAGGAATATCTTTAAGCATGCTAACCATACCTTATCATGAACACAAAAAGGACTTTTAAACTCAGGTTTAGGAAAAAAAAAAGAAAAAATAGAGGTTCTATGAAAGGAAGATTAGTAACAAACATTTTCCATTGAAGAAAGAATTCAGGTAAAAACAAATAGCACCACAATGAATTGCACTAAGGTGCTAAAGGAGGTACCTTATTCCCTGCAGAGTGAACGCTCCTTCTGAAATGTATTGCAACATATAAATGCAATTGTTTAATGGTTACCATTTGGTTCATTCATCTACAGAAAACTGCATTCCTTCTAGTTCATTATACTGAACAAACATTCAAATTACTGAACTATACATAATGTTACATAGTTTACATTTTATGAAAACAAAGCTTGAAGGAATATTTATAAATGTCACCTTGAATATAAGATGACAAGTTTAAAAGGGCTTCATATCTCTTAAGACATTTAATTTATGTTAATGGTCCAGGAGTGTTTTAGATATAGATATAGATATAGATATATTTATATGCATATATATTTCAACAAGAAGTGTAAAAATCTTTAAAAACAAATCACAGCACTTATAGCTGTTTTACATAAGAAGTACTCAGGGTCATTAAGGTGTCAAACTATTACACTTATAATATGTATATTTTTAAAAAGACTGAAAATGGCACATCAGGAAACTTGCCGAAATTCTTTTTAAAGGCCCATCTCATTGTATCGTATTACTGATGTGTCGGCTCAATGTAATTCCCTTTTCTTCTCAGAACACCTGTCCCTTCTACTTGGATTCACTTCTGGGTCTCTGTATCTGCTTGCTTTCCTTGGTGAGAGGACATCACTTTCCATGTCAGCTAAAGATCAGGAAAACGGCTCGGGTCTTCCTTATAGTCATCGGGTATAGTGAAGATGGAGCCATCAAATTCATCATATCGAAACTCCTGAAAAGTCACAGTGGCTGTGATCGTAGGAAACACGGGAATATCTAGAGAGGACGATCAATGACAACATTGTAAAATGTTTATCTATTTACAGACTAGAAATACTATCCGAGATATCCACGCCCCTTAAATGTAAGGAAGCACTGAATACTCGGGAACTGATGAGTCCTAATACGTGTCCAACAGTGGGTGCGTCTATTTTGGAGAAGGGCTTTGTATTGGTGGAGAGAGAGACACACCAAGGCATCAAGAATCACATCACAAGGGCGGCCCGGGTGGCTCAGCAGTTTAGTGCCGCCTTCGGCCCAGGGCATGATCCTGGAGACCCGGGATCGAGTCCCACGTAAGGCTCCCTGCATGGGGCCTGCTTCTCCCTCTGCCTGTGTCTCTGCCTCTCTCTCTCTCATTTATAAATAAGTAAAATCTTAAAAAAAAAAAAAAAAAGAATCACATCACAAATACAAGTTCTCATGGCTTCCCAACCTTAAACCTATTAAGACAGAGTCCCCCAGGTTCTTATCTTTTTCTTGGGGCCAAGAGACAGATATATTTGTACTTTTCACATTCTGGCATCTTTTCTATTCATATCATAGTGTATATACTATTCGGACCCTGAGCTGATTTCTCTTCATTCTAATACAAAAGAAATACAAATAACAAATAATTTTACATTTTGTCATGGTTAAAAACACACACCCACACAATTACATGAAGTTTAAACTCCAATGTCCCTAAGTAAAGTTTATTGGAACATACGATGCCATGCATTTACTTACTGTCTATGGCTGCTTTTGTTTTCCAACAAGAATTAAGTAGTTGTGACAGAAACCATATGGCTCACAAAACCTAAAATATTTACTATCCTTCAGAAAAAGTTAATGACCCATCTTAGGCATTGGAAACAAGGGAAAAAAACAAGTGAGTGGGAGAAAAAAATAAATCATTCATCGATGGAGATTATATCCGGGTTGGGAGACATGGGAAATAAGTGAAAGTGAGTGTAACTAAGAATATAGAGAGAGGTAGTAAAGCACGGTGGGGAGAAAGGAGTCTCCGTGTTGGAGCTCTTGACCAGGGTGGTCATGAGAAAACATCAATTAAGTGACCTTCCAGCAAAGACCTGAGCCGTGAACCATACAGCTGCCCAGAGGGAAAAAATCCCAAGCAGAGGGAACAGTACAACAGCCCTAAAAAAGACAGCGTCCCGTGTATCCTGGGAACAGCTAAGAGGCCAGTGTGGCTGACAGGTGAGTGAAAGGAAGATGAACAGGAGGAGAGACAGGCGCCCAGATCAGGTGGGGTTTAGGTCAACAAGTCTTTGGCTATTTCTCTGGATGAAAAGGAGAACCAGTGGAAGGTCGTGAGCAGGGAGGTGACGTGCACTGTGTGGGCAGATGTGATGAGAATGTCATGGAGGCTGACGAGTAAAAGGAGAGACGCGTTCCAGAAGGAGCAGACATGCAGGGAGACGATCGAGAGAGAGTTCTGTCCAAGAAGTCAGAGGAAACCTGAAGACGACCTATCATTCACAGGGATGAGGACTGTACACAAGAGAGTCAAGTCCTGGAGAGATTATCAGAACGATAACAGAGCGGAGCCAGCAGGTTTAACAGCAGGAGTATCAATTATAAACACAGTTAAGAGTGGAAGAGAGAACATGCAGTGAACAGCTGGCCGCCTCTAGTTCGGGGCTACGACACAGACACTCGGCCCGTACTGAGTGCTCCACTTTTCCCACATCTGCACAAGCATTTGGTGTTCCCATGTTTTATTTTAGCCATTCTGTTCGGAGTGTAAAGTGATGCTGTGGTTTTATTTGCCTTTCCCGAATGGTTAATACGACTCAACATTGTTTATGTGCTTACGTTCCATTTACGTATTTTCTCTGGTGAAATGTCTGTGTCTTCTGCCCTCTTCTAATGGGCCTGTTCTGTTACTGATGAGTTTTAAAAGTTCTTGTGTTTTCTTTCTTTTAACTAAGTCTTTCAGAGAGCAAACAGTCTTCACTTTTCATGATGTCTAATTCATTGATTTTTCTTTTCACACATCATGCTTGTGAAGTCTAAGAACTCCTTGCTTAAACCTATATCCCTAAAGTTTTTTCTGTTTATTTCCTAAAAGTTTTATAGTTTTACATTTTATATGTAGACTCAAGTCCATGATACCTTTTCAACTAATTTTTATACGAACTGCAGGACTTAGGTAGAGGTTCCTTTTTTTGCCTTTGGATGTCCATTTGTTGAAAAGGCTATCTTTCCTCCATCAAACTGTTATCGCATCTTTATAAAAAATTAGTGTGCATATTTATGAGGGTCTATCTCTGGATTCTCTGTCTGTCATGTTGTTTATATATTCATCCCTCAGCCTGTAGCACACAATCTTGATTACTACAGCTATATAGTAAATATTGAAACTGAATAGACAACTCACATTTTATTGTTTTTCAAAATTGTTTTGGCTATTCTTTTGGAGATAGGGTCTGCAGTTTGCAGAAGTAATCAAGTTAAAAGTCGTTAGAGTGATCTCTAATCCAATATGATCAGCGTCCTTAAAAATGGGGAAATTTGGAGACACACAGCAAGAAGTTCAGTGAAGGCAAAGATCGGAGTGACTCTTCTAGAAGACAAGGAAAATCGCCAGAAACTAGGGGAGAGGCATGGATAGCCCCGGAAGCCCATGAAAGAGACCTCAGATTTGTAACTTCCAAAACCATGAGAAAATACAGCTCTATTGTTCAAACAACCAAGTTTGTGGTATTCTGTTACAGCAGCCCTAGAAAACTAATACAGATATTCTAGATTCTTTGCCTTCCCATGTAAATTTTAAAATAATCTTGTCTGTTTCTACAAAAGACTATTGCTGGGATTGTGCAAGAACTATGCTAAACCTGCATAGCAACTGGGGAGAATGAACATCTTTCCTATGTTGAATTTTCCAATCCATGAGCATGGTATGTCTCTCCATTTGTTTAGATCTTCCTTTAATTTCATTCATTAGTGTTGTATGATTTTCAACATATAAATAATGTATATGTTTAGTCAAAATTATGCCTAAATATTTCTTTTTACAATTGTCTAATTGTAAATAGTACTTAATATTTAAATTCTGATGTCTATGTGTTCAATGCTAGTATTTAGAAATACTATTGGTTTTTTTATGTTTAATTTGTATCCTGCCATCTTGCAGAACCCATGAATTCTGGTTTCTGGTAGAATCACTAGGATTTCTACTTACAGAATTATGTCTTTTGCAAACAGAAAAAGTTTTCTTTCTTTCTGCTCTGAATGCCTTTGTTCCCTCCATTTCATTCTTTACTGTATTTATTATCCATTTGATTTCTGCAGGCTTGTAGTACTATCCCATATTATTCCTTATTTTGATAATTTGTGTTTTCTCCCTTTTTATCAGTCTTGCTGCAAATGTGTTCATTTTATCGATCTTTTCAAAGAACCAGTTCTTTGCTTCATTGACATTCAAGATTTGTTTTGTTTCCTCTTTCACGGATTTCTACTGTTATTTCCTTCTTTCTGTTGACTTTAGGTTTATTTTGCTCTTCTTTTTCTCTTACTGTCTAGTATGAATATATAATGATTAATTTTTTATTCTTTTACAATTATTGAAGTTTGTTTTATGGCCCAGGATTTGGCCTACCCTGGTATAGGAAGTTTCATGAGCGTGTGAAAAGAACGTGTATTTAGCCAATGTTGGGTAAACTGTACTATAAATGCCAATTAAGTGCTGTAGTTTAGGTGTTCTGTATCCTTGCTGATTTTCTGTCTAGTTGTTATATCAACTGTTTAGGGAAGAAGAGTGATGAAGTCTCCAATTATAATTTTAGATGTTTTCCTTTCATTTCTTTCAGAAGTTTTTGTTTCCCCTACCTTGTAGCTCTGTTCATTGGTACATATACATGTAGAATTGCTATTCTTCATGAATTGATCCTCTCATCATTATAAAATATCCCTATCTGTTTCTGATCATTTTCTTTGCTCCGAAATCTACTTTATCTAACATTAAGAGAGTTACTCCTGTTATCCTTTGATTAATGTTTACATGAAACATCCTTTCACTTTCAACCTTCCTATATCATATATGGAGGCATGAAAAGAACATATACTTGGGTCATGTTTTTTAATCCATTTTGCCAATCTCTATCTTTTAAACAGTCTATTTAGACTATTTACATTTAATGGAATTATTTACATATTAATTAACAGTCTATTTAGACTATTTACATTTAATGGACTTATTCACATACTAAGTCTGCCTTTTTGTTGTTGTCTCTGGTTTTTTATTTCATTTTCTTTTCTTGCCTTCCTGTAGGTTACCACACTACTTTAGAATTTCATTTGTCTATAGTGTTTTTGAATATACCTCTTTGTATAGTTTCTTTAGCTATATATATTTTATATATGTTATATATAACTAATTTGCCATAGTCTTTTAGTGTCATCCTTTTAGCAGTTCAAGTGAAGTAGAGAAACTCTGCCTCCCTTTATGTGCCTTCACCTTCTCCCCTTTACAATATAATTGTAGATAAAAGTAACAATGGAGATATAAAACTAGACTTTCAAGTAGCCTGGCTATGAAAAACAAAGATTAAGGACCAAGTGCTAAGTAGGGTAGAATTAAAGGGGTTATTTTACTTAGTTGGTTAAATTTTGAAAGGGAAAAGACCTGAACAAAGCCTAACAACTAAGAAAAAGCAGTTAGAGAAGGAAGTCTGAAGATAAAAGAAAAATATGGGGAGACCTGATAGAGTAAGCTTTTTAAAAGAAATGGAAGAACAGATCCATAGTACAAATGGAAAGATTATGCAAGTTAAGAAGAGAAGTACCACTTCCACTGAGATAGGAAAGATAAAGGAAAAGATGGGACTTGGGACAAAAAAGTCTGTATGGAGGGGGTGAAAGTAAGAGGGAGGTCTCATTTCCGATTGTTTTTTGTAATTAAGGAAGCAAAAACCACCTGCTTAGACTGTGGAAAGAAGCAGTGGGAGAAACTGGGGACTGATCAAAGAGGTTCAAATTTAGCCTTTGAGCAAAATGGGAGAAGAAGCAAAAAAGCGAAAAGGTCATTCATAATTAGCATTTAAAGCTCTGGCTGATTTTGAAAACATAATTGTATTAACAATTTCTAAATTTTTATAATTTTCCCTTCAATTGTATTTTTTAGCCTGAACACATAAGAAAACTGGTGGAAGATTAAACAAACCCAGGATCAGAGTTTTACAGAGTTAATTCAAAAGAAGGACAAAAAAGACCAAAAAAAAAAAAAAAAAGAGAGAGAGAGAGAGAGAAAGGTAAACAAATTCCCAATAACTTTAAAGTATACAAGCAAAACATTATCAATCCCTTGTTAAGAATGTGGTTCTAAAAAAAAAAAAAAAAAAAAAAAGAATGTGGTTCTATATTAGAGAAATGCCTGCAAAGAAGTATAGTTTACTTTTTTTTTTCCTTTTCACATAATCAAAACATTTCTTTTAAATACAAATCTATATTGTATTGTGGGTTTGACTGAGGTTTGGGACTTAAATAGATATGAATACAGAGATAGTTAGAAACTCTCATATATTCAATCCCTGCCCACTGTTTTAGTTTGTCACTGTGCCTCTTTAAAATATAGTACCTAGAAGAGAGTCCAATGCATCAACTATTTTTGGGCTATAGAATATTACAATCGGATTTTAAGCTTCTGCAGAAATGAGCACATAATGATCCCTACCAGCAGCTCAAACACACATCTCTTGATTGCTTTAGTTTTCAAATCATTTCTACCTTATGATCTTATCACTGGTTTCTTCAAGTAGACACTGGGTTCTCAATACTATTTCATTACAAAGGGAATCTACAGTGACCTTTTAAAATGTTTTAAAATCCATTTTAACCCACAAAATGCTTATTTCCAAGTCTGTAAAGTTGAGAAGGTCATGTTTAATTTTTAGCAATGAAAGCATTATTTCTGAGAGAAAAGCATTTTGGCCTAATTATTCTGAAATGTGATTTTAGTAATGTTGAATAAAAAAAATAAAATCTATCTGAGGGATTAAATAAAGGTTATACTTACTATATATTTATTTTTCTCTCCACTGGAATGTAAACCTTAAGAGGGCAGAGACTTTTACCATCTCTCATCCCTAGAAAAGCATCTGGCACACAGCAAGCACTGATTAAATAATTGGTGGCATATTTAATGACCATCCAAATAGAACATGGGTGGTATTACTGGCTCTTTTGAAGCTTAACACTAAATCTAAGCCGAAACTCCTAAAGAACCATATAACAGTCTCCTGTTCCCAGTTTTCTGATATACTTAGGAAGATAAATACAGACAAAAACAGGAGTTTAGTGCTTTGAAAGATCATTGCTTAAGATGAAATTAAGCTTAAACATTTAAAACTAAAAGATAAAATGTATGAGTATTATTTTACCCAAGAATAGTGACTGTTAAGATTCCACAAACATTCCCACTGTTCAGAAACTCAAGAGTCTGCTAAAAATTTGGGCTAAAACCCAGTCTCCCTATTTGACATTAGAAAACATTATCACAGGGCATTTTAAGTTCTCACACCCTCTTGTATGAAATATTTGCATATCCCTTACATTTAACTTAAATCCCGTAGAATTAGAATTCTCTAATTCTCTGTTGGAGTTCTAAACATAAAATATAAAACATAAATCTCAATGCGTGTAATCACTGGAAAACTTTATAAAAATGTAAGCAACTAGGAAATCATTTTCCTTCCAAGTACATTTCTTATTAAATGTTACTAATCAGATCTGTATTTCTAATGGACATTGAAGTTACATATAAATTTTCTCTTACCTAGTTTTACAGGGAAGCCTGGAGGAAGCTTCATCTGAACAAATTCTCTAAGCTTGTTAAAGTGCTTGAAGGGAGCTATTACTTCCAAAACATTCAATAATCTGAAAAATGGAAGGAGAAAAAAAATATTATCATTTTTCAAACTGACCTCTGTCCTTCTGTTGTTTTAGAACTGCATGCCTTCGCATGCTTTGTAACTCAGACAGGAGTACTGACGTCTAGAGGTTAAGGATGAGGAAACGTCTCCTGGTTTTTTATTACTCTCTTTCATGTGTCAAAGTTTACAACATTTACATTTGATTCTGAAGCCAGAGTTTCCAGTTGTTTGATTTTTATATTTATATTTAAATGAAAGGTTTACACCCATGTTCTTCCTGAAGTCTACACACTCCAGAGTCCTTTAATTAGTCTCACTGCTCGGGTGGCTGAATTTCACGGTCAATTTTGTATGTGTGAAGAGCTCTTATGTTGTTTGTATTGCTTGATTTCTTACAGATTTCAAAAATGAGTGTTTCTTTTTTGTATGTTTTTTATTTTTTTTAAGGATTTTATTTATTTATTCATGAGAGAAACAGAGAGAGAGAGAGAGAGAGAGAGAGAGAGGCAGAGACACAGGCAGAGGGAGAAGCAGGCCCCATGCAGGGAGCCCGCGTGGGACTGGATCCCGGGTCTCCAGGATCACGCCCTGGGCTGAAGGCGGTGGTAAACTGCTGAGGCCCCCGGGCTGCCCTCTTTCTTGTATGTTTAAAGGGAAATTTAGCTGGCAAAAAATTTCAGTTTATACTTCTTTCCCTCTGAATTACAATTTCATAAAGCCTGCCTGAATTCAATATTCCATTAGTCTTTAACTGTAATGTCCCGTTTCATCTTTTGGTTGGATGGATTTCATTTTTTTTTTTTTAAGATTTTATTTATTTATTCATGAGAGACACAGAGAGAGAGAGGCAGAGACACAGGCAGAGGGGGAAGCAGGCTCCATGCAGGGAGCCTGACGTGGGACTTGATCCCAAGACCCCGGGGTTACGCCCTGGGCCAAAGGCAGACGCTCAACCACTGACCCTGGATTTCATTTTCAAGTAGTATTACTTTTCTTTCAAAATGAACCTCTAGCTGCCATATGTCTTGAATTCTTCTGTGTTTTCTTCAATTGCCTTGATATGTAAATGACATCTTAGCCAGATACACTACATGATCACATTGTCTTTGTCTCAGAAATGTCAAGATGTGAAAAAATGCAAAGCTAGGTTTTTACCTTTTTTTTTTTTTGCCTAAATGCCTTTGGATTTCTTTACTAACAACTGAAGTCCAACAGTATAATCAGGATAATTACTGTTACTAATCATCCTTAGATTTTTCTTAGAACCTAATGTTATGCTACAGATTGTTTTTCCTTACAAAGGATTTGTGTTTTACCCTACTTTGCTATTATGGTTACATTTTGGAGGCTTTTCATGTAAATGGATCACCAGTGATCCTTATGTTGAACCTTCTTGTCCTCCATAAATATTGCTTCTCTAATTCTTTAACCTCTTCTTTCATTAAATTCACGATGAGCTATCAAATTTTATTTTTCAGCCACATCTATTGTGTTCATTATTGTTTCTAATGTATTTGTTCCACACTAGTGTTATTTAGTGCTTAATGTATTTCCTAGCCTTATAATCTCCTCCTCGTTTCATTCTATTATCTTATCATCTCATCTTAGAATGACCTAGTTTACTTATTTCACATTCTTCTTACATTTTTCTGTAGCATTTACAAGGAATTTTCTTCTGTTCTTTGACCTGTATCTTACTGTGGAATAAATATTTTATCTGGCTTGTACGTGCTCTGTTTTTAATTTTTTTTAGAAGGAATGGTTATAATGGCCACATTTTATAAATTCTAATGTATCCATTTTCTTTTTCACATGCTAACTGTGAAATTGGGATAACTCCTAAAATTGATAGCCTCTTATAAATCAGCCACATTTTTCTTCTTTATTAGAATATAAACCTGGTGCATCCTTGAGTCAGTGGGGTCCAAACTAGGATGAATCATGCAGATTTGTAGGTATGGCTAATGCCCTTCTCACATCTTCTGACAACTATCAATCTCCCTCTCTGATCTATAGATTGAGGGCTGCATAGCTCATTCTACCTTTTTTTTTTTTTCAATTTTGGTTCCTGAGAAGTATGAGACATGTACATAAAATATGAGTCCTCCTTTCTTCTATGAGCATTATTTTTTAAAGATTTTATTTATTTGAGACAAAGCATGACAGAGAGAGAAAGAGAAAGCGAGCGCATGTGTGCGGGGGGGGGGGGGGGGGGGGCAAAGGGAGAGGGAGAAGCAGACTCCCTGCTGAGCAGAGAGCCCGATGCAGGGCTTGACCCCAAGACCCCAGGATTCTGACTTGAGCCAAAGGCAGCCGCTTAACTGCCTGAGGCACCCAGGCACCCTGAGAATTATTTTTTAATATACTAGGCCAAACTAGAAAGGGAAAAAACTAAGAAGGAAAAATCATATGGTGCTTCAATTCATCCCCTCCTTTAGAAAGGAGCCTGAAGTTACCTTTCTGTCAGTCAGCTCTACCCACCCATCTCTCCCACTCCACCCACCTCTCTAAATTGGATTTCTAGTTTTTGAGAGGGGGAGGCAGACAAAAAGGGAAGGAGAATCTTAGGCAGGCTCCATACCCAGCGTAGAGCCCAACGCAATGTAAGGCTCCATCTCACAACCCTGAGATCAGGACCTGCGCCAAAATCAAGAGTCAGATGCTTAACTGACTGAGCCGCCCAGGTGCCCCACAAATTGGGATTTTTTAAAATGAGCATCTGATGAGTACAGGTTTGAAAGGATATATTCAAGACATTCACTGCAGTACTAGTTACAATGATGACAAACTACAATCAAAATGTTTATCAGCAGGAGGATGATACAACAAAGGACAGTACATCAATACTAAAAATACCAAGGAAAGAAGAGAGAAAAATGTAATCATTGGGAGAACTCTGAGATACACTCATTTTTAAAAGAAAAAATGAAATTCACAGAACAAAATATAAACTATTCCCTGATCCTATAAAAAATGCAAAACACACAGAAAAATCTAGACAAAAATACCCATCCCAGTTATTCACTTATTAACTATTAGTGACATAACAGTAAACTCATTTTTATTCCATGAACTTCCATGCTGTTAGATTTTTTTATAATAACCATGGATTCATTTATTGCTTTTATAATTTAAAAAAATGACTCAAAAACTTATCTGGTTAAAAGAGTAAAAATGTTAGTAGTCTGTGAACTAGAAAACACCTAGAAGTGTGCACACACTATCAAACAATGGCTATTTGCTTTTTCATTTCAAAGGCCTCAAATGCAACACTCAGATACAAATATTATTACAGCCTTTAGGGTTGCATAGTTTCTTTCATAAACTTATATAGTTAGTAACAAACTTACGACTCTATTCCCAAAGGAAATTCCTGGCTCATGGCTATTGTCGCTTTAAATGTTTTTTTACTCTCTTTGCACACCAGTTCTCTACCCAGATGAGGAGCTCTAAAATGGGAAGAAAAAAAAAAAATTAGGAAACCTTTTCTACATGCTACCATCTTCCTATGAAGAATCTGTCATCTTCTAATGACAATAAATCAATTTTTCTTACTCTGTATAGAAATAAATTTAAATTATGCTAAAAGGACTTCTTATGTATAAGAAATGAGACAAGGGTAACAAAAAAGAAACTAGCATAAGGTTCAGAAAGTCAACAAATTTCATATTAAATGTAATTTTAATAATCACTACTTTTAGGAATAAAGCAAATCGCTAGAAGAAATAAACTTTAAACAGTTTTATTGTATCTCTGGAACAAAATATTGCATACCTCTAAAATCACTTATTCAATTCACTCTCTTTTACTGTCTACACTTCTTAGCACTGACCAGTAAGAAGTAAAGAGTAAAAAATTTTATATTAACTATAGACTATTATAAGATGGAAATATTTTGAAGTTAGAAAAGTATAATAATAAACCTTAAATATTAACCAAAATAAGTCATGACAGCTTCTTCCTAATCATGGAAGTAGCTAATATTTTATTCTCTACCAAAAGGAAAAAACATTTTCTACTAACAACTATATACTTTCTTTGACAAGGTTGACCAGAAAAAAATCTTTTTATTTATTCATTCAAAATAAACCATTTATTCACTTATCATCCTTTTATTTAGTAAATGTTTACTACATACAAACCATGTAATAGGTACTCTAATAAGGATCAGTAATATAACATTAAGCAAAGTCTTATGTAAAGATGGTGAGAAGTAGGCCTGGCACAGGCTGAAACAGATAATGATGAGATGAGCTCAGAATGTCAAAAAGTAGAAAAATAGTGAACAACTTCACTCACCATGCTAAAGATTAAGGATAATAACAGATTATAAAAGTTCATATATAAGGGAAAAAACTCAAGCAACTGTAGTGGGAAATTCTTCACATTACATTTTCTTAGAATAATGTCTGTAAGTTTGGGGGTTACATAAAATGGCAGCCAGGATGTAAAAAGGCTCTACAACTTATTCAAATGTAACTGGGGTTACTTTCCTCCCTCATCATACTTAATCTACATTTTACATGATAAAAGAATTGCTTCAGACAAAACTACACTAAAAATTCTTTATAAAATAATTTTACACCTAAATATTCATGTTTTTACAAATTGTTCTTTCTGAAAACCAATGAATAAAATAAAGTAAAACAAAAAAGTCCTTTCTTTCTAAAAGAAAATCAATAAACAACAACAAAAATACTTACTTTCCATTTTCAGCAGATATATACTCTTCCCATGTAATAGTGTTCTGAGGAGGAGGGGTAAGGGACTGTCTTCGAACCGGCTGCCAAAAAATAAAAAAGAAACAAAGAGGGAAAGACAGAGAGGGAGGAAAAAAGAAAAATGACATATTTTTAAAAATATAAAATGAAGACATGTAATAAACTATGTGAATTACTAATGTACTTAAATCTCTTCAACATAATGCTTTAAGGAGTTCTTCTGAGAGAAGTCCATGGTGATTTAAGCTCACTAAGATTTATTAGCATTTTTTTTCTAAATCTCAAATAAGACAAGTATCAAAGTAATAAAATCCATTTGTCCAACAGCTTAATCATCTAAAATTGTTCCTGCTATTATGCCAGATGTTGAACATGGGAACTAAAGACAAGTATAAAAACTAACCCTCAAGGAATTTACAATTCAAAGTTGGAAAGAAGAAGAAGAAAAAAAACATCACATACAGACATAACTGAGAAATACAAAATATTGTATGTTAAAGGCCAAATGAGCTTACCAAAAAAACAGAAGTTTAGAAAAGAGAGCAATCGTCTATGGACAATAAATGGAGACTAAGGGACTGGGGCCCAGATTTAAACGAAAACAAAATAAAAAAGAATTATTTTAGACGAGGAGAATGGTTAAAAAAAAAAAAAAAAAAAGAAAAGAAAAAAAAAACCCACACACAAAAGACTGATTTATTTAAACTGGAAAGGAAAGTTCAAAAGGGAGATCAACAATAGTCATAAAGGTCATGTCGAATTTTAAAACTTGTTTTTTGCTAAATATGAATTGGTATCACCACAGGACAAACTGGCAATAAGGAACTAAGGGAGTGGCAGCAGAAATTAAAAACTGCTATGGAAAACTACCGAGACAAACTTGTGGAGCAAAAGGGCAAGGAATCAAAGACTGATATAAATAACAAGATACATAGTTACCATGGGGAGAGGGTCCCATTCATAGCACAGTGTTACCTACTATGTTAGTAGGCAGGATATTAGAGCTGTTAAAATCAAGGATTTTGAAAAAAACAAACTGAGTTGGAATCCTAGCTCCAATACCTGGTAGTTGTGGGAATCTGGGCATTACATTCTCTCATGTCAATTTAACTCACCTGCAAAACATATGACACCTAACAAAATCAAGGAGAAATGGCAAAGAAAGAACATAATGCCTGATACAGAATTAAGTATTGAGTAAATAACAGTCACAATTGTATACTGTGAAGTTCCCAGAGGGCAGTTACAAAAAGAAAAGGGAAGAATCCAGTTAAAGATATGGGAATTCTAAAAAAAAAAAAAAAAAAAAAAGGTTTGGGAATTCTCTGACTAGATTAAAAAAAAAAAAAAAAAAAGCGAAAACAGGAGGTTGATAACTAAGTTAAAAACAATGGCATTAAGAGAAAAAAAAGACAGAAAGAAGCCAGATATTAATCAATAAGAAAAAAGAAAAATCTGAGCATCAAGCTGTCATGAAGGCCAAAAGACTGTTAAAATCACAATACTTTAAAGAGAAAGATGCTTGAAAAAGAGCCATATGTTCTTTTGGTTAGAAGTGATTGAGATTTTTGAATAGCATCAGAAAGATGTGGGGGAAAAAAGGAAACTAACAGTGTTTGAGCACCAGGCAATATGAAATACAACAATTCCATTCTTGAAAACTTTACAAAGAGACACACAGAGAGTAGGTTATAATCCCGAGTGATCGGGACTTTGATTAAGGGATCTAAAGGATGACCTAAAATCATAAAGAGGGGGTTTCTGACCCAGACTGGGGCAGCCAAAGCTAAGTGCCAGGAATCACGGTTCCTGAACAGAGGGGTCTACAAGAAAGGGAACAAAAATACCAGTTGAAGAAGACTGAGGAAAGCACAATGGCCAGGAGAGTCATGTGATACACACTTAGTATGAGCAGAACACATGGAGACAAAGTAGTAAGATACAGGGGTAGGTAAGCAAGACAGAAATGAGAAAGAGTACTCTGGCCTTCCATTTTGTGCATTGAATAGACCACATTTTACACAGGAAGCAACAGACAAATATTTTAAGCAATATAATATGGATTTTCAGAACACAAATTTTGGAGCCACAATAATCAGCAAATCCTGCCTTTACCAATTATTACCTGACTTTAGACAAATTATTCAACCTTTTCTGTCTCAGTTTAGTCAACTATATAAGCTCACAGCATTGCTGTGAAGATAAAAATGATTTCTTCAACATAAAGTACCTCATTCAAAACACTGCCTGACATGTAGTAATTACTCTATACATTTTAGCTATTGAGCATAGGCATTACATAGTTCATTTTATTTTAGGCAGATCACTCTCAGAGCAGTATGTAAGTTACAAACTGATCTCAGGAATCCAAATGAGAAACAGTAATAGCATACTATTTCAAAATGGAAGGAAAAAAACAGATTGAAGAAAACTTCAAGATTTTGTGACTGATGACACAGGCGTAAGGAGAGCTAAGAAGTCGAAGGACAAATTTCAGGTTGTTGGCTTGGGTAATGGTAGTAGATAATGGTGCCACCACTCAAGATAGAGAAGAAAGACAGGAAGGAGGAATAAAATTGTTTGATCAGATTCAAACATACTAATTTTATTTTTATTTATTCATTTGTTTTAAATAAACTCCACACCCAGCATGGAGCCCAGCGTGGGGCTTGAATTCACAACCCTGAGATCAAGACCTGCGCTGAGGGATCCCTGGGTGGCGCAGCAGTTTGGTGCCTGCCTTTGGCCCAGGGCGCGATCCTGGAGACCGAGGATCGAATCCCACGTCGGGCTCCTGGTGCATGGAGCCTGCTTCTCCCTCTGCCTATGTCTCTGCCTCTCTCTCTCTCTCTCTCTCTCTCTCTCTCTCTCTCTCTCTGTGTGTGTGTGACTATCATAAATAAATAAAAAATTAAAAAAAAAAAAAAAGACCTGCGCTGAGATCAAGAATCAGACACTTAACCAACTGAGTCACCCAGGGGCCCCTACACATACTAAATTTTAGAGCACTACAGAGCTGATGATTAGGAGTAGTCACAATTGAAACTATATTCTGTGAGAGTGATCAGTACTTATATGGTAAATAGAAGCAACATCAGATAGGTATCTAACCAAGAAGACATTAGAGACTACTAGTTGTTCACCCAGTATCTATTCTCCTATTCTTTATTGTGAAGAAGAAAAAAAAAAAAAAAAAAAGCCTCTCATTCAAATTTGCCTGGACATATGACTTCCTAAAGACTTCTTTTCCAGCCATCCTGGAAAAATATGCTAAGTGTTACCATGTTATTGAGTTCTAACCAATAGGATGTGAGCAGGGTGATGTGTGCAACTTCTGATTGGATTTACAAACAAAACAGGCAAGTCCTTTCCTTCCAAATTCCTATTAGGAATTACTATTCCTGCTAGCTGGAATATTACACAGGTAATAAACGATCTTATACTATGTAGATGAAGAGTCACATCTAAGAATACAGAGAAGTAAGACTAAAAAAAGACTAGGTCTGAGATTAACCCGCAGAGCAGAGAAACCACAAACTCAAATTTTTTACATGAGAAAAAAGCAACCAATACCAATTTAATACATATAAAGGAATGCTACACATACTACTATAGCATGTGGCAATGGCTTAGAGGAATGACAAGCAGGCATAAAAGACGGTTAGTGACCCTTATAAATATTGTGAGAAGATATTAGGTAAAACGGTATCCTGTGATACTGCAAAAGGGAGGCAGATACATGCTAACAGAACCTGTAATTCTGAGGGAAGAGACTGGAAAAATTTAAGACTCCTGCTCCAACCCAGAACTACAGCAAAGGCTAATCTTACCTCCATCCAAATCCCTAACTAGGCAACACTGCTTAACATTTGTCTACTCTTGCTTCCAGTTTAGTTAATGCTTGTGTACATTTGGCTATAACTGGTTTTTATATATATATATTATATATGTGTGTATATGTACATATCATGTATATATACATATACATTTATATATGCGCAACACATGTGTACACATACATATTATCATGTGCATATATATATATATATGCATATTATCATAGTAAAGACTCCCTCGCCGGGCATGATTAGACAATGTATAAAGTATGTCACAAGTATATTTTTTCAGGTAAAAAACTTCTATCTCTATTGTTTCTAGTAGAATTCTTTCTAAATTGTACATTGCACATTACCCAGCTTATAAAAAGACTATAATGAATCTAATTTAACCTTTTACTGAGTACTTCATCTCATCATGGTACCAATTATTATGTTTTAATAAGGTCTTTCCTAATGTGTTTATTCTCATTGATCTTTTGTTATATACTGACACTTGCAGCTAAACCCTTCAGTGTTCCCTCTACGTTGTTACCATCGCTGTCTAATAAAATAGGAAGACATGAAAGCTGCCACAGGACAGCAGATGGCTTTCAAATGTTATTTCCCAAAGTCAACAGGCTCTGTAACTGAAATGTCATCAAACCTTTCCTCATAATTAAAGGCAAAAATTCTAACGACTGTTTTCCCTGAAGCATACAAAAAATATACTTTTTTAAAATGTATTACTAGGTTTGCTATTATTCTATTATATGGCAAAGATTTCTAGCAGTTTAAGACATTCATGTCTTTTATATCTATGTATTCCTATTGAGATTTTATATATTTAAAAAAAAAAGACATTAGTGAATCTTAACTCAGTATTCTCTCTATATAGTTGGCACAAAATAAATGCTTTTACCAAAGACTCTCATATCTAGGATATAAACAGGGCATTATTCCCTCCTCCAATAATAATTAGTTGGAACAAAAAGGAAAAAGAGCACCAATCAGTGCTCTTAAGAATTTAAGCATCGGTGACTTAAGAATTTCTGAGGACTTAAATTTTATTATAAAAAAACCTTGTCAAAAATATGTACTAAATATTAAAAACATGTCTGGAAAGGAAAGGAAGAGGAGGCATGGCGAAACTAGTTAAATGGCAAATAATTCCTCCTAAATGCTATCTAAAAACTATTTCTTATAGAAATCAGAACAAATATTTGCCTTAAGAACAAAAAATCTCAAAGATATTCATTTACAATAAAGAATATAAGTTTATTCTGAAGAGAATTAGACATTTAAAAAACTGAAATTCTATTAAAATATGGCTTCAGGGACGCCTAGGTGGCTTAGTGGTTGGGTGCCTATCTTCGGTTCAGGTCGTGATCCCGGGATGGAGGATCAAGTCCCACATCGGGCTCCCTGCATGGAGCCTGCTTCTCCCTCTGCCTGTGTCTCTGCCTCTGTCTCTCACTCTGTGTCTTTCATGAATAAATAAATAAATCTTAAAAAAAAATTTGGTTTCAAAATATATTGTCATGTTTTCTGAAAACAATCAGAATAGTCCTATGTATTTTCTAGGTTCTTGAAATTTTCAATAATGCTCCAAGCCAAAAATATTTTTTTTTACCAATATGTGTTCTATACACATAATTTTAAAAACATCACAATACTGATTTTTCTTTTTAACATTTACCAGTAGCATCTTTCCAGAATTCTATCTTAAGTTTCCCCCACTCCCTTTCCAACTTCAGATTCCCAATATTTTGAAAGAATTGCTAAGACATATTAAATATCTGAATATACAGCAAGAAACAACTATAACACAGACATCTTGGGGTAAGGGTCCTAAAATTAAAACCTGCCTTTGTCATTCTAGTTTTGTGACTTCATATAGATTAATTTCTTTAAACCTCGGTTTCCTTTCTCTAAAAGGGGACAATGAAACTCATCTCATTAGGCTATTATAATAATTAAACGAAATGATATATGAAACACTTAATACAATGCCCATGCTAAAAACAACTCCAAAGTTTTAAGCCAACATAAATAAGAAAACAACTTGTTGAGATGAATATGGATTCAGTTTTTTACTGTAGAAACTCAATTTGAGTTTATGGTACTTCATTCAACTTAGGCCACTGGAGAATCCTTTTCTATTTCTATACATTTGAGTAACTAATCTATATTTCATCCTGACTTGAAAGTTAATAAAGCATTATGTTGATTTGTGTTGATTTATTTTTGTACTACCAAATATGACCTAGCAGCTATTAATTTCAATACTGGTATATATTCTTTTAAACTCTGTTAAAATTTTAAACATAGTTCATCATTAAATGACTCTTGAATTCAATGGATCCTTCCCTTTACTCTTTTTGACCCCAATTTTTAAACTTTACATGTTAATTAATATATACCTTTCCTAAAAAGCTTATGTAGGTTTAAAGAACTATACCTTCCTAAAATTATCTACAAAATGCATTCAAATATTTCTATTCTCCTTTAATGCCACTATCGAATATAATTAAACTGATATCAGCTTCATGTTGCTTTTCATGTGTTAGCAAATTGTGTCTAGGAGAAATACACACACACAAAATACACCGCTGATTTGTATGTCTTTTTATAATTACATTTATCAATTCTATTTTGATGTTCTTTCATCCTGCACCTACCTGATTCAACCAAATCAAATTATATATATAGATGAGTATCTGACAGAATTACTGTTTTCTTTAAATTTCTTCTAAATATTTATAATTGAACTTCAAAAAGATTCTCAAATGTAATTCTTCAGTTCTTCCCTATCTAAAGTCCAAACAATATATAATGAGATACGTATTTTCTTTATTCTAAAACAATTAAAATGTAATCTTACAAGGATTATAGAGCTAACAATAATATACCCATGCCTCTTAGTAATTAAGAAATTACTCATGCCAGATTGAAAATTAGTATAATGATTTTTAAAAATTCACATGTATAAAAAAAAAATCTCTTCTAAGGTCAGGAAAAAGGCATGATACCTGCTCTCAAAACTTACTTATTCAATATTATATTGGTGTTACTTCCCAGTGCAATAAGAAAAACAAAGGCTAAAAGATTGGCAAGGAAACATGATCATCTGTAGAAAATCCTAAAGAGTCTATAAAAACTATATAACTAATATATTAATTTAGCAATATGGACAAATCATATGTATTTCTATATGCTATAATGGAATGCCTAGAAAATGAACTATAAAAACATTACCATTTATGAAAGTACTAAAAAATACTAAATGCTTGAGGGAGACTTAGTAAAATATGTGTAAGATTGGTATACTAAAAACTACAAAACACTTCTGAAAGTGTTCTACAGAAGATCTACAGAAGATCTACAGAAGATCTAAATAAATGGAGAGATATACCATGTTCATAAAACAGAAGACTCAATATTTTTTAAGATATCAAGTTCCCTTACTTTAATTTATAAATTCAACACTACCCCAATAAAAATTCCAGCAGGTTGTGATTCAATGGAGGAAGGATAGACCTTTTTTTTTCTTTTTTTTCTTTTTCTTTTTTTTTTTTAATGATGCTAAATCAACTGGACATCCAAGCCAAAAAAATAAACCTTGGTCATACATCAAATCTTATACAAAATTAACTAATTCATGGGCTTAGAAGTAAAATGTAGAAATATAAGAGTTTCAGCAAAAACATATAGGAGAAAATCTTAGGGACTTGGAGCTAAGCAGAGTGTTTTTAGATTTGGTGGAAGTCATAAAACAAAAACTGATAACCTGGATCTTATCAAAATTAAAGACTTTTCCTCTTCCAAAGACCAGTTTAATAGGATGAAAAAATAAGCTACAAAGTAGGAAAAAAATATCTGCACACACATCTGACAAAGAACTAGTACCTAGAATGTATAAAGAACTTTAAAATTTAACAGTAAAGAAACAAACTAGACAATGGGCAAAAGACCTGAAGAAACATTTTATCAAAGAGGATATAAATCTGTATATTTTATGGCAAATAAGCACATGAAAATATGAGCACTGAAATATCATTAGCCATTAAGGATATGCAATAAAACCACAATGAGACAGCACTGTTCACTATCCGTTATGTACTAAATGCCTCTCTCTCCAAAATTCACGTGTTAAAACTCTAACCACCAATGAGATGGTATTTGAGGTGGGGCCTTTGGGAAGTAATTAGATTTAGATGAGGTCATAAAGTGGGACCCACATGATGGGATTCCTGTCCTCATAAGATAAGGAAGAGACCAGAGTGCTCTCCCCCACCTAAGAACACAGCAAGAGGTCATCTGTAAGTCAGTAAGAAAACCCTTATCTGGGAAGCAAATAGCCAGCATCATGACCGTGGTCTTCCCAGCCTCTAGAACTGTGAAAAATAAACCCTTGTTGTTTAAGCCATCCAATCTACTGTATTTTGTTAGAGAATGGAAAATGGAAAACATTTTGGCAGTTTCTCATAAAACTAAACATGTTAACTACCATCCAATCCATTAATTAATTGTACTCTTCATTGCACTTGGACCTGAATGAAGAAATCCACCCACCCCCCACCCCCCCCCCACCCCCCCCAGAGAGGGATGTGTGAACTCTTCATTGTGGAGGGAGTTCTGAATGGACTAAAGCAAGGGCAGGATGTGGGCATTCTAGAGATGAGTGCTGGAAAGCACTTCACTACCTCCATTTGACCTCAGGCTGTACTTTCTAATTAAGTTCTTTCCAGTCATCTTTTAACTCAGGCAAAAAACCCTACAAGCAAAGGATCCCTTGATACTATAAACCCAGACTACTCCCTCAAGCAATAAGAACTGCCCTGACACCAGCAAGACCCCCCAAGACAATGATCAACCTGACTTTTACTGTTCAGCAGCATGTGCCCACTGAGCTTTGTCCCACATTTTCCTTACATAAACCCAGAAGTATTTTCAGCACTTTGGATAGTCTTTGAGACTTCAGTTAACTATCTTCCTGGTGTTGGCGTCATGAAAATAAATTCCTTATTTCACAACCACTTGTCTCTCTGCTTTTGGATCTTGCCGGTGGCAAGTAGCTGAACCTGGTCTGTTCACTGGAGCTGGGTGTTCTTGGACACTTGGGCCCGATTACAGTACGAACAGTACACAGAGTAGATAAATCAGACAACTGGCATGAACTGTCCTCTAGAGCCACCAGGGTGGTGAGGCACACAAGGTCTGATGGCCCACTCCTCCAGGGCCCCTCTCCCCATATACCCCTCAAACATACACACAAACACATACACAAGCTTCACACATTCCCAAAGAGAGCATTTATCTCAGAGAAATAAAGACTTCTATTCACACAAAAACCTACAGGTGAATGTTCATGGCAGCTTTATTTGAAATGACCTAAAATTGGAAACAACCGATGTTTCCTTCAACAGGTGAATACTTAAGCAAACTATGGTACATTCACAACATTGACTACTACTCAGCAGTAAAAGGAACAAACTATTGACTTACACACCAACTTGGAAAAACTACCAGGGAATTAAGCTGAGCTGAGTGGAAAAAAAAAATCTCAAAAGGTTATGTGCAATATCCTTGAAGTGACAAAATTTTTTAAATGGAGAAACAGATTAATGGTTGCCAGGGATGAAGGACAGGGAAGGCGCAAAAAGGCAGAAGGTGTGCCTATACAAGGGGAATATACAGGATCTTGTGGTGATGGACATGTTCTGTATCTTGACTGGAAATGTAAATATCCTGGTTATGATACTGTATTACTGTTTTGCAAGACGTTTGTTGCCATTTGAGAAAACTGGGTGAGGCATACTCTTAGGACTATGTATTTGAACCTATGGTTATTTCAGAATAAAAAGATGAATTAAGAAAAATCGAGCAGACCTTTATGTAAAAATTGATCTATATATTCAACATCATCCTAATCAAAATCCCACCAAGTTTTTTATCTTTTGTAGAAATTGACAAGTTGAATTTAAATATTCATCAATCATCATCACCTATATATAGTTCAAGGGCTATGCTTCACACAGGAACTGTTTCTTCCAATTTCTGATCAGAAGTTGAAAGCTTGTTTAGTTAATTTATTTCATATTATTTGGTTCTATTACATACCTCTTTGGAATTAAACTATGTTTTAAGTTCAAAGTTCAAAACTACTGCTGATTAAAATGCCATTTAAATGGCCCTTGAACAATTCAGGTGCATCAGGTTATAATTTCTGCCCTGAAGAAAATCAAGTTGTATACTGTTAAGTTTAAATGTAGTTAAAAAGACAACTGAAGACAAATGGCTGGCTAATGGCCCATGAAATTCTAGTGTATAAAGTTTTGTTTCTGTGTATTCATCCCAAAATAGTTTACTGACAAACTTAAACATAGGTAGCAATACCTACCACGACAACAAAATCTTTTTTTAACAAAATCTTTTTTTTTTTTAACTAACAAAATCATTTTTTAAAAAGACAAGTTCAATAAAATCTTAATCAAAATGCAAGTCCAAAGAAATGGCCTTTTGTCTGGTCAATAATGGAAGAGGGTAGCAGCTGTGTCAAAGACTGAGCTCAGCATTCCCTCTCTCAGTTCATCTCCATTTCTATTCCCTGAGCATATCGTGTCCTACATCTCCTACTGACCAAGAGATCAGTTAATACCAGAAGTCTCCCAGAAAATGAAGTCCTATGAGGCTCTAATCCAAGGCCAAAAGAAAAACGAATACAAAGAGGATCTGGCAGGAAGGGGATGGGATCACACTACACTGGCATAATCACAATGTTTCCTTAACATTTAATGAGGATTCTTAAACATTTTATATTCTGCACTTATTTAACTAAATAAACTATGGCTGATTCACAAAACACATGAACTTTCTAAAAAACTAAAATATTTTCCACACACACAGCATCACCATGAATTAGCTGGAACCTGACATACTATTCTGAAACAGTTTATCCCTAAAACATAATCTAGCATAATACCAGAGGAGAAAGACCACACATTCACGGATTCAAGCCTCCTCATAGTAACCTTCAATCTTTTTTACTCCTGTGAGTCATATTTTACACTTCAAACCAGCACTCACACATTTGTGTATTTATGTGACACATACACCCCTGAAACTATTATTTCGTTAGGTAATAATGACCCATATTACATGTGATGTGCTCTGGTTTTACTCTAACATCTTTACTTAGGTTCTCATTTTTTTCTCTTTTAAAAAAGGATGGTCATAGCCCACTAGATTAATTTCATAACCTACTAACGGGTCCCTATGCTGCCTTTGATTTGAAAAGCACTGCTTATAACTGTAGTAAAATGTTAACATTTGGGGAATCTTGATTAAAAGTATCGAATTCTTTGTACTGTTTTCTTGTACTTACTTGTAAATCTAAAATTGTCAAAATAAAAAATAAATTTAAGAACCCATCCAATTCATCTTATGAGGAAATAAGATTGCAGAGGCAATGATGATGTCTCATAGACCTTTGTATCTCCTAACTTCCCCTCCCCTTTCCCTACTGTCACACAATTCTTTGCATATAGCATGCTCTCAAGATATACATGCTGAATACAACTTATGGGAAGTTACAGCTTAGAAATGACTTCATAAAAGAGGTAATTCTTTAGTGGGCCTTCAAAGCAACACAAGATTTCAGTTGGTGAAGCAGGAAAGATATGCAAAGGGACACAAATTAAAATTTAACACTGGGTTTCATGTTTACAAAATGATTTTAATCTATTAATGAAGACTCAGAGGCCAAGAATAGATTCACAAAAAACCACCAAAGGCGCTATCACAGAAAAATAAAAGGTGATAGCTAGTTAAAAAAACAAAACAACCCCTATGGGTGTACTTAGTGTACTGATATAAATTCACTGAGTGCCAGGAATGAAGTCTACCCCTTCTCTCCTTAGCATGTTATAAATTAGAAGTAAATATTATACCTCAAAATTCTGTTCCATTATGTTTCCACCTTTACTCAAACTCTCCATAATGGCCTTATTTCGAAGAATATCTTCTTCACTAAGGTGTTCTCTTCTTTTTCTTGATTCTAAAACAAGTCCATTCACCAGATAAAAGTCTGCCAAAAAGTTTCCTACTCTTTCCTAAAACAAAATTAAATAATCAAAATAAAATATTAAAATATTTCAAAATAACAAAATGAATTAAGTTTATCTTAAGTTTTAAAGATTAAAAAGAAAGTTTCAAATATACATGTTTTTCCACAAACATGTAGCATTTAGGTAAAAATAAATACTTCTTTGGTAATTGAGCTTATCAAATTATCTCAATTATATACAAAATTACACATTTCACATTTGCAAAGGAAAATTTAAGACACACAAGATATATGATAATCTGCAAATGATTAAATATAAATAAAAATACCACATAGTATTCCTTTAGAATCTACTCCCAAGTAGCACAAAGCTATCTGAAAACTTTATTTAGCCGATAGTCAAACACCATGAGTAACAAGGAGGGGTCAGGGATAATTACTGTTCCCATTTTACAGATAGAAAAAAAAAAAGTGGAATGAAAATAAATATTCTAATTCACACAGGAATCTCTAGCACACCTAGAATTAATTACCTGTTCCAATAATCTATTCTGTAACAGGATCTAACTTCGAGTTACAGTTGATTGCTTCTTTCAATAAAGAAGAGAGAACAACAGAGTGGTCTTGCTGACCAATACAATTAAGTGTTTACATTATGGATTTGGGTAAGAAAACTCAAGTGATATAAATGATACCAAGAAAAGAGTTATTACTTCCTTTCAATGAAGTCCTCCTTCAACATTAACCTTTACCTTTTTCAGACCCATGAGTGGTCAGTTTCAAATACCTTACTACAAAACCCATGATCAATAACTTACTGAAAACAAGCTTCCCATTTCTACCTGTATGCAAATCACCTGGTCCCATCTTGCTGATATTTTTTGGCATTCCAAAACTGTGTTTAGAGTTGATTCCATGTACACCTTACTTTTGGTGGCCTCCTTACCAGTCACCAAAAAGTTAGGCATTCTGCACCTGTTTCTACCTACAAAATGGGAACCATAATTATTACTGACTCCCTCCTTACCTGTCAAAGATTTTAGAAGATCACCTAGACGCTGTTCAAGAGCTTTAAGCTGCTTAGCAGTAGCACTAGATGAATAGCAGCTTCAATTTTTATCTTCTCTTGAGGTGATCCTTCTAATGCTGTCCAGAAGAACAGAGTACAAACAAATAAGACTTCAAACCGACAAATGGACTGCAGTGTGGGAGTTCACAACTGGAAATCCCATAATACTATTTGTTGCCAAATAGGCTTAGAAAATAAAGTTGATGAGCCTACATCTAATAGTGAGAATCTTTCTGTGGTTGAGAAATACTCAGGAGATAATTCTCAGTTTTTGAAATCTTAAAATGAAAAAGCATTTATTAAATTATCATATCAATAAATAAATTGTAAGTGTATATTCTTCAAAATCCAGCCATTCCATTTTTTTCTATCTATAACAGATAATGCAAAGGCATGTAAATGGATGGTAAGCAAAACATCATTTGTAATAGCAGAAAACTGGACACAAATGTGTGTCATTCATCAAAATGTCCATAAATAAGAGACTAGATAAACTACAATATATCCATACTATGGAATACTATGCAGTTGCTAAAAAAAAATGAACTGGTACTGCTGATAAGAAAAAGCTTTCTAAACATACTAAAGAGTAAAAAAAAAAGTTGCAAAACAAAAGACATAATACGACACTAGAAAAAATAAATATCAACCACTAAAGATACATATTACTATGGATACATATTAATGTATTTACAGCATAAGAAAGGTCTAGAGGATATATAAATGGATAATCCTCTACAAAGTATTCTAGGGATTGAGTAGTGATATAGTGGCACTTTACAGGTTTATCTATAAGGTTGTATGGTGATTAATTTTGTGTCAACTTGACTAGACTATAGTGCCTAGCTATCTGGTCTAATACCTGTCTAGATGTTGCTGTGGAGGTATTTTTTAGATGTAATTCACAGTTAAACCAGTGGACTTGGAATAAAGCCAGTTAGCCTCCATAATGTAGGCAGACTTCACCCAAACAAATACAGACCAAAGAGCAAAGACTAAAGTTTCCCAAAGGAAAAGCAATTCTGACTCAAGGCTGTAACATAGAAACCCTGCCTGAGATTCTAGCCTATTGATTTTAGACTCAAGACCGTTATCAACTCTTCTCTGAATTTCCAACCTGGTAGACTGCTCTACAGATTTCAGACTGGCTAGCACCTATACTCATATAAGTCAATTCCTTTAAATAAATCAATCTCCCCTACACCCCTCCCTCCTTCTCTCTCTATATCCATATATTATATATAGATATACATGTATCTATGTGTTTTAGGTATATAGAGATACAGAAAGAGAGATTTCCTACTGATTTCCTCCTAAGAGAACTCTAATATAAGCTATTTTTGTTTTCCCAGTAAGAATATATTAGATTTCTATGTATAAGGAAACATAATTTTTAAAACATAATTGTTAAAAGCAATAAATCTTGACCTTTACCTATGTGATGATTTATTCTTTTTTTTTTAATATGTTTATTTTTAAGTAATCTCTACACCCAATGTGGGACCTGAATTCACAAACCCAGGATCAAGAGTTGCATGCTCCCCTGACTGAGCCAGCCAGGTGCCTCTGTGATGATTTATTTTTAATTTTATTTAAAACTTTAAAAAAGGCTTCTTCATATATCTAATTAAAAATTTTTAAATATATTTTGAATAATCTTATAGAACCTCTTGCTGACAAATGCAATGAGAATTATGGAAAGAATTTACAATTCACTAAGGGAACGAACCTCCACAGAAATTTAATTTAATGATAATATTATAGAAATGAAAGCTTATTTTAGTCATATATACAGAATACTGAGAAACAGCGAGTGAGTAGTTTGGAAGTCTAAAAGTGGAAAGGAAAAAAAAAGACCCAGGGAAACGAATTCAAAAGTGTATCCCTCTTTGCCATCCTCTTAAGGAATAAAAGCATAAGAAATGTAATAGAACCATTAAAAGACACTGTTCCCTGCAAACAACAAGGTAGCTGACAGCAAGAATCTTTCTCAACAAAATTCAAATGAGCTAAACTTTCTCTCTTGGCTTTTGTAAGAGTATCTTCCAATTCTGTAAACAACCATTCCTTATCTGGATTCAGGAGAAGGAATAAACCACTGGAAGACAATTCAGTAAGCTACTTCTTCCTGCATCTCCATCATATTATTTTGGCAATATTAATTGTTCATTATTATTAATATATGAATAATGAATAATAATAATTATTAATTGTTCATTAAATACTGAACAATTTTTAAAGTTGAAAAATCAAGATTTGTACATACTGTTTTATCTTCCCGAAAAAGCCATCCAGTTTGGGCACGCGTGAAAGAAATTGATTTGGTTGATAAAGTTGCAGAGTAAATATCACTACTCATTAAAATGTCAACCTCCTCTTCTGTTTCCATCTCTGATTCCTGCAGTGGGGGTAAAAGGTAAATATAAGAATCTAGATTTTCAAAAGTTATTAGTCCTACATATGAAAATATCAACAATTAAAATGTTACAGATTTCAAAAACCAAAAAAGGACACATTCTAAAACATGTGAAGTGCTACTTACTCTAAAAGCCAATTACAGAAGTTTAAACTCTTTATCTCTAAATAAGTTAGAATTATGACTAATTATAAATCTATAATTACAGGGTACATGAAATCCAGTACTCTTATATTGTTAGAGATATGTTATGGAAACAATACTGGATTACCCATTATAGAAATATAGAATAAACAGAGCAATTTTAAAAGATTAAGAATTAAGTTGAGAGGTCTGAGACAAAATTCCAATATAAAGGTTTTCCTTAAATATAAATCAGTCTTACTTTAATTCTTTCTACTCCAAAGACCCACCACTATCATTTGAGCCTTTCTTTCCCAAAAGCTATAAGTAGAAGGAAGAGAAGGAGAGCAGAAGGGAAGGAGAGAAGGAAGGATGGGTATGGGAGGAAGGAAGGGAGGAAGGAAGGGAGGGAGGGAGGGAGGGAGAGAGGGAGGGAGGGAGGGAGGGAGGAAGGAAGGAGATCCTTTCTATATTCCTTATAGACAGAAAGGGAATCCAAAAATATCAACCCATGGTTTCAAAACTTAATAATCAGTCTTGTTTCAGGCTTATCCTCTCCATATTCCCCAGTGCTGGTATATAATAATTGATTAATAATAATTTTTTTAAGTGAGAAAAAAAAGGTTTGTGCTTCCTTCAGGGACAGAAGACTAAATAACCAGGTAAGGAAGGGTAAATGAGTAGGTATAAAATGAGATTCTATTCTATAATAGGCCAAGAGGGACTCTGATATTCCAGGGTCTTAAGGGGAAATAAAAAGAGGAAACAGGCAGAACCTAGAGAGGTGACTAGGGCATAAGAATTGTCCAAAGAGTTTTAAAATTTTTATTTAAATGCAATTAATTAACATATAATGTATTATTGGTTTCAGAGGTAGACCTCGGTGATCCATCAGTCTTATATATCACCCAGTGCCCTCCTTAATGCCCATCACCTCTTATCCCGTCCCCGCACCCCTCCCCTCCAGCGACCCTCATTTGTTTCCTATGATTAAAAGTCTCTTATGGTTTGTCTCCCTGTCTGATTTCGTCTGGTTTTAGTTTTTCCTCTCTTTGAGGAGGCATTTCTACAGTTTGTCCTTGGGGTTTCATGATGACTGGAGGCTCTATTTCAAATAACTCCTGATTTCCAGCTTCCCAAGATGCCCATTTTCTATTCTTCACCACCAAACTTCACCCAGACATAGTCAATTGCTGAATCTATGAGTCTATAGAAAAGAATACCTTGGTACTAGGACAGTGCCATTTCCTTCACCCTTTACAAGTGAAGAATGCTAAAGCTATAAAAGGTGAAAATGTAGTCCTAGCAACAAAACTGATTCTGAACACAATTGTCTAAAGAAAAACTTTGGCTGGCAGAGGTTGCAAAGAACTGTTAGATATTATGTTTCAAATATACTGTAAATTAATTAGGAGTTCATGTATTAGTTTGGGAACAATGCTGTATACAACATGGTCTATGAAGAAAACTGCCTTAAGTTTCAAAAACCCTCTTTTCAAATAAACTTTTGGAACAGAACTCTTCTGTTCTTCTGAGTAGCTGTGACAGAGACCATCTGGCCCAAAAATATATCTAAATATCTAAAATATTTACTATTTCTCCCTTTACAGAAAGAGTTTGCCAAACTCTAGCCTAGAATGTACTGATGTGCTGTATTAGGTACCAGGGAATACAACTAAAGGAACCAAGGTGAGCAGAGGAAGAAAGCCATACAATGAATATAGTATCAGAAGCTCTATGGTACCAGATTTAGTAGGAGCATAAACAAAACAATGGTCACCTGGCAAGGGAGGAAGTGACACTAAGTAGGTCCCTACCACTGTGGAAGTGCAAGAAGAGCCCTCCAGGAAGTGGAAATAATGTGAACAAAGGAATGAAGCACTAAACAGCATGGTACATCTGAAAAACCACAAAGAGCTCAGTATGAAGGTACCTAAGTTAGTAAGGTAAAAAGAGTCTAGAAAGGTAGGCAAAAGCCAGGTCAAGAAGGTTCCATGCCATATTAAGGAATTTGGATTTTATTCTTTAGGAAAAAGGATCTTTTAAAATATCTTTAAGGAAGGCAGTTTTCATGAATTTGCTTTCATTATTCAATCTATCTCTAGTATGTGGGATAATTTAGAAGAAGACAAGATGGGACCAGGATGATCATTTATGAGATTTTTACAACGGACCAGTTGAGATAGAATGAAAATCTGAATTGTGGCAGTAATGGTACAACTAAAAAGAGATAATTATAAGACCTTAGGAAGACAGAAAGGACTACACACATTCTCTACTTAAGAAACATGGAATAAAAGAAAATATTTCAAAAATAACTCACAGTTTTCTGGCTGAATAGAGATTAATGTCATCCATCAAAGAAAGGACAATGGGAGAGAGGGCAGGTTTGGAGTTTGGAGGAGAAAAAACAGAATTAAGTTTTAGATGAGCTGAATTTTGAGGCACCTGGGAGACATATATCATATCCATTAGGAACTTAAGTAGGTAGATCTTCCTTCGGAGATCTATCTGGGATAGAAATATATACTGGTGAATCACCAACCTATAGCAGGTAGTTCAAGATGTAGGAATGGAAGAGATTATTCTGACAGTTTGTAAAAATGAGAACCACATTAAGGGTACATCAATATTCAAGAGATGGCAAAGAAAAAGCAACAGGCAAAGAACAATAAGAAGAGATGGGAAAAGAACAATCGATCAAAGTCAAATCCTAATGAAATGATAATTTTAAGAACTGGAGTCACCAACGATAGCAAATACTTCAAAGTCTGATAAAGAGAAGGTTGAAGCAAGTAGAATGATTTTAGCAAATGACTCATAATTAACATCATCTAAAACCCCAAACCTATTTCCATATCCAGAACTTCCAATTCTACCATTGGCACCACATCATTCCACTCTTCAAGGTAGAAGCACAACACTCATCCTTAAATCTTTCTTTCTTTTTTTTAATAATAAATTTATTTTTTATTGGTGTTCAATTTGCCAACATACAGAATAACACCCAGTGCTCATCCCGTCAAGTGCCCCCCTCAGTGCCTGTCACCCATTCACCCCCACCTCCCGCCCCCCTCCCCTTCCACCACCCCTAGTTCGTTTCCCAGAGTTAGGAGTATGTATGTTCTGTCTCCCTTTCTGATATTTCCCACACATTTCTTCTCCCTTCCCTTCTATTCCCTTTCACTATTATTTATATTCCCCAAATGAATGAGACCATATAATGTTTGTCCTTCTCCGATGGACTCATTTCACTCAGCATAATACCCTCCAGTTCCATCCACGTCGAAGCAAATGGTGGGTATTTGTCGTTTCTAATGGATGAGTAATATTCCATTGTATACATAGACCACATCTTCTTTATCCATTCATCTTTCGATGGACACCGAGGCTCCTTCCACAGTTTGGCTATTGTGGACATTGCTGCTAGAAACATCGGGGTGCAAGTGTCCTGGCGTTTCATTGCATCTGTATCTTTGGGGTAAATCCCCAACAGTGCAATTGCTGGGTCGTACCCTTAAATCTTTTTAATTCTCAATTCAGTACACTCAAACTACCAGCAAGTCAGTCTTTCATTCTTGGAAATATAAGTTATAATTTCTTTAAGTATTCGTTGCACCACCCATATCACTTCTCAACTGTAAAACTGTAAAAAGTAAAAACTTTTTCCATAAATTCCCTGCCTCTAATCTCTCCCTTTTTCCGATCCATCCACAACATACTGGTTGTGTGATGTTGAAGATGTCATTTAATATCTATAAGCCTCAATTTTCTAATCTGTAAAATGGAGATAATAAAACTATTTGCTCTGACAGATTATTTTAAAGATTTAATGAGAAAAGCTGTAAAGCACCTAAATTACTTGTGGATCAAATCAATACCTTATTTAAGAATCTATGACTCTCTGTTGCCAACTAAAGCAGATTCTGTTATTTTACCTGGCTTTTAAAGCCTCTTATAAACCACATTCCCATGCTCAATAACAGAAACCTTCACCACAGTCAAGTAGATCTCTTTTCTGCTTCTGAAACAGACCATCCTCATTCCCTCTCTCCTGACTTTATTCATTCTGTTTCCTCCACAAGGAATATCTTCTCTTCCATCTAAAACTTCATTGCTCACTGCCATCTTAGGCAACACAAAGAAAATGAAAAAAAAAAGCAACAGTGGCAAAATAAAATGTTGACTTAAAAACATCTTTAAGGTATCAATGATATAGCGGCACAGAAAAAGCTTTTTCTTTGGTTTATAGCAGGGAATGGGACATTCAGGGAACAAAGGATAAAGATAACGTATATGATTCTTCAGTGGTGCTTGTGGAGGCAATAACAACAGGGAGATAAGACGTGACAGAAGGAAAAGGGAAAAGATAGAGAAAAATAGCCAAAGACTTAAGGACAGTAAAAGAGTACAAAAAGAGTACAGACAGCCAAAAGAGATGCCGCTACTAGGGAGACAAGAGATGATCAGCAACATTAAAAGAAGTTAAGGTAGCAAGACAATAAATGGTCAAAGGGGCAGCACAGGTTCAACAAATGAGTGCTACAAAGGAGAAGTCAAGCAAGTTGGAGTTCATTTAACTAGGAGATCATCAATTATGAGCAAAGTCTCAATGGAATGGTCACGATGAAGACCAGAAAAATAAAAAAATAAAAAAATTAAAACGAAATTTAAAGCTAGTTGTAAAGAAATGAAAGCTTCGGGAATGAACCATCTCACTTAGACTTTATGACTCAAACAATTACACTGAAGCTTGGTTGCATACATACACACTTAAAAAAAAACATTTAGAGAAATACCGAGAAGACGACATGCTCACCTCGTGGTGTATTCGCTGATAAACTTTTTGTTCATTGTCTAACACTACAAAAGATTCAGAGGGTGCCGCATCCCCATTGAAAATGAAGCTTAAATCCCCTCGTTGGCACTTCATGTCAGTAAAGTCTATGAGAGTAGTGTCAAGCCTGTGAAAGATGGGGAGATGAGAAATCCTGGCAAATGAAATTTTGATAAAACTCCATAATAATTAAACAAGCTTTGTTGCTTCTAAACTCAAACCGAGATGCTAACACCATATTTCAAAGTCAAACTTCTAATGAAAGTTACAGTATCTTATTTAAAAACACTGAAAGAATATTTAAATATATATTCCATTTTTCCTATATTTCATTTTCTGAATATGTACTTTATTAATCCAGCAAGGAAAAGATTGTTTCCACATTGTTCAAATATCTCCCTAACTATACCTTGTTCCCTACCATTGCCCTTACTTCAACTACTCCACAGAAGTTACTTCAACTGTGAAGGGCATTAAAGGAAAGAAGACTTGTCTAACATTCTTTGATCCCAATGAGACCATGCTGCTAGCTCAGCAGAGTACCTAAGGAGGGTACAGCAGCAAGGATGGACCACACTCCTAGATTAAGGGCTGTGTGTCCAGTCTTGCTCTTTTGATCTACATCTGTGCCTATGCCTAACCATCCGATACCAAACCTTGCTTCATTCCTCAACTACATAAATCATTTAACTTACTCCAAATTCTTGTCCTTTCTGTTTGACTTCCCAGATTCGGATTAGCATTCTCTTTCCCATCATCTCCACAGCCTAAAAACCTTATGGATCAGTCCTTGTGTATTTATCATACTCTTTGGTAACCAAGGCCTGGCATGGCCCAGCCCAATGGATCGGTCTCAAATAAATTCCACAAACCACCTTGCTGAAATGAGTGATAACACTAGAATGGAAAAGCTTACAAGCACCCTGAAGTGCTTCAATCTTAACACCAGACTTTGTAGGAGACCACATTAGGATCTCACTTACTGGCTGCTCAAAACACCACCCTTAATCTAAAAAATGGGTTGACACAGCTGTTAAAAGATGCTGATCACACCTACTGGGTTTTCAAGAATTCATTACTTCATAAGTTATTCAATTCTCATCCCAGACTAGGCAAAGGGAATGAGCATTCTTCATTTTCTTCATTTCCCTACACAGAAAAATCTGAGAACTGGAACGTATCTTCTAGGCTTCATCAAAAGAGTAACTTGGGTTACATATAATTTATCAACAAAACTAGTACCTTTTAAAAGTGAAGGTGATACTATTAATAATTTTGCCAGGACAACAGGGATGAACCAAGAGCAAATAGGGAAGTATGGTTACCTTATGTACAAGAGCCTCCTTCCTGAGCTATACAAAATGTATACACTCCCAAAGAGTGAAATCAAAAAGCCCTAAAAAAACAAATCAACAATTCCCATGGGGTGAATCCTGCCTGGTGCTTTACAGCTGAATTCTAGCTCCTGGTCCACTTCCAGGGGGCCAGCTACTGTAGTAGTGCCTATACTACCAAACATGTCCTGTTACCCCTTGTACATGTGGCATAAGAGAAAATAATGCCAGTAACAGAGGCTTATCCCCTACCTCTGTAAGATGTAGGCTACTGAAAATATCACAAAGGAATAGATCATTTTCTATTAAGTGGTCTATCTGGACTTCGAGCTTCAGCTACCAGGGTACTCCACTTCCCCACATAAAAAAGGGAAAGAAACAAGAGTAATCTCCTGCCTCCATTTCCTTGTTGCCTATCCCGGATGAGACTGGTAGGGGTTGGCAGGTAAGAATAGTGAGGAAAGAGATGCACAGAGAGACAGAGACAGAAAGACAAAGACACACTGACATGGTGACATTTGAACCTTTTGATCTAGCCACATCAAATATCACTCATTGTCAATTTTTATTTCATTTGTGTTTTTGTAAATTTCAACTGAAAGGCTGCCCAAAACATCTTCGGCAATATCCCTGACATATTGGATGGCCTCGGAAGTTGTATTACATGCCTTATAATGATACAATTTATCATGATGGTATTTTAATGTATTAACTAGTCCTCGCTTTAAGCCTTTGAGTCTAAATATATTTTTTGTAATTCTTACCATGTAATTAGCCATGAAAAAAATTATATAACTGCAAAGATTTGAATAGAAAATGTTCAAAAAAATAGAAAAAACAGAAAGTGTTCTTTTTGACATAAAAGCTTGAAAACTGCCAAGTAACACTGAAAAAGAATATAGAGCCTTCCCTAAAGACAGAAAAAAGCCTGCAATGAGGCAAAGTTTGCCCTGATCATTTCACTGACTGAAATGATCAGGTATTATTATGAGGTAATCTATAACCTCATAATTATTAATAGTGAAAACATTTACTAACATTCGCAACAATAAAGTTACTTACACTTTCCTATTTCCACCGAAGTATTAATTTCTCCTTGACACCAGAAAAAATATTTTAAATGATCATGTCTGTCATGAAATATAAGTAAACTTTAAAGATTTCTTTGAACATATTTTAAAATTCAGTTTCATTTGTAGTAATTTTTTTAAAAAACTGTCTCATGATGTTTACATGAAAGTTATTTAATATAATGGATTTTTTTTTTCATTCTTCTCATCTATGAAAAACCTTTGTCCATCCTAAAACCCAGCCTCTCCATTAATCTGGTAAACTTTGTTAATGAGAGCTTTAGAACCTTATCACATTTCTCCTTTATCCTCAGCTGCTTTATGTAAGCCCCAGCGCTGAGTGTCTTCCTAAATTATAGTAGTTTCTCTTTAATCTATATTCTCTGACACAATTATTCTCCCTCAGGCTTTTATTCTCATGTCTCTATTTTAACCATTTTGTGGTTTTATTATTTATACTCATTATGTAATATGCATCATATCATTTACTTTCAAGTCACATATAAATGTGAAATAATTTTTTAAAAGAAACTTTTTTCCTAAATCTAAGAATCAAACACAACTAAAACTAACCTTTTTTTTAAAGTAGCATATGGAAAATACTACTACACTCCCAAATTATCTACCACCTTTGGCAAGCACCTATAGTAAACATTTTTACATTGATGTATAATTTATGATGAAATCATAATATAATGTTAATAGGCTACTGAAATAAATCTTATCATTATCAAAACTCTTCCTAGTTTTTCTTTTATATTTTTCTGTATTTTGCAAGGTTTCTATAATGATCATGAATTTAATGTACATATGCACTTTCATAATTAGAAACATCTGAAGGTTATTTTTTTAAAAACAAAAACCAGAAACTTCTACTTTAATCAAATTCTACTTCTTGAGAACAATTTCTCTAGAACTAACCTTGAACTAAAGATTATCTCTTCACTATAATTCAACATATCTCAGAATAAATCTCAGAGTTGACTTTCTAAAATTTCTGCCTTGTGACATGGTAGGAACGGACAGGAAGTCAGAGGTCCTGGCTCAGCTATTAATTCACAATATGCACTTATAAAAATCACTTCACCTCTCTATATTTTCTCATTTATCAAATGAAAAGTTTTTATGATATTATCTCAATATATTTCTAGTTCTAGGTCCTTACATGTCCAAATTAATATTCTGGAGATATGTAGAGCTATAATAGATTTACAAAATTATTTATATAATTTATAAATACACTAAAATATGGATATATAAATATAAGTTGGCAGTTCACTAGTATTATACACATCTTACATATGTATAATTTATAAATATACCTGTATTAATACAAAGTTTAAGATACAAAGAATAAAAATAAAACTCTAAACTGAGTAAAATAAATAATTACCCATCAGATCCAAAAATCAATCTTAATTTTAAAAAGAAAAAGAAGAAAATTAAAATTAGCCTTAAAGTGTGCACTAGAAGGAACAGATGCTTAGACAGATGGACAGAGGAGGGAGGGTATGAGAGGGATGGAGAAAAAAGGACAAGAGTTGGGTCTTCCTTATGTGTGTCCCTATTCCCCAAATAGTCAGGATCAGAGATAACCATCTTAAATCTTCTCATTTTAAGATCCTGTGATCTTCACTCTGATTGCCTCCTAGATAGTCAGCAGTTGAATAAGAATACCTTTGATTTAGTCAAGATTTTATATCTTTGGTTTCTTCTCCGCAGGATGTCTCAAGATAAAATGTTGTGCATATATTACAACATGTTTAAGTTATAAAATACTACATCCAAATGCAACCTATTAATACAGAAAGAAAAGCTTCCTCTAAATCTCAATTTTCTGTTACTCAGAAAGAAAAAAATCAAGTCACCTTACCTGATATTGATACCTTGTTTGTATATTTTACATGCATCAGAAGGCAGAATTCGGGAAAGTAAAGGCACTGTGTTTTTAAAAAGAAAAGATAAAAAATACCTAAAGTTCTGAAACATTACACATTTCTTAATTAGAAAAAGAGTAATTTCAACATTTTATTAATCCACTAAAATTGTAATGATTTCCTTTAAAATAGTATTTTTCCACTAATAATACACAAAGCAATTCCGAGCAACTTCAAATCCCCACTATTTAACTGTAATTGCTACAAAGTTTAACACTCACATCCTCCCACAAACACACATGAATAGCAGTCAATACAGTGCCACTCTTGGATACACACTGTAGAACATTATTATAGATGCGAAAACCATACCCCACAGCAACTAAACTACCCTGAATAGGTAACCTGATTAACCTGGATCCTATCTGATCCTTTAAATATAATCTCATTAAATAGTAGGAAAGTAATGTGTATTTAAAAAAAAAATTTTAGAGCTAAGTAGTCAAATTTGAGTTTGAATTCCAAATATGTGACCTCGGTTACTGAAGCTCACTGTGTAACCTCAGTTTCAAAATCTGTAAAACGGAATCATACTATTCACCTACAGATTTCTACATTCAGTGTTGTTCACATTCATATAACAAACATATTCTGATTTCTTTTATTATTTACTGTCTGCTATGTTTTAGGAAATACAGGTTATTCTATGGATGAATAAATCTGCATACAGGATATAATAAGCTACCACATACAAAAGAAATAATGTGAAGCCCAAACAACTTGAAATCAAAATCACATCACATGTACATGTGTATATAAGAATGTGTGTGTGTATAAGATATACTACGTGCATATTTTACAAAACTCAGTGTTTTAAAAATGAATGATAATCAACCTCGGTTAGAAAGAAGTAAAAACTTTATTATAGAAATTAAAGGCTAGTTTTTTAGTTAACTTTTTATTTCTATTTTATTTTATTTCATTTTTTTAAAGATTTTATTTATTTATTCATGAGAGATACAGAGAGAGAGAGAGGCAGAGACACAGGCAGAGGTAGAAGTAGGCTCCATGCTGGGAGCCCAACGTGGGACTGGATCCCGGGTCTCCAGGATCCTGCCCTGGACTGAAGGTGGCGCTAAACTGCTGAGCCACCGGGGCTGCCCTTTAGCTAATTTTTTAAAAAACATCAATATTGTCTAATTATCCAAAAAGGTATATTAATATATCAATGTCCTTTTTAAATTCCTAGAGGTCATGTAATCTAAAATGATTTCCGGCATTAAAGACAGTTTTCTAGACATTTTACTGTACACAAATAAGAAAAGTTACTGCCCAAAGGGAATATCTACAGTTACCCTAGTCAAAAAATATAAGAAATCATTTTCTTTTTTTTATTAGTTTCAGAGGTAGAATTTGGTGATTTATCAGTCTTATATAACACTTACTGCTCATTATATCAACTGCCCTCCTTAATGCCCATCACCTGGTCATCCTTTCCTCCCACCAACCTCCCCTCCAGCAACCCTCAATTTGTTTCCTAGAGTTCAGCATCTCTTATGATTTGCCTCCCTCTCAATTTTCATCTCATTTTATTTTTCCTTCCCTTCCCCTATGTTCATCGGTTTTGTTTAAATTTCACATATGAGTGAAAGCATCTATCTTTCTCTAACTTACTTGTTTCACTTAGCGTAATACCCTCTAGTTCCATCCACAGCATTGTAAATGGCAAGATCTCTTTCTTTCTGATGGCTCAGTAATCATTTTCTGATAAAATTTTTCCTTATATGAAACAACAGAACTTGAAAACAACAGTAACAGCATTTATCTATATACATGATCAAAGCTCTTCTCTATGCTGTCTAATCAAGATCCAGTTTTCCTATCCTTAAGTATTTAGTAGAGCATGAAAAAGATAATTAAAATATAGCACTCTAATTTAAGATAATTTAACTTAATTTATTGCATCTTTTGAAATAGCATGGTAACCTACTATAACAAAATTTAGAATTATATATCAATACTTATCAAAAATCAGAAGCGCAGGAACAGAGAAATGCAGAGAGAAAATAAGTTTAGGGACTGAGAAGCAAAAGCTAATAAAAAGGAAAGAGAGAATACATAGAAAAAAAGATTTCTGCTAGATTTTAATGCATTCCAAAATTAGAGCAATGTGCATCTTCCCAATTCTGCAATGACTTTATTCTCCCTCATGTAAACTGATCAAGTTCTCTATATCTGAGGTTATCTCAGCATAATCTGAGAGCTTAACATAACACTCCAAAAGTAGCATAATTCACTGAGTTGAAAAAAAGAAATCTCTACATTTTAATCTTAGTTTTGCTGTTATTTACTCCTGATATCAAGAACAGTTTATTAACGTAATGTTTTCCATCTATAATACACAGTCTCAAATACAGAATGGATATTCTGTAGATTATGAGGTAAAGAAACTCTAAAAACAGTTTTTCTGTTGAAATATGCCATATACACAAAGCTAAATTTGAAGTCATGATTATTATACTATAAATTATTTCATGCTTTTACAGTAAGTATATAAAGGGTTTCCTTCAAAAACATAATTTTATCCACACCAAAAAAAAAAAAGTTTGCAATATCTGGGGCAGTTATTATCCCCATTTAAAAATGAAGACACCGGGGACGGCTGGGTGGCTCAGCGGTTAAGCATGCCTGGCTTTGGTCCAGGGCATGATCTGGAGTACCAGGATCGAATCCCATATCAGGCTCCCAGTAGGGAGCCTGCTTCTCCCTCTGCCTATGTTTCTGCCTCTCTCTGTGTGTCTCTCATGAATAAATAAATAAAATCTTAAAAAAAAAAAAAAATGACACTGAGGCAGAGGAAAGATATGTGATTTCCCACATCAAATAGGAGCCAGTACTTCTGATCCCAATTTAAAGCTTCTCTTTATCTAAAAACCTAAGCTGGAATAGTTTTAGTTGCCTTCAGACTTGCTATTAACCAAGTTTGAGGCTTTCAGCCAAACACTAAATATAACAATATGAGAAAGAGTGTGCATCCTCCACTACCTCTAATTAAACCTAATTCTGGATCTCAATATTTTTTAACTTCCCCTTATTTCTGGGTTTCCTTTTTTCCCCTCAATATTAGGGGTTTCTTTTTAAGCAAAAAAAAAAAAAAAAAAAAAAAAGTCATGTTTTGTTAGCATTTTATGTTTGCAAAGGGAATTTATAAGTTCCTCCTTCTTCATTTGTTTTTTAAATAGACTCTATGCCCAACATAGGGCTTGAACTCACAATGCTGAGATCAAGAGTCACTTCTACCAGCTGAGCCAGCCAGGTGCTCCAATATTAGGGGTTTTGACAATGGAAAGAAATACACCTAAACTCTAGAAAAAAAAAGCTTACTAATCAAATCTAACAAAAAGGATTGTGCTGCTTTTTTTTAATCCAAAGGGTCTAAATTAAATCTAGCCAATAAGTTTCATTTTTAAAATCATACATGACATCTAACCATCAGATGCTAGTAGTTTTGACACGAAATCAGAAAAATCCTTTATCAACAATGAAATAGATGTGCTGTTTTGCACCAAAGTCAAATCTCCAAAGAAGCAATACTTTTAACCAATACCACAGTGGTTATGTCATGAATTTGGTTATACAACATTTATACTGTTTATAACTACAGATATATGTACAATTATAGTAGTGATTACATTCATTTCTATTTCTTTATGTAACTGAAATGTTACTTTAAAATATTTTAAAACATTTGCTCAGCAAGATAAATCAACTATTTTAGAATGTAAACCACTAACAATTTCTTGAGAATCAGTTAAAGAACCAATATGCTCAAGGGACAACCTTGAGTATAAGATTGCCAAGCAGACCTAGGGTTTTTACACATGAAAAAAAAAAATGGTATTCAGGCTTTAAACCAATCTGACTTGGAATTCTTCTATTTTACAAAGCTACTACAAACCTCTTTTTCTCTCAGTGTTCTAAGACACCTGGACTCTGAATGATATATAAAGCATAAAGGCAAGGTAGCCCTACAGAGTCACAAAATCATGTGTGATTTTGATGGAGCCAAAATTAACCTAATGAGCTAGTGTTGTAACAATGTTGGAAAAGAACTGACCTTTAGAAATCAAAACTTTACACTTAGAGATTAAACACACTAGGAAAATCTTAATCATTCATGCTACACATTATTTTGTAGTTGTTGAAGTACTTCCTCATGAGCTAACAATACGGAAAGATGCCTATGATACATTATATAAAAGTGACAAACTGTATAATGATATAATGGCAAGATCCCATTAAAACAACTAATTCTGAGGATACAATATATATGTGCATGTATGTATTTGTGTATTACATGCACACTTACACTCATGTAAACTTTAAAAAGGGTTTGAAAGCATTCATATGAAACATTAACAGTGATTTTTATAGCTGTCAATAACTGAATATTTAAATATCTTTATTTCATAGAAATTAATTCAGATGCTTAAAAAAATATAAGCTCATTATGTCCAAACCTATACACAGATTACATTGTTTTTAAATCTTCAAAATGAAACCCAAATTTAGTTGTTTTAGTAGTTGTTTAATTAACAAAAGTCACTAGGATCACACTTCCTCTTTAGATACAAAGGTTTTCTCCCTAAATGGACTGAGGTTTAAAATGGGGAGGAGAGAAACTTATCATGCCAAGATAAATCATTAACTGACTCTAAAATATCTAGGGGTTAAGGTTTTATAAATAATTGAAACAGTGAACAACCAAACGGTATATATATGAAGTATACAATAAAAGTAGCAAAATGACTGAAAGATGACAAAATATACAAAATCAAATAATGTTAACTGAATTCTTCTCATTCAGGGATCTAAGTATTATATTTCAAATCTCATTAAATTTAGTAATCTCTTTCTGTGTCTCATGAATAAATAAAATAAAACCTTAAAAAAATTAGTAATCTAATAATCCCATAAATTATTCTCTTCCCTTTGAGAATTCCTTATATTTATTAAAATACTTAAATCTTCATTCTGTTTAAAAAGAATAATTTTCAGTCTTAAAAATAAGACTTTTGAAAGTTACTAACCAGGTTGGGATAATTAAGTATTACTACAGGGCTTTATTACCATTACATTCAATGTGATGAAAAAGATGTAATTTTCCTTAGGACAAGTTCAAATTTGCTAACATGTATATTTAAGCTATTTTTGCACGTGCATTTCCACATTGGAACATATTTTACAGTAAAATATGACACATTCTTACCCCAGCTTTGAAAATCCCAGTGAAGTTCCAGATAAAAGTCACCTAGCTGAGAAACAAAATACAAATAAATACTGAATGTACCTTAGTTTAACAGTTCTCATATCAATTGAATATTTTAGTTTTTAAAAAAAAATCTATTATCACTAAAGGTCTATAGACAGGAATAGAAAGTAGTTTCAATTTTTGGAATAGGAGAAAGAAAAAATAAGGTTAAATTACTTAAAACATTACAATAGCACACATTATTATACTTATCTACAAAGGAAGATATACAACTGCAGATTTTACTAGAACATATCTGAAACTGACAGGCATTTAAGTTGGTATCAATAAATAGTCCATTTCTCAGCATAACCAAAACAATAATAATAACTCTAACTAAAAATAGCTAATAACTTTAGATGTGTTCCAAAATGACTTTTTATGCAGCCTCACAATGGACTAAGAAAATGACACAATGAAATAGAAACTTTTTCCTATAAAGTGGTAATTTTTTTTTTTTTTTAATTTATGATAGTCACACAGAGAGAGAGAGAGAGAGAGGCAAAGACACAGGCAGAGGGAGAAGCAGGCTCCATGCACCGGGAGCCCGACGTGGGATTCGATCCCGGGTCTCCAGGATCGCGCCCTGGGCCAAAGGCAGGCGCCAAACCGCTGCGCCACCCAGGGATCCCTATAAAGTGGTAATTAACACAAGTTTACTAAATCTGAAATAACACGTCATCATATGAGATATATGGCGAAAGTTTGTATTTCACAAATTAGAAGCTAGACAGCAAAAACTGTAACTGTTAAGGAAACTACTGTGATCAAAAATTTTCAAAAAAATTGATCTCTTGAGATAAAAACAAAAAAAGCATACCCCAGAGGACACACAGTTATCATGATAGGTCTGTCTTCCTCCCTTAGTTCTTTCATACATCAAAAATACAGTGAATGAGAATAAGAAAAAAAAAATAAAGCTCTCTGCCTTTCTGTGCCAGCACACCGGCTCTTACCACCGGCTCTGACATAGGACAGACAGAAAGAGTTTTATTATGTAAAGAAAATGCTGCTAGTAGGTAGTGGTTTCAGCTCTTAGGGAATCTTCCAACCCAAAGGACAAACGAAAACTATTGCCATTAATTATGATTAGCCTCCTTTTTTCTTAGAGGTCTTATCTAATTTATTGAAAACAGTAATTTTTTATTCACCGTCCTAGTCCAAAGTAAATGGTGCTTCCATAGCATTAAATTTATACATTATAATCAGAGTATTTTATCATTATTGTTCAATTCAAACAGGATTTTTACCGTTGCTTGACTCTTAGTAATCAAGTGATTAGACTGCATTTTAAAAATGCTTAAAAGTACACTTACAATTACTCTTGAGGTATAAGATGAGCAAAGAGATATATAGCCTACCTCTTTCAGGGCTTTTAATAATCGAGGTCGTTTTTCTTCAACACTTTCCCTGGACTGCTGCTTAAGCTTCCTTAAAAGAGCCGTAACTAAGGTTTAAATCAAAAAAAAATTATTTAATTTAAAATAAATTTTACCATGTTAGATTGTCAGTTATAGCTCAATTAAAATAAATTTATAAAAAAAACTTTTTTGCCATGTTAGAAACCACTGGTTTATTAAACACAGACATATACAGATAGAGACATTATAAATAAGTTAATAAGTTTAATAAAACTGTTATGAACCCCAAGGAAAATCGAGAAGAGACACCCCAACATGAACTTGTATTTACACTAGTTTTCCTAGTTTTTAATTATCAGTTAAGATTTACCTGAGTGAGCCAAGATTAACCAATCTCAGATGACACAATCTCCTGTTGTAATACTGATCTAAAAGATCTCAAAGCCAGATCTCAAAAATCCCATTGGATATTACTTTTATAAAAATGTAATTATTTGTAATTGCTACTGGGTGTTTGTGTTCTTTTCTCACTACAGGTTGTACTCTCACACAGCAGAAAAAATACTAAAACAAATCCTATTATGTCCGTGAAAAGAACTTCTGAATCTAAAAAAACCTGAGGCCCTCCATACTGTTTTCTCAATAGTTCAGACTGAGATTTAGACACATTGCCTAAGTGCAAACCCCAGCTTTACTAATTATTAGCCACATGTAAATGGACAAGTTACTTATTTTCACTAAATTTCAGTTTCTTTTTTTCATTTGTCAAATAAAAATAAAGTAAAACCTCTATGAAATTCCTGTAAAGGCTCAATATAAATTGCTTACAATTAAGTAAATATAATTTTTACCTATTAGAATAAAGGAACTAGCTAAAACTAACTACCAAAGGAACAAGAGATCTCAGTTCATCATACAGTCCTACAACTAGCTTTGTGACCTAGATTAGTAGTTTCCAAATACAAGTCTACATTTCAGCGCCCAACTGTTCAAGTTCCCAGTGATCTGCAGTAAAATGAAAAAATTGGAAATCAGGTTGGGGTTACTTTTTTACTTATAAACTATATATTTTTTTCAATTTAAGAACTATTCTTTCTACTATTTTTGGTATCAAAATGTCTTGTATTAATATGGTGATTGCAGAAGAAAGTATCATTTTTAGAGTTTTTACATGCTAAAATGAAACATTAGGTACTCCACATCAATTCTCAAACATAATTTTTTTTCTGGTCTGTGAAATCCAAATAATCTGAGAAACCATGACCTGGATAATCATTAAGGTTATTTCCAGATTCAAATTTGTATGAATCTGGCTAATCTCATGTTTGTTGTAATTTAACCTTAATATCAAAGCTAGATTACGCCAATTTAATAGAATTCTTTTTATAATTCTTCTCCACAATAAGCTCAAGTACTTTAATAAATCTTCCTTGACTCCAAAGAAGGCAATTTGCCTTTAAATTCAAACAAACCTCTGTGTCGAGGTAAAGAATGGAAATAATTCAATTCATAGATAGAAAAGATACCTTAATGAAAAACGGAAGTCATGTATTTTACACCAAGTAAATATATTGAAACTCACTGACCACATGCAGTAAATAACAATTACATTAAAATGGCCATTTTTTTTTTAAGATTTTATTTATTTATTCATGAGAAACACAGAGAGGCAGAGACACAGGCAGAGGGAGAAGCAGGCTCCATGCAGGGAGCCCGACGTGGGACTGGATCCTGGGTCTCCAGGATCCTACCTGGGCTGAAGGCGGCGCTAAACCGCTGAGCCACCCGGGCTGCCCTGGCCAAACATTTTTAAAAATATGGTAACAAAGAGATGCTTGTTCTATGAAACTTCACATTAAAAATAGCATCAACTCAAACTTTCTTATGGAAACAGAAACAAACATTTAGAATGCAATTATACAAAATTAGCAATACCTTTTTTGGAATAAGGATTTGTACTCCCATACTGTAAGAATCACATTAATGATGACTGATAATAAAGATAAAATTAGTTTTAGAGGGGACGCCTGGGTGGCTCAGTGGTTGAACATTACTTGTTTTAAATGAAACTAACTTCTTTATGAAGGAACTTTCTTCCCAAATGAATTATAAACAGCCGATGATAAGAAATCTTTATATATATCCATAGATCTTTTGTTGTCTATTGGAGTGATTTTTCTGAAGAACAAATATGACCATAGAAAGAAACGAATATGAAAACTGAACCAAAAAGACCATCGGGTAATTTTATTCAAATATACTGGAGCATTGTTGGGTTCCTCATACAGTAGTTTTTATTGTAAGTAGACCTGAAAGTCATATTCCCCCATTTATAACTCCATGGTTATTTATTAAAATTCCTTTAACCGGGGCACCTGGGTGGCTCAGTGGTTAAGCATCTGCCTTCGGCTCAGGACATGTCCCCAGGGTCCTGGGATCGAGTCCCACATCGGGCTCCTTGTGTGGAGCCTGCTTCTCCCTCTGCCTGTGTCTCTGCCTCTCTCTCTGAGTCTCTCATGAATAAATACATAAAATCTTTTAAAAAATAAAAATTAAAAATTAGCTTTAGAGGATATGGATGGTATTAGAATTCATACAAAGACTCAAATGAAGAACAATAAACCACAGCTTATTAACTTTCTCTTTCCTTCTTTTCCCATACAAAGTACTTTTAAAGTATTCAGTTGGCTGTGCCTAAAGCCTTTGGAACTATGCCCTCCTGCTCCGAGAATCACTTAAATCTGTATCGTCTGCCCTCTACTTCCTTTTGTGCTCCAGAATAATTATTTCCCACTTCTTAGTTAAATAGCTCTGTGGACATACCATAGATAACTCAAACTCAATAAATCTAACATCAAATAAATTAAATCCCGGACTGATCTCTCTCTTTTGATACTGACCTGGAGGCTGATCACTGTTCACCATGTAATTATTATTAAGGCAGAAAAGCAACATAATCTTGAAATTTTCTTTTTTAAAGTTTTTGGTTTTGGGTTTTCTTTTAGTAATCTCTACACACAACATGGGGTTCAAAATCACAACCCTGAGATCAAGTCACATGCTCTTCATCAGTCACATGCTCTTCCAACTAAGTCAACCGGGTGCTGCTCACTGCCCCCGCCTCCCGGCCCCACCTCCCTAGACTATTGTTCTAGTCTGCAACAAATAGTTTAGTAATATCTCACTGTTCTGTACCACAAAAACAACAGCAGAAATCAGATAAAAAAGAGAAAGGGGTTACAGTTTTTGCTATTAATTTATAATATTAGATTATACTTTGCTAATTAGATAATATATATTATCTCAGATTTTTCAAATAATGCAATTTTCTATGCCCAGAAAATTTTTTTTATGCCCAGAAAATTTTAACATAACACAAGCTAAGTAATCAAAAACTTAAATCACAGTATTTAAAATAATTTCAAAGTATAGACCCATTTAATACTATTATAAATATATCCATATATTTCGGGTTTTTTACGATTTTATTTATTTATTAATGAGAGAGAGAAAGAGAGAGAGAGACACACACAGGCAGAGGGAGAAGCAGGCTCCATGCAAGGAGCCAGATGCGGGCCTCCATCCCGGGACTCCAGGATCACACCCCGGGCCAAGGCAGGCACTAAACCGCTAAGCCACCCAGGGATCCCCTATCCATATATTTCTAAATATGTAGCTTATAGTTGTTAAATTTATTATTATTTAAGTTAGCAGTTAAATATTTCCATTTCATGTGATGGAACATAATTTTTTAATCCCTGAATAATTATAGATACATAATTATATAATAATTGGCAATAGAATACTATTCAGAATGTATATCTTAGACATCACTTGACAGAAGAAAATCACTTTTTTTTTTTTATTTTTTTTTAAGAAAATCACTTTAAAAGCAGATCTCAACTGCTATGCACCTCAATCTTTTACATTAAAATTTAGTAATTGATTTTCCAAGAAAACTGTTTCTTGGCCTTCCTAAAGAGCAGAGACCATATCTTCATTCTCCACATCTTACTATAGATACATGCATTATAGAAAGGACTCAGTAAATACTCACTGACTCTAAATAAAGGTTATTATGTGAAAACCACATAAGTCAGTGTCAGAAACCCAGGAATCCATCTGGTTTCCTCTCCATTCTGCTAATGGGTTAGAAACATCAGAGAAAGTTCCTTTAGACTGGTTGCTGCAACTTTTAATTTATTCTCAGTTTTTTAGATCTGTGCATTTTTTTTGTCTTTTCCCTGACATAATTCTAGGATTAGTATGGTTTCTAACTCTCATTAGGAGCTCTTGATTTTGTCCAAAAGGGAGAACTGTCAATAAATAACAAAATATAAATATATATTCTCATGTAACTGGTAAATCATCACAATTTTATCTCATTAAATCCCAAGCCCAAATGTAGCTTCATCATTAGGAGCTGCCCAAAATGTGCAGAAAGTCCACAAAGATGTAGTATGTGGATTACATATAAAGCTAAAATATAAGAGCCCAAACTGTGGTATTAAATAGAACTAAATGCATGTAACATCCTAAGGGTGTTCAATCTAATGCACTTCTTTAATAAAACTGCCCAATTTTTTAAATCGTGCCTTCCACAGCCTAGATTTAATTTTCAATCCCAGTTGTAAAAAGATATTACCAGGAAGATAATATTCTCACTCATCCAGATTTAAATTTTACAAACTTTTCAACTATTGAGATGTGCCTGACAAAAATAAAACCTGTATATGAAGTTGGGAAAAAAAAAAACCCAACTCAGGAACAGGAGGAGGGAAGGTAGAGTAACTGAACACAGTGTGTACTATGAGAAAACATGTGACTTTTTTTTGAAATTCTCAAAGACCAAAACAAAGAGACTTCCTTCTCACTTTCAGTAAAATCTATTCCCACCAATTAAAGCAAAAAGATAACTATTATAAAACACTGTGATTATTTTCAGTTCCAATTAATGTTTCATATAATTAAGTATCTGCCAGAAAGGACAGTCAGGTCTCAGAGCTTTTAAAAATCCTTCATACTGAATAAATAAAACAATGGAAAAATATCAGTAGAGCAGAATAGTATAAAAGAAAATAAACTATAAACAATATGCTTTCAAACATGATTCCTCAATTCTTCCTAATATCCAAGTTCCTAAGTTATGAATAATTCACATACAAGTTTACAAATAACTACAAACATTTCATATTATAGAAAGTTATACTAAATGAAAACTTTATCAAATGTATCACTTCATATTTTTAGAATATTTATAAACAACAATTTATATTGCTTACTCATCTGTCTATCTCCATAGCTGATGGCTTCCGCCAGTGGGCTCCATCCCTGAGCATTTTTCACCTTTACTGGAGCATTGTGAGCCAAAAGTAAGTGGGCACATTCTGAAACATAAAGTGGTAATAATATCAAACATCATGCAATTTTTTAAATCTATGAATATACAAATCATTTAGAAATTTAAGAAATCAATATGATATAAATAGGTCTATAAAATAAACACTGTAACAGAGAGAAAAATAATTTGTAAAAGCCCTATATATCTAACAAAGTTATTTCAGATCCTCAGATTCAAGATCTATTCTATTACTTAAAAATAAATTGTATCTCTCCAAAGAAGTATTATGTTCCTTAATAATTATTCCCAAGAGTACTAGAGTACTGTGAGAATATTTCCACAGTCTAAAAGATAACACGAGTAATTTATATCAAAATTCTACTAATAAAACTCAAAAAAGGATTTGTATGTATGTGATATCAAATAGAAAGTTCTTAATTTATTTCAGAAAAAAAAAAGGGGGGCTTTCAAAAAGGACCAGAAATGTTTCTATAAACCCTTATTTTTCAAATGTTACAATTATTTTACTTCAGGAAAACACCCAAAAGAGGAAAAAGTCTGTTTATGAGTCCAAGAACAAATCTGGACAGTTTTCTAGTAAGCAAAAAAAGTCTAAGGTATAGGATATTCTTCTTAAAAATTAGCAGTAAAAAGTATATTAACAGGCAAAAACTTCAAAACTGAGGCTCATGGGAAATTTAGGATGGCTACCCATTTTAAATTTCCTACATGAATGGTTCATTCATTCAATCAATCATTCAGCAAATATTTACCGAATGCCTATCATACACCATTTCTAAGCACTAAGTCCTGGATATAAGCGGTAGAAAGAAAGACAAGGTCTTACTATCAGAGAGCTTATATCCTTTGTTAGAAGAAAGTAAGTAAACTAATAAGTAAAAAAAATAAGTCAGAGAATGACAGGTGCTCTGAAGGAAATAAGGGTGTTATGACAATGTCTTGTGGTTGAGCACAGGTAGAAGAATGTGATTCCTAGTTATAGGAGGAGCCTCTATATTAGCATACAGCACTAGGAATAACTATACGAAGTTTGATTAGAATAAAGTAAAATAAATACAGAAATTTCACAAAGGTGCTTAAGAAAGTCTACAGCAGTATATAAGAATACAGGTACAAGAGGGGCGCCTGGGTGGCTCAGTCAATTAAGCATCTGACTCTTGATTTCAGCTCAGGTCATGATCTCAGGATTGTGAGATCAAGCCCCACATAGGGCTCCCTGTTGGCATGGTCTTCTTAAGATTCTCTCTCCCTCTGCCCTTCCCCCACCTCCTCTTCCTCTTCCCCACCCTTTCAAAAGTAAGAAAGAAAGAGAATATAGGTACAAGAACGTATATTTTAACAGCTTAAATGGCAAACATACCGGAAACTAAATGAACATCCATAATGGGGAAATGACTGATTAATAGGATGCATCTATACCACTACAGTAATATACAGCCATTTTTTAAGAATACTGTCGCATCAAAAGGACCAAGGAATCTGGTCAAATAGTCAGCCACCGGCCAAATTTGGGAAACCGAGCATCAAAAAGAATAATGTCCAATTATAACACAGTAAACTAAAAACAATAAATTACAGAAGAATGCCAACTAATAAATGTAGAAGAAATGGTAAAATTTGAAAATAGGTATATTACAACACCAAAGTAATAACTGCTTTTAGGCAAATGTCCTCAATGAATGCTAAAGTCATGAGGCTAAATGCTATGATAGTGCTAGAAAATAGGATACTCACATGATACCAAAGTATCATCCCAAGATTACTTTCTAATTATAAAGAGAAAAAAAAAAGTTCCTTTCCAGTGAAAATATCTGGAGATCATCAGCTTAAACAAGTGACCAAATGTGGTGGCATTAGAAACACATAATGTCATATAACCTGACATTATGTGTTTCTAATGTTATGCAATATAAAATTCATATGACCTATGCAATATTCTTTCCAGAAATGTTTAACTTGAATCATATCAAGCCCTGATAGCTATTTTCAATTTGCAGAAAAGATACAAGATAAGGAACAAGTTAAATTACATCACGAGAAAATAATCAGGCAAATCTGAGATGAGAGACATTCTACAAATTGATTGGGCACACTATTCAAAAAGTGAAGTACAAAGGGGAAAAAAAAGTGGGCAAACTTTTCTACATAAAAAGAAAACGACATAACAACCAAATGCAATGAGTAAACCTTAACTGGTTCTTGATTCAATATAAAGCACGTATAAAAGACATTTTTGGAACAACTGGAAAAATTTAAATATGAATTAGATATAAGAGATTATAACAACAGTATTAATTTTCTTAAGTATGATACTGATATTGTGGTTATGAAAGAGACTGTCCTATTCTTAGAGATGCAAGCCAAGGTATCCGGAGCTAAAATGTCATGATGTCTACATCAAACTCTCAAATGATACTGCAAAAATAATATATTTAACAATAAGAGAAAAATAAAGTAAATATGATAAATGTTAACAACTACTGAACCTAGGTAGAGTATCTGAATGTTCACTGTGATCATCAAATCATTCTGAATACCCAAGAAATTGACCTGAGGACTGAAAGAACAAACTGCACAACTAGAGAGAGAGAGAAAAGGCCACATCAAGGAAAGTAGGAAGTACAAAGAAGCAGTTTGCGAGGAGAAAAGGAATGAGGGTTCTGGATAGGGAAGAGAGCCCGGGTCACAGAAAAGTGAGAGAGCAGAAAGCACAGGTATAAGCACAAGAACACTTCCCCGAAGCCACTCCCTGGGAAAACGTGAGGGGCTGATTATTGTGAGGTTTTGCGATCAGCAGGGCTCAAAGACTGGAGTTTTGGAGGTCTTTGGCCTTGGCTGGGACAGAGACCTTAGGGTGCTGCCCTCCAGCTGGAGAGAAGGCAAGCAAGCAACCCCTGAGAAGACAGCGCAATCTGAGGATCACTAGGGCTTAGGGGAGACCGTTTACTCTCCTTGGATCTTACCTGTGACAGCATTGCCTCTCTGGAAACAAAGGAGCCCAAGGTCACCATTTCACTCCCTTACCCCTTAGCATAAGTACAGAGGCACCTGCTGAGGGCGGCTAACCGACACTGTACACTACTGGCTTGTTAGCCTACTTTGCTCCATATACCACATCCCTGCACATGGCACCACTGTTCTTCTGGGTCAAGCCTGAATGGGTCCCAGCACAGTAAGACCCTTACCCAGAAGACCAGCACAGGTCCCTGCCACACCAAGTCCCTAAAGTCTGAAGTTTTAAAAGTAAGCAGGCCTGGGGACATGTGGAGAGCTGATTTGGTTAGGCATCCTACTCGTGATTTCTGTTCAGGTCATGATTTCCAGGTCCTGAGATTGAGCCTTGCATCAGGTTCACACTCAACGAGAGTCTGCTTAAGATTCTCTGCCTCTCTCCCTCTGCCCCTCTCACTGCTAACAGGCACACAATCAATCAATCAATCAATCAATACCAATCTTAAAAGTAAGCAGGCTTGGCTACAATAGAGCCCAAAGTACATAGCACTGCTCCACGCAGGCAAGCAACCCAGAGACACACAGTATGAAAACAGGGATCTCAAAAACACCTAGGACACACAAGGGAAAATTATTCATTTTTCTGAGAGGGCTTCCCTGAGAGCAGCAGGCCTGGACTCCCATCTCCAGAGACAAAAAGAGTTGGCTAGAGCCATTTCACCTGCCCCTCAGCAGAAATCAATGTCAGTACTCTGCCCAGTGCCAACACTGGCTGCCTAACCTGCTTACACCAGATCCCACTCTGCCACCCTCTGCTGGTGTTGCTTTTCTCAGGCAAGTGTGCCTAATGACCAGCACAGAGGGCCCCTCCCCCAGAAGACCAGCACAAATCCCCACACACACCACTACTAACCACAGAGTTCTGCAAAGCTTCAACTCTAGTGGAAACAGCATCAGGTCTCATTTAGCAAGCAGACCAGAACACACCTACTTAAAACTCGCCACACTCCAGCCAAGGTCCTGACACCGTCCACCACAGGCAAGGAGAGCCTCTGCAGAGGACTGACCTGAGAGAAAGAACAGATAAAACACAGCAGCAGACTGCAGGCAGCACACACCAGAGGCACTTCCTGAAGCACCAGGCCCTGGACAATAGATGACCTCTTCTTCATAAAGCCATTACTAACAGGATCAGGAAACATAACAGAAATGACAGAATTAAAAAACAATCAAGCAGAAAAGAAAAATGCAGTATTTGAGATTTGAAAGCAACCAGATGTAATGATGAAAGAATGCAAGAAGCAGAAGAACAAATAAGTGAAATAGAAGACAGAATTATGGAAAATAATTAAGCTGAACAAAAAGAAAGAACAATGGATCACAAGAGAGTGGACTTAGGGAACTCAGTGACTCCATCAAACATGGTAGCATTTATATCATAAGAGTCTCAGAAGAAGAAGGGAGAGAAAAGGGGTCAAAAGTTTATTTGAGGAAATAACAGCTGGAAACTTCTCTAACCTGGGGGAATAAACAGATAACCAAATCCTGGAGGCACAGAGAACTCTCATCAAAATCAACAAAAGCAGGCCAACACCAAGACATTTTGTAGTTAAGTTTGCAAAACATAGTGATGAAGGAAAACCGTAAAATTTTCAAGACAAAGGAAGTCCCTAACTTAGAAGGGAAGACCCTTAAGTTAGCAGCAGACCTCTCCACAGAAACTTGACAAGCCAGAAGAGAGTGGCAAGATCTATTCAAGGTGCTGAATAGGAAAAATCTGCAGTGAGAGTATTCTATCCAGGAAGGCAGTCATTCAGAATAGGAGAGATAAAGAATTCCCCAGATGAACAAAAGCTAAAGGTCTTTGTGAACACTACACCAGCCCTGCAAAAAAATTAAAGAGGGCTATTTGAGTAGGAAGGAAAGAGCAAAAGTGACAAAGACTAGAAAAGAACATAGAAAATCTCCAGAAACAATGACAAAAAAAGTAATAAAATGGCACCAGTATGTATCAATACTTATTCTGAATGTAAATAGACTAAATGCTCCAATCAAAAGACATAGGGTATCAGAATGGATAAAAAAACAAGATTCATCTATATGTGCCTACAAGAGACACATTTTGGACCACAGGCACCTGCAGATTACAAGTGAGAGAATAGAGAAATATTTATCATGCAAATGGACATCAAAAGAAAGCCACCTATATCATAATAAAGGGAAGTATCCAACAAGAAGATTTAATAACTGTAAAAATTTATGCCCCCAACTTAGGAGCACCCAAATATACAAAACAATTAATAAAAACATAAAAGAAATCACTGGGGATCCCTGGGTGGCTCAGCAGTTTGGTGCCTGCCTTTGGCCCAGGGCAGGATCCTGGAGTCCCGGGATCGAGTCCCACGTCAGGCTCCCTGTGTGGAGCCTGCTTCTCCCTCCTCCTGTGTCTCTGCCTCTCTCTCTCTCTCTCTCTCTCTCTCTATCATAAATAAATAAATAAATCTTTAAAGAAAAAAAAAGGAAATCACTGATGATAATATAACAATAGTAGAGGACTTTAATGCCCCACTTACATCAATGGACAGATAATCTAAGCAGAAAATAAACAAGGAAAAAATTGCTTTGAATGACACACTGGACCAGATACGCTTAACAGATATATTCAGAGAATATATGAATATATGAATGAATAATATTTCATTCTAAAGCAGCAGAATATATGTTCAAGTATATATGGACATTCTCAGAATAGATCACATATTAGGTCACAAACCAGGCCTCAATAAACAAGAAAAGACTGAGATCATACCATGCATCTTTTCGGACCACAATACTATAAAACTTAACGTCAACCACAAGGAAAAATTTGGAAAGACCACAAATACATGGAGGTTAAAAAAACGTGCTACTACAGAATGAAGGATCAAGTTGAAATTTAAAGAAAAAAATTTAAACAATACAAGGGAACAAATAAAAATGAAAATGCAATCGTCCAAAATCTTTGGGATACACACAGAGCAGAAATAAGGGGGAAGTATACAGCAACACAGGCCTACCTCAAGAGAAGAAGAGTTTATTCTCAAACTATTCAAAAAAATAGAAAGGAAAGGAAAACTGTCAAATTCATTCTATAAGGACAGCATTACCCCAATACCAAAACCAGATAAAGACTCCATTAAAAAAAAAGAGAACTAGAGAGAGAGAGAGAGAGAGAATGAGAACTATAGGCCAATAACCACAATGAACATGGAGGCAAAAATTCTAAACAAAATACTAAAATCAAATCCAACAGTACATTAAATCATTCACCATGATTAAATGGAATTTACTCCTGGGCTGCAAGAAGGATTCACTTTGCACAAATCAATCGATGTGATACAACACATTAGTAAAAAATAGGGTAAGAACCATATGACCCTCTCAGTAGTTGCAGAAAAAGACATTTGACAAAGTACAACACTCATTCAGGATAAATAAACCCTCAACAAAGTGGGTTTAGAGGAAACATACCTCCACATAATAAAGGCTATATATGAAAAAAACGTAGCTAGCATCATCTTCAATGGGGAAAAACTGAGAGCTTTCCCTCTACCATCAGGAACAAGACAGGGACGCCCATTCTCACCACTATAACATAGTATATATTGGAAGTCTTAGCCCCAGCAATAAGACAACAAAACGAAATAAAAAGTATCCAAAAGTGGCAAGGGAGAAGTCAAACCTTCACTGTTTGTCGATGACATGACACTCTACATAGAGAACCCAAAAGACTCCACCAAAAAACTGCTAGAACTGATGATACACAAATTCAGTAATGTCTCAGGATACAAATTCAGTCTATGGAAATCTGTTGCATTTCTATATACCAAGAATAATGAAGCACCAGAAAGAGAAATCAAGGAATCAATCCCATTTACAATTGCATCAAAAATCACAAGACACCTAGCAATAAACCTAACCAAAGAGGTGAAAGACCTCTACTCTGAGAACTATAAAACACTGATGAAATAAACTGAAGATGACACCAAGAAATGGAAAGACATTCCATGCTCATGGATGGGAAGAACAAATATTGTCAAAATGTCTATACCACCCAAATTAATCTATAGATTTATAAAATCCCTATCAAAATATATAGATTAATTAAATCCCTATCAAAATGCCACCCAAAGTAATCTATAGATTAATAAAATCCTTATTTTATTAATAAAATCTATAGATTAATAAAATCCCTATCAAAATACCAACAGCATTTTTCACAGAGCTAGAACAAACAATCCTAAAATCTGTATGGAACCACAGATGACCCCGAATCGCCAAAGCAACACTGAGAAGGAAAAGCAAAGTCGGAAACATCAAAGTTCCGGACCTCAAGTGACATTACAAAGCTGCAGCGATCAAAACAATATGGTCCTGGCACAGAAACAGACACACAGATCAATGGAACAGAAGAGAAAACCCAGAAATGGATCCACAAGTGTAGAGTCAACTCATCTTCAACAAAGCAGGAAAGAAGGTCCAGGGAGAAAAAGACAGTCTCTTCAACAACTGGTGTTGGGAAAACTGAACGGCAACATGCAGAAGAATGAAACTGGGCCACTTTCTTACACCAGACACAAAAATAAATTCAAAATGGATGAAAGACCTAAATGTGAGACCTGAAACCATCAAAATCCTAGAGGAGAACACGGGCAGCAATTGCTTTGACATTGGCTGCAGCAACTTCTTTCTAGGTATGTCTTCCTGAGGCAAGGGAAACAAAATAAAAATGAACTAACTGGGACTTCATCAAGATAAAAAGCTTCTACACGGCAAAGGAAACAATCAACAAAACTAAAAGGCAGCCTACAGAATGAGGGAAGATAACTGCAAATGGCATATCTGATAAAGGATTAGTATCCAAAATATATCATGTATAAAACTCAACACCCAAAAAACAAATAATCCAGTAAACAAATGGGCACAAGACATGAATAGACATTTTTCCAAAGAAGATATCCCGATGGCCAACAGACACATGAAAAGATGCTCAACATCACTCACCATCAGGGAAATACAAATCAAAAACTACGATGAGATATCTTCACACCTGTCAGAATGGCTAAAATTAACAGCACAGGAAGCAAGAGGTGTTAGTGAGGATATGGAGAAAGGGGAATCCTCTTATATTGTTGGTGAGAAAGCAAACTGGTGCAGTCACTCTGGAAAACAGTATAGACGTTCCTCAAAAAAGTTAAAAATGGACCTACCCTATGGTCCAGCAATTACACTACTAGGTATTTACCCAAAGTATACAAAAAATACTAATTAGAAAGGGTACATACACCCCAATATTTATAGCAGCATTACCAACAATAGCTAAAATATGTAAAGAGCCCAAATGCCCACTGACTGATGAATGGATAATAAAAAAGGTGATAAATATATACAATGGAATATTACTCAGCCATCAAAACGAATGGATCTTGCCATTTTGCTATGACATGGATGGATCGAGAGAGTATTATGCTCAGAGAAGTAAGTCAACCAGGGAAACACAAATACCATATGATTTCACTCATATGTGGAATTTAAGAAGAGATGAACATGGGTGGGAGGAGCAAACCGGAAAAGAGATTCTTAACTACCTAGAACAAATTGAGTGTAACTAGAAAGGAGGTGGGCAGTGGGATAGTTTAAATGGGTGATGGGTATTAAGGAAGGCACTTGTAGTGATGAGTACTCGGTGTTGTATATAAGTGATGAATCACTAAATCCTACACCTAAAACTAATATTACACTGTATGTTAACCAACTGGAATTTAAATAAAAACTTTAAAAAAGGGATGAGGGTTAATATAGAAAAAGGACAACAGCACAGCTAAAAAAGAATTTTTTAAAATAAATAAAATGGATTCTCCAAAAAAATCTACCATCATGGGGTTTTCTGAAAGTTAAGTGTGTATGTGTGGACATATAAAGAAGTTAGGGGAACAAAACTATGACTACAAATCTACAGACTTATATATAACAATTTCATGATAAACTTTCAAGTGAAAAGAAAAATTTAGCAAAGTACTGTGTATGGTGATTCAACTTTAGTAAAAACAAATTAAGCCCCTATGTTATATAAATAAGGAGAAAGGGGTGCAAGGATGCCCACTAGGCTATTAATGTTAATTCTATTAGGGGGAAAAGTAGAAGAGAGGATACTTTTATATGTCTTTGTATTGTATTATTTCAAGAAGTATTTATTGTTTCAAGAAGCATTTATTAATAGCCTTCAAAATAGGCTTTAAGAATCCTCAAAATTTTTAATTTAAAATTGTAAAATGCAAGATGGACAACAATCTAAAGCAATATCTTAGTTGTGTAAACTAAGGTATAAGATTGGTATGATCTATGTACATGCTAGACATGTCAACAGTATCTTCTGATATGCCATAAACCCTGCTAAATGTCTGTCCTTCACTCACCTGTCATAATTCAACTGACGTAGAAATGGGCGTCTAAAAAAAAGTCAGATAATCATAAATACACCAGTCACCTATGACATAATCTGATACATTAAAAAAAAAAAAAAAAAACAAGATCAATCAAATGCCTCTCCCAATAATTTTAACAAGTTAATAAAAAAAACAAGGTAGTTAACAACCAAGGCACTAAGGCTTAAAAAATGCATAAATGTGCCACAAAGAAATTAGGACTTAAGATGGATAAAATGAAATTATAAGGAACAGAAATCACATACAAATAAGCAAGAGCTATGAACATAATAAAATATAAAGAGAGAGAATAAGATAAATAGGACAGTGCAAAGAAAAAGGAACATCCAGAAATACTAACCCTGGAGTTATTTCAGGGAAAAAATTATACAAAAACTGCAGATCCAAAAGAATGAATTAAAAGTTGCAGCAACTGGCCTAATGAACCCTTCTCTGATGTCTAACCAAAAGGATAAGAAATAGTTTACTTTTCTATTTCATCTTCTAAGGATTTCTAAAATATTCTTTTAGTATAATGTTCTTTCCATTTCAATTCAAATCCATAATTCAACAACCTCCCAACCTAGAAGGCCAACATGGCCAACAGACCTAGAATTTCAGAAAAAAATCAGACTTTAATAATGAAAAAATAAGGTTAATAAGTTAAGATGAATGAGAAAAGTAAATAATAGTGTAAAAGTCCTAGGGTATCCCTCTTTAAATCAATGAATAAACATTATTTGAGGGTCCTGGGTATTTTTACCATGTTTACAAACAAGTATACAAATAGCAAGTTTTCCTTCAACAACAAAATCAGTAAAGGTATAGTTTATCTATAAAGAAGAAGATAAAAAGAGAATGTAGTGGCACAGATCGAAGAGTGGTACAATGAAAAATTAATTTACAGAACTAATAAGGTAGATGTGTTATCTTCCACTACACATTTAAATATTGCTCCTGTAACCAAATCTCAAAAATATATTAAAAGGCCATAAAACAAAAAAAAAAAGAGTATGTAACTAAAAAAATATAAATGGTTCAGTATATTAACTGTTGTACCTACTCTACATGAAAAGGATTCAGAAAAAGCAAACACTGACATTATTTGTAGACCCTGAATCATCTAACCAAGTGCTTCCCAAAAATACATTCAACGGAACTCTAGTCTCTCAAGTTACATGTGGAAAAAAGCAAATCAAATAACTTTGGGGAACAATGACTGTATATCCAACACCTGCCCCAACTCAGAAGATCACAATGCATATTAGCACATTAAAGTTCTAGGAATGTCCAAAATAAAGGAAACTGCTTAATACTTATTAATCCACTATTTTTCAAATTGATTTGACCTGGAAATACTAGCTGCCTCTAAATACGTATCAGTGTGCTATAAAACTAATGTTCTGTGAAATATAATTTAGACAGACTAATATTAACCTATGATGAAGCATAACAATACCATTTGTTTTTCATTCAATACTTTCTTTTTTTAAGATTTTATTTATTTATTCATGAGAGACACAGAGAGAGAGGCAGAGACACAGGCAGAGGGAGAAGCAGGCTCCATTTAGGGAACCTGACGTGGGACTCAATCCCGGGTCTCCATGATCACGCCCTGGGCTGAAGGCAGCCCTAAACTGCTAAGCCACCGGGGCTGCCCTCATTCAATAATTTGTTATAAAAAATTTCAAATATACAGAAAAACAGAAAGATGATCACAATGATTGTTCAAATACTCTATACCTAGGTTCAATAGTTAACATTTTACACATTTGCTTTGTTTTCCTCCTAATGTTATATGTATTACAGATAAAATTTACAAATATATAAAAAAAACAGCAGACACACCATAAAAGATAAGACAGATGGCAGGTAAGCAGGTAGGTACAGAGAGAAGGGAAGGATGGCTGATTCCTCATACAGTCTTGGTTACTTCTCTTCCTGAATAGGAATAATAGGACAGCACAAACAAACAGCCTTAAAAAGTAAATCTTTTAGGGATGTTGGGGTGGCTCAGTCAGGTAAGCATCTGCCTTCAGCCTGGGTCATGATCTCAGGGTCCCGGGAGAGGTCTGCTTCTCCCACTACCTCTGCCCTGCCCCTCCCTCTCTCTCTCTCAAATAAATAAAAATTTTTTTTAAAGTAAATCTTTTAAATCACCTGTCTACAAAGGTGTTTTTTAATTAAAGAATAAACAAGTTTTTACCATCATATAACATACAAAAGGTTAGAGTTCTGAGTCTAGAGATACAAAACAATCCCTATTAAAGAATCTTAAAAACTCTTTGAATATTAAAAGGATTATAATAATTAACAAATCTTAATATTTGGAAATTATAAATGTTTGCTTGATAAAACAAATAAAAAAATCATAGTTTCAAAAAGCATAAAATTAGTACAGGATTTTTACTAACTCTCGAGATGAACTATGGAAGTGAGAAAATATTGTCATTTTTAATATACTGAATCCTAACTCAATTAGTAAATTAAAAAATCAGGCAGATTTTTAAAAACTCAAAAAACAAAATCTATCTTAAAATTTTAACTAAATGTGAAAATACATGAATGAGGTTAAACATAAGAAAGGAAATATTTACTAACCTTTATTTCCTAACATCACAGCAAGATGTAAAGGAGTGTTTCCTAAAATTAAAAAAAAACAAATTAAATTAGTATAAAAACATAGGAAATCTTATTTAAAAGTGGTTTTGGTTCCTTCAGAAATTTCACTGGCAGATTTTAAGCAAAACTACGGTGACTACAAAATGTTCTTGCTTATGTGGCAAATTCAAAGTCAGTCAAACACCATGGTTTCTAAACACAATGTGTTCCACCTCCCCCTTCAACACCCACCAAAAAAAGGATGCCCAGTTTACTTTTGAGGTTTCTTCTCCCAATAGATTTCACAGATTCCTTTGCTACTAATTTCTCTATATATCATTCTTTGTTCATTCAGCAAAGAATTTAAATATCTACTATATATTCATCTTTGGAGACAGATATCAAAAAGACCCAATCCCAGCCCTCAAGTTGTTCAGAAGTCTTAAACTGATAGGAAAATAAATAATTGCTATTACTATTTATTAGAATAGAAGAGAGTATAGCATGATAGTGGGACATAAAACAGACCTCCTAATTTTGCCTGTGCAAATAAAATTAACTATTGGAGAGGGACCAGACTAAAATGAGTCTTGACGAATAGGTTAGAAATTTATAGGCAAACAAAGCAACACAGACTAGTATTCCATGTTAAAAACAATTCCCTCAAATTACATTCAAATGGAAGAACGGTTTATATTTAGGAAACAAACAAATATGACTAGTGGGGGTAAAAGAGAATAGTAAATAATGATATTGGCAAGATGAGCAAAAGAAAATTAATGTGAATTATAGGCTATGCTACGAGGTTTAAACTAGATCCTATTAGTTGATGTTATGCAATGATTAATTTAATTTCAAAATGATACCCTAAGCCACACTAGTAACCTAAAAACATTTTCATTATAAAAGAAAGCAAAACTACATAATATTTGAAAATAAACTTACTGAATTAATGTACACGGATTTTCAGATATGAGCATTTTTACAGAAGGCACTACATGAATAATTTTTACCAATAAAATCATGTACAGAATAAAACAAGATTTGACATTTTTTAAAAACCTTATATATGATCTACCTCATTCTCTTAGCTTGACAAAAACTGCCAAAATGGTTAACACACATACACACACACACAAAATCTTTTGCTCAATAAAAGCACAATGGAATATGAATTGTTGGCTGTAAATACGGCAAATAGTATGTTGTGCAAAATTTAGAAGTGTAATAACTTCATTAAACTTAAATTTTCTCTAATTTTACAAAACAAAAAATCTGGACTACAATAAATTTTTTGATCTTAACTATTGGGAACAACAACAACAACAAAAAAAAACAGATTTGGGGAACATAATTCAGATTATGTTCTTCCAAAATCAAATTTCCCTTAGCAATGAGGTAAACTCCCCAGTTTTCACATCTCATAACTAATTCTAGTTGAGATATGCAAGCTTTACTAATAATCATACATTGAAGCATGTCCCCCCAAAAAAGGTTTTGCTTATAATACTAAGTGAACTTCACTAGTTGGCAAGTTACTGGTATAAGCTATTTTCCAAAAGACAAACTTCAGTCCTCCAAATATTTCATACCCTTTAGGGAGCTAGGTATCTTCTTTTATGCTAGTTATAAAAGTTTATCTAGTCCTACAAGTTTGTATTTTTATTCTATAGAATCAATATTTACCATTTTTGGTGCTCTTCATTCCTTTCTTCATCTCTAACCTTCCATCAGACTCATTTTTCTTCTACCCAAAACATATCCTTCAAGATTAGCTTTTGTGGAGGTTTGAGATAAGTGAAATTTTTGTTTGTAAACACATATTCAACTTCAATCTTGAAGAATATTTTGCTGAGCACATAATCATTGACTAGCTGTTATCCCTTCCTCCCCGCCACACCCAGCACTCTATGTGGTCCTAGGGTTCCTTTTTTGCTGACAGGCCAGCTATAGGACTTTCTACCCCTCCTCTGAAAGTAATGTGACATTTTGGGCTACATTTGTGGGTTGCTTTTAGTTGTTGTTGTTTTGTTTTTAATTATCAGCCATTTCACTCCGATGTGAATTCCTTTTTTTATTCTGCTTGTCTTGGACTTCTTGAGTCTTTGAATCAGTGTCTTTCAACAATTTTGTAAAACTCTCAGCAAGTATCTCTCCAAATGTTGCTTTAGCTCCATTTCCTTCCTCTCTTCTCTCCTGGGGTTCAATTAATGTAGAATTTCTCACCCTTTCTATTTTTTTTTAACTTTCTTTCTTTCGCTTCCCATTTTCATTATAGGTATAATATAAAGGTTCTTCTAACCTTTTTCCAAGATTATGAATTCTGTCTTCTTCAGGGTCTAAACCTCTTGGTAAGCCTATTTATTCTATTTGAATTTCAGCTTTTATATTTTTTCATTTGAGAATTTCTTTGTTCACTTTCCAATACATGATTTCAATTTTTAAATTTCAGTTCTCCGCTTAAATATTCAAACTTGTCTCTTACCCCCCAAGAACATAATAAGCATTGTTATTTATAGCCTCTAATAAGAATTACAATAAACAAAGCTCTCATGGGTTTCTTTTCCCCTGGTTCTCACTCATGCTGTTCAGTCTCCAGAGAGACTGAACAGCATAAGTGGTCATCTTTAATTATATACTGGATATAGTATTTCATGCGCTCTCTATATAAAAATTTTGAAGCCTAAGAAACAAATCCTCCAGATACTTTCATTTGCTTTTGACATGTGGCAGGGGGTATGAGACTTCATTAATCCAGGGACTGACATTTTTTTCTAGCCTTCACAAATGACTCAAAGCTGTGCTCCAGCCTCCATCAGAGCTGATTCAGTTTTTGTTCACTATTATTCCTAAGGTATAAGCTCTTCAAGTTACAGCCCAAACAGTAGAGTGTTTAAGAGATATCCCACCCTCGGTAGGCCCTGACCTCTATCTTTTGTCCTCTTAGCACAGTGAGGCTGTTAAAAGTGCAGCTCAGCCTCTAACTACTTCTTTTGGCTTTGCAAAAGCTACTGGAGCAAAATAACCTAAAATGCAAAGCTCAGATCTTTGGATTTCCATCTTTTGCCAGATCCTGGCCCAGTAACTCCTTCCTACGTCATTAGATCTCTAGTACCCTTAAGTTGAATATTTTATTCTTATTTGCTTCTAAGGAAGACTAGTCCTAATAATCTAGTCTATCATTACTACAAGCAGAAATTCTACTTTGATTTTATTTGCTAACTTTTCTCCCTATACTTTGCCTTCTATTCTTTGATACTCTTAATGCATAAAGATGAGATAATTTTATGAGGACTAATGATCATAACTTCTATCAAAATATAATTACTCTCTAGTGCTTTTAAACCATTCTTATCAGTTCAATTTTATCAGTAATTAATCTTGCCATTCATATTTTTTTACCGCTAACAACAAATTTTCCATTTTTTCCAACCTCCATTAGATGTGTCCTTTTCTTCTCATTTACCAGATGTCACAGTTATTATTTTTGGAACTTTTTCCCCTACTTCTTTCAGTAACAAATCTCATGCCTTAAATACATGAGCCAGGGAGAGGACATGACTTAAACCTAACCAGTCTGATATCCAATAGAAAACTGTTTCAGGGAAGGACACAATTCCCACCAAAGTCAAGGTTCTTTTCTGCAATCAAACTACCTACCTAACCTTTCCTTCCTTCTCTCCTTCCTTCCTCCCTCCTTCCCTCCCGTTCTTCCTTCCTTTCTTCCTTTCTTTTAAAGAACTGGTAGGGAAGACTGTCTTTTGCTGCTGGAACCACAGTGCTTGAAGATGAGTATGGGACCAACTATTTTCTACAAATAAGTTAGTGTCCTCAATCAAGGACAATTTTTCCACCAAGGGAACAGCTGGTGGTGTCCAGTCCATTTCTGGTTATCAGAACTGAGGAGTGGGGGTGCTGATGGCATCTAGAGGGTAGAGGCCATGGATACTGCTAAATACCTTACAACGCACAGGACAGCTTATTCCCACAAAGAATTCTCCAGCACAAAATGTCAAGTGCAGAGGTTGAAAACTGAAATAGATAAAGCCCAACTGCAACAGGAAAGAAGGAAGTTCTACATAATAGCAGACTAAGAGATTATTTAAAGAAAAAAAAATTTTTTCTAAAGTCCTAAAAACACTGTAGGAGGTCTAGATACATGCATGTCCAATATTTGCTCCTACCCTATCATTTTCAGTTATATGAACCAATAAATGCCTTTGGGCTTAAGCTAGTTTGCAGTTGAAGCTTAAGCTTTGGGCTTAAGCTAGTATGAGTTCCACTTATAATGGCAAGAATCATTACTAATACAATATAGGAATAGAAAACCTTATTTGCCATAACCATACTTTGGGAGACTGCTATTTTTTAAGCACTTTTGCTTTGCTTCTCTATTCCTTTTTTTTTTTTTTTGGACTATGTAAATGTAATTTGTAATTTATCTTCTGCAATAACACAATATAGGCAGATATATTTTAAATTCTATTTGTTGCAAAATTAATGCCTTTTTAGAAAATATTTTTAAACTCACATTTATCTAACAAAGTAAAAAAACCCACACATTTTTTTTTTCTTTAAGATTTTATTTATTTGAGAGACAGAGTACAAGCAAGGGGGAGAGAGAGAGAATCTCCAGTAGACTTCTCTGAGCACAGAGCCCTGACATGGGGCTCAATCTCATGACCCTGAGATCATTACCTGAGCCAAAATCAATGTTGGATGCTTAATCAACTAAGCCAGCCACACATCACTGATTCTCTTTAACAAAAAAAATAAGTCAATACTTTTTTTTCTCATCTCCATTTTTGTTTCACTAATTCAATCAGGAGTTATAAACCTTTTTCTTATCCTTCATAGAATACATGTCTTTTAAATTTTGAAGTAAAAGATTTTTTTGGAACTTTGTTCTCAAGACTCTAATCATATTTGCTATGATTATTAGGCTTCATCTATGGTATATTTAACTGTTTTCAATGTTCATTCTCAAACTTTTTCTGATACAACTTCTCCTTTCTTGGGTTAATCATGTAAATTCATCTCTTATGATCTGGGATACTTCTTTAAATAATACTTTTCAGGAATGCTAGCATGGGGTTACTCTATTTTCTAGAATGTTACTGTATTTTTCACAAAGGAATACTTACCTAGAAAGAATTCTACAGAAGATCTAATATTGGAGAGATCTGAAGCCAATTTGATATTCATTTGTTAAATAATAATCTGTGTTCTTTACTTGTATATATATAGAATTCTTCATTAAATTTCAAAATATCACTAAGATACACATATTCTCTTTTCATTAATTTTCCCTGGAACACATTATGAGCTCTGACTTTGGAGTCTAAACTAAGTTTAGATCAAAAATGTCTTCTTCTTTACTTATAGCTTTGAGTATTGCCTCTGATCCACTTATTCTGTTTTATTCTCTGGAAATATATACTACTCATAAGATGAAATCTTTTTTTTTTTCATAAGATGAAATCTATACAAGTGTAGCTTCACTATTTATAGCTTATCTCTCATTCTTTTAATTTTTCTTCTTTCCACTACAGTCTGTTTTCAAACGAATTTTTTATTTCATTCAATTTCCTATACCATTAGGACTTTATTTAACAGTATCTTCAGGATACTTATAATGACACTTCTTGTATAATGAGTATTTTTCGAAGACAACCAATTGATTTTTTTTTTTCTGTTCATCCATCCTGAAATGAAAATGTATTCAAATCTATTCTGGGAAAGGACAATCAGACTGCTCCCACTTTCCTCTCAATTCATTCAAAAAATGAACAGCAGAAACCTTTTCTAAACTCTGAAGCAAAAAGAACAAGCTGATATTTAAGTATTTCCCTGTAAGACTCTATTCTAATACTACAGATAAAACAAAGAAAATCAAACATTTGAGAGAGAGTTGCTGCATGGAAATCAAAGAAGAATGGTGCAAGACATATTCTTAAAAGTACAAAACATCATTGAAAGAAATACCTGAATAAGTGGAAAGACAATCCTGAGTTTGTGGATTAAATACTGGTAAAATGACAGTACTTCTAAAAATAGTCTTTTATTTATTTATTTACTTATTTATTTATTTATTTATTTATGATAGTCACACAGAGAGAGAGAGAGGCAGAGACACAGGCAGAGGGAGAAGCAGGCTCCATGCACCGGGAGCCCGACGTGGGATTCGAACCGGGGTCTCCAGGATCGCGCCCTGGGCCAAAGGCAGGCGCTAAACCGCTGCGCCACCGAGGGTTCCCTAGTCTATAATTTCAAAACTCTCTCCATCAAAATTCCCAACTGGCTTTTTTGAAGAAACTGACAAGATGATCCTAAATTTCATATAAAAATTCAGGGATCCCTGGGTGGCGCAGCGGTTTAGCGCCTGCCTTTGGCCCAGGGCGCGATCCTGGAGACCCGGGATCGAATCCCACATCGGGCTCCCGGTGCATGGAGCCTGCTTCTCCCTCTGCCTGTGTCTCTGCCTCTCTCTCTCTGTGTGTGACTATCATAAATAAAATAAATAAAAAAAAAATTAAAAAAAAAAATTCAAAGTACCCAAACTATCCAAAACACTCTTGAAATAGAACAAAGTTGGAAGACTTACACATCCCAAATTCAAAACTTACTACAAAACCACAGTAATCAACACAGCATGTACTCATGAAAAGACAGACCTATATATCAATGGATCAATCATACTATGCACAAAAATTAATTCAAAATAAATCATGAACTTAAATGTATGAGCTAAAACTATAAAACTCTTAGGAAAAACAAAACAAAGGAGTAAGCCTTTGTGACTTGGATTAGGTAACGATTTTTCAATATTTTTATTTATTTTTATTTATTTATGATAGTCACAGAGAGAGAGAGAGAGAAAGAGGCAGAGACACAGGCAGAGGGAGAAGCAGGCTCCATGCACCGGGAGCTCAACGTGGGATTCGATCCTGGGTCTCCAGGATCGCGCCCTGGGCCAAAGGCAGGCGCCAAACCGCTGAGCCACCCAGGGATCCCGGTAACGATTTTTCAGATACACCAAAAGCACAAAAGCAATAATAAACTGGCCTTCATCAAAATTAAAATATGCTGCAAAGAATGGCATCAGAAAAGTGAAAAGAGAACCCAGAGGGGAAAATATTTCGCAAATTATATGTTTGATAATATCCAGAATATATAAAGAACTTGATGTAATGAGGACTGGGTGTTATATGCAACAGATGAATAACTGAACTCTACATCTGACACTAATATATACTATATGTTAACTAATTGAATTTAAATAAGTTTAAAAAAAAAGAACTCTTAAAACTAAATAATAATCTGAAAAATCCCAATTTAAAAATAGGAAATGATCTGAATAGCTTTTTCTCTAAAGAAGATATACAAATGGCCAATAAGTCCACAAAAAGATGCTTAAAATCATATAGCCATTAAGGAAATACAAGTCAAAACTACAATGAGATACCACTCCATACTCATTAGGATGGCTATAACAAAAAAGACTTAACACAAGTGTTGGCAAGGATGGGAAACCAAAATAAAACCTCATACAAAGTAAAATACTGTAGCTACTTTGGAAAACAGTTTGGCAGTTCTTCAAAATGGTAAACACAGTTACTACATGACCTAGCCAAGCTATATACCCAAGAAAATGAAAACATGTCCACACAAAAACTTACAAATGTTCATATGAGCATTATTCATAATAGTCAAAAAGTAGAAAAACCTCTAATGTCTATTAATTGATGAATATATAAGTAAAATGAGGTACATCCATGCAATGGAACATTATTTGGCAATAGAAAGGAACAAAATTCTGATATATGCTACAACGTGGCTGAACCTTGAAGACAATGTGCTAAGTGGAAGAACCCAGTCATAAAGACCACATACTGTGTGATTCCACGTATAGGATATTAGTGGCTGTCTATGGCTGAATGAAATGGGGGGAAGGGTCAGAAGTGAAAGGTAAAGGGTACAGGATGTCTTTTTAGGGTAATGAAAATGTTCTCAAATTGTGGTAATGGCTACACAACTCTGAATACAACTTTGAATACTTTTTTTAACTGTACAGCTTAAATGGTTCAAATGTATGGTATGTGAATTATATCACAATAAAGCTGTTTAAGATAAACAGAAGATAAGTAGGGGATAAAGTTGCTAGAATTGCAGCAAGTATTCATGCTCCTAATAATTTTAAAAGCAAAAGTCTTCCTTACAAAAGCCTTTGTACTGGCTACACAACTTATTTATTAGGCGGGGCACCTGGCTGGCTCAGTCTGAAGAGCATGCAATTCTTGATCTCGGGGTTGTGAGTTCAAGCCCCACCTTGGGGATGGAGATTACAAAAAAATAAACTAAAATAAATATAATAACTCAGGTTAATCCAGCCGTGGACTAAAAAATAAACTTTCTTGCCCACTTGCTTCTTTGGTATGAATTTTTCTACTCAATAAGGTACTAGGAATAGTTTTTGGGTTTTTTTTTCTTTTTTTTTTGATACAGCTATGTTCTTAAGAAGAGCAATAAATGAAGGCAAAAGGAAAGGTGGGCTTGCTGTAGGGCACAAACTTCCCCCTGCCATCTATTTCCTATATGTATAAAGGGAGGGAGAGAGAGAATCCCAATCCTAAGCAAGATCTATGCCTAGACTCCAGGCTCGATCCCACCACCCTGAGATCACGACCCAAGAGTCCAGACACCCAACCGACTGGGCCACTCAACCACCCATCTGTTTCCCATATTAGACACATTCTCATCCTCTAATTCAGAGACATGACATAAATAAAGTTTTAATAGTACATAACGAGGTGCTGTTTATCAATTGTTAATGGCTACTTTCATGCAACAGATGATACAACCTGTAAGCTTGTATTTACTAAATCCTAGCTTTAAAAAAAATTTTAATTGAAGTATAGTTGACATACAATGTTACATTAGTTTCAAGTGTGTAACAGTGATTCAACAACTCTATAACTATCCTGCCCTTTAATTATGTTGCAGACCCCTGCTGTAATCAGTAAGGATTGCATGTCATATTGCATTGCTTCTAGGATAGAACGCCTGTCAGTCAATATAACTTCTATATATAATCACATATTAACTGTTATTAAAACTTCTCTCATAATCTAGTTTACTTGATTCTAGAGTCATTATTGTACCTTACTGTCAAGTTAGGAGAGAAGTTCGAATGTTCTGCTCTTTCAACATTTTACCCAGAGGTAAAAATCCATTCATTTTCACTTAATACTTAACTCAGTATTACCAAGTTCTAGGCATAGTGCTAGATATGAAAGATTCAACTATTTTTTTAAAGATCTTATTTATTTATTCATGAGAGAGAGAGAGAGGCAGAGACACAGGCAGAGGGAGAAGCAGGCTCCATACAGGGAGCCCAACACGGGACTCAATCCCGGGTCTCCAGGATCACGCCCTGGGCAGAAGAAGGTGGCGCTAAACCGCTCAGCCACCCGGGCTGCCCAAAAGATTCAACTCTAAACAAGCTAGAAATAACTTTTGTCCTCATGGAACTAATAGTCACAAAACAGAAAAATAAGACAAAATAGATTGTGATAGGTGTTCGGAAAAATGACCTTAAGCTAAGACCAAAAATAATAAAAGACATTACTTTCTGATTCTCCAGGCAGTCTTCTAATTCTTCTCATTATCTTTCTAATGAGATAATGTTTAAAATGAGATCTTAAAAAGGAGCAGGAACTAAGAAATCAAAGGATGAGAAGAAAAGCATTACAGTCAAGAGACCAGAAATAACCTGTCAGATTCCAGGAACTGAAAGAAAACAACTATGGCCAGAACAAAGAAAAAAAGAGAGATTTGTACAACATTGTATCAGAGAAGCAGGCAAGGGCCGAATCATGTGGGGCTCTATAGATCATGTGGGGCTCTTTAACACGGTAAGAAATATGAACTTACTTTTAAGTAGAGAAGACATTAAAGAATTTTGAACAAGGAAATGACATGATACGAGTTACATTTCAAGATCACTCTCACTACATTTAGAGAATGGAATGGAAGGGGACATAGACTAGTTAAGAGTCTGGTGTAATATTCCAGGGAAAAGATAATAAAAATTGGTCTCAAAGTGGTGGTAGAGCCCAATCAGTGGAGACAGAAAGTAGAATGATTCAAAATAACCTGTGAGTTCGATATGTATAGGTAGGAGGAGGAGGTGAGACAAATGACCCCAATGACTGAGGCTTGAGCAGCCAGGTGAATAATGATGTGATTTAATAAATGGCTGGGTGGCCGGATGGGAGGGTATAAGGTAGAAAATAATAACATTTGAGCAAAAAATTTTGAAATATCTGAGATTCCCAAGTGGAGATGATTATAAAGTCTGGGAACTCCAAGAAGTCTGGATTAGAGATAAAAATTTGACAGCAAAAAAAAAAAAAGAGAGAGAGAGAGAGAGACATTTAAAATCAAATCTCTAAATTTGCAAATACTCATTTTTTTCCCCTAACATTGTAAAAGGTAATAATAGTGGTCTGTCTTCACTTCTCTATCTTCCAGGAGAAAATTTAAAAGGACCATGTTCTAAATGGTGACAATGGTAACAAGAAAACAAGGAATTGGTAACACCAGTTGATGTCAAGAAGGATAACTAAGTGGGTGAAGATGAGTGGGAGGAAAGCTTTTTTTTTAAATAGGCCTCATGCTAGTGTGGCGTTCTGGGGGGCCAAAACTTAGGACTCTAAAATCAAGACCTGAGCTGAGATTACAGTCAGAAGCTTAACCCATGAGCCACTCAGGTACCCTGGGAAAGAAACTATTTTTATAATGTATCTTTTACATCTTTTTATAATTTTGTCATATGTGAATGTAATAACTTCTCAAAAACTTAAATTAAGAATCCACCAAAGTCTAGACAGAGCCACTAGGTAAAGAAAGCAGGCCTTTATATACCTAGATTATTACTGTTTTCTTAAACCCTCAAGGAATATATAGATGAAAGGGTGGGGCGTTTGGGTGGCTCAGTCCGTTAAGTTTCCAAAATTTTTTTTAAGATTTTATTTATTTATTCATGAAAGACACACACACATGGACAGAGGCAGAGACACAGGCAGAGGGAGAAGCAGGCTCCATGCAGGGAGCCCAACACAGGACTTGATCCTGGGTCTCCAGGATCACACCCTGGGCCAAAGGCGGTGCTAAACCACTGAGCCACTGGGGCTGCCCAATTCCCAACTCTTGATTTCAGCTCAGGTCATGATCTCAGGGTTGTGAAATTAAGCCCCAAGTCAGGCTCTGCACTGGTGTGGAGTCTGCTTGAGATTCTCTCTCCCTCTTCTTCTGCCCTCTCACCAAAAAATAAAACAAATAAAATATAATTTGGAAAAAAAGAAAGGGCAAAATCACTGGTATCTACTGAAGCAAATTAAAATTACTGTAATTTTACAAAGTCAAATTAATCACATTTTCAAAAGATTTATGAACTAGAAATGACTTTGTGTTCAACTACTCAATCCTCATTTTACAGGTAAGTACATAATCAGAAATACACATAATTAATGATACTGAATATTACGCTTTGATTTCAATATTTTAAATATAAATCAGCATGATTTTCTTCATCATTCTTCTCCTACTCCTCTAGCCAACACTGGATTTACTATACTGGCCAAGTATACCATGAAACTAAGTGCTCAGATGTCCCAGTTATACATCTACTATTCCCTCATTTTTCTTTTTCTTTTTTTTTAAAGATCTTATTTATTTGACACAGAGAGAGAGAAGGAGTGTGCGTGCAAGCAGGGAGAGGGGCGAGGGAGAGAGAGAGCAGGCTCCCCACTGAGCAGAGAGCCTGACCAGCATGGGCTCAGTCCCAGGACCATGGGGCTCAATTGCAGGACATGGGGCTCGATCGCAGGACCATGGGGCTCGATCCCAGGACTGTAGGATCAGGACCCAAGCAGAAAGCAGATGCTTAACCAACTGAGCCACCCAGTCACGACATTCCCTCAGTTTTCTAAGATCTCAATCTGCTGCTTAAGCTAATTTGTTACATAAAAGATACTAAAAACTTAAAATAACCTGCCAACTTTCCACAATGTAGTTTTTAAATCTGAAATCACATGCCTCGGTTCTAATTTGGTAAATAAAATGAATTCTGTTCTGTCAAATGAACAAAAAATATTCCAGTAACATTGAGACCACTGCATTGCTGAAGTATGCAAATTATCAACCAAAAGGCTGGATTTACAGGGCATCTATTATATATGCCCACACTATCCTATATACTTTATAAACCTTATCTTACCCCAACACCCTCTGAGACAAATATTATTCCTATTTCACAGGTAAGAAAAATAAAGCTAACAATAATTATGTAATTTCCTAAAATTATATATCTAGAAATGTGTGAGTCCTGACTCTAAAATCTGTATGCTTTTTACTAGACCAATAGTTTTCAAACTTTTTGGTCTCAAGACCCCTTTTATACTCTTAAGAATTATTAAAGATCTTTTATATGGATTGTTTATATGGACACATCTATTGATATTTACCATATTAGAAATTAAAATTACATGTTGTAAAACTTTATTAATTTTAGTTACAATAACTCCATTACATATCAGTATGTATTTTTTATGAAAAAAACTGCATTTCCCAAAACAAAAATAAATGACGGGAGTATGCTATTTTAAGCTCTTTAATTAAAAATTAAAATAATAAAAAAATAATAAAAAAAATTAAAATAAATTTATTTAATGTCTGGCTTAATAGACAGCTAACCTTTTATAATTATTTTTGCATTCAATCATGTGTAAATTTTACTTTGAAGTATATGAAGAAAATCTAGATTCAGAAGATACACAGTTGAAAAAAAGGAATAGTATTTTAATGGCGCTTTTAAATAATTGTAGATGTTCTTTACTACAACAAAACTAAGTGGTGATTTCTTAAAGGTTAGCTGCAATGTGAAATTTAAAACCGTGTCAATAAACTTTTTGTATTGAGTACACTGAAACACACTGGTTTCTTTTGTACTATATACAAATATATACTTTTTTTTTTTTTAGATTTTTATTTATTCAAGAGAGACACAGAGAGGCAGAGACACAGGCAGAGGGAGAAGCAGGCTTTCTGTGGGGAGTCCCCCAGATGTGGGACTCGATCCCAGGACCCCGGGGTCACACCCTAGGCAGAAGGCAGACACTCCACCTCTGAGCTACCCAGGCGTCCCTCTTGCACTTTAAATAGATCTTTTATGGATGCATGATTTTGGAACATCATACACTGATCATGTGAAAAATACAAGTTAATGGAGTTATGCAGATCTTCCAAATGTCAACACATTTCATTATACCAAAAAAAACAAAACAAAAAAAAATCACATTTGGTAATATCACCAATCTGACCAGAGAAGTCTTTAAATACTGGGAAGCTGTCATACTCAGTGACAGAAGCGGTCAAACTTAAGAGTGACAAAGACGAGTTTCCCAAATTCTAATTTTTTATTCAAAGCTTGAATTTTTTAATTGGTAACAAATACTACCAATTATTTTCTGTGAAGTCACAGGCTCATTTCATTCCTTTTCCAGAAAATTTCTGCCAACTATCCAAATTGGAATAGCCATAGTTTGTCTGTAAGCTGTTCTTCCAAGTAAAAATAGTGTTCCATGACAAAAGCTACTGGTTTGGCTTACAACTCAAACAACTACACAAGTGTTTTCCCTTCAACATGCAGAACAACATCATGCAAAATCTACATTATGTCAGAAAGAATATCAAAAAGATATGTACTTGAGATTAAAACTTAATAAAAGTAATCATTTCACAAGTTGCATCATAGACATTAAGAGAAACTGGCTTTTTTTTATTTTTCTTTTTTAAACTACAAGTATGTGGTAGTGAATGTGCAATGAATACCAGCAGTTTCAGTGCCTTGATTCGTACTCAGGTTCCAACAATTTTGCCCACCACCGCTTTTGAACCATCAGCAAAAATGTCAGCATGGTGAAAAAGGCAAGTAATGACTTTATAAAAATAGTTCTGATATCACCTGCCCCTAAGTAGGGAGAAAACAGAAAATTCTAAGTACTAGAACCAACACAGCTCCAACTTCTACCGACACCTTTCAAGTTCCATCCAAGCAAGCAGTATAAACAGAATTTTTGTATTTTTCTCTCATAAACAGTACTATACTACTACAACCATACACACATAATATTACATCCATCACAGACTCCTAACCAGCTCTACTTATTATTTCCAAAGTTACCCCTACTTTTAACAGCACATTAAACTAACCCTTGCCCATCCAAGTTTCTGCTTCATATGGCAGCCAGACTGAGTCTTCTAAAATCAGATCACCGTTACTCCTCTGCTCAAAACCCTGACTTCCTATTTTGCTCAGAGTGAAACCCCAAATCCTTAACACTGGTCTGCAAAAGTTCCACATGCTTATACTCACTGCTACCTCTCAAATCTCCTATCTCCTACCACTCCCCCCGCCCCATACCAACCACACTTGGCCTTCCTTCTACCCCCTTGAACATGGTACCTTTACATTTGTATTCTCTGTCTGAAACTCTGGTCTGCCAGATATCTGCTCCTTAATTTTTTTTAGGTAACTGAATTTCTCTTATCCTTGATGTCTTCCCTGACCCTGACCTCAACAAAATACTACTTTACTTCCCCTCCCCTGTAATCCCAGCACTCTCTATTCTCCTTACCTGGCTTTATTTCACTCTATGATAGTTATCATTATCAGTCATACTACATATTTATTAGATTATTACTTATCTTCTTGCATTAGAATAAGCTCCATGAGAACAAGGACTCTGACCACTTTGTTCACTGCTGTAACCCCTGCACCTAAAACACTTTCACATATTAGGAGCTCAGTATGTATCTGTTAAATGAAGCAATGAATGAACAAAGAAAAGAAAAAAATAACTATAAAGAGCCATGAGAATAGTGTTAAAATCTCTTTTAACTCTCCAAAAAAGCATTCCATCCCAGAACAATGCAGGTCTCCACATGATTCTCTATGAAAGCCAACCAAAGGGTATGTACATGCTTAAGAGGATATTCAACACAGCACACGTGGTTTTATAGAATTCAGTGTAGTGCTGAGTAAGAGAGCACATGCATTAACATGACTGATAAATATCTACAGCCAAGAATCCAAATACACTAAACCAAGTCACACCAGTAGATGAAAGATGACTTGTAGGAGAGTCAAATACACCTAATCCTTTAGTACACTGACAGGCAGGATAAATTCAAGTACCAGATAAAACCTCAACTGAAGTACTATTTAAACCTCAAGGACAAGAATGTCTTCTGCTGAAAGGTACTTAACACCACAAGTGAGAATAAGGTATTGCTATCAATGGATATTACTATTATATTAGCTTTCAGAGTTAAAATGGTTTCAAGTACAGTCTTCCATTTGAGACTATAATGCCTCAAGAAGTAGATACTGTTATATCTGCTTTTTTTCAGTAATTAAGTAAATAGCATAATTTCATAAAAAACCAGTTTGCAGAAAAGCATGGTCCCAAAGTTAGATCTAATTCCAAATATAGAGACAGCCTTCTAGTTTTGCAGGCATCTTCAGGATTTCAACAGGAGCAACAGCCTTAAGAATAGATGAAGTTCATCTAAGTCACACAGTTAAATCTCTATATTCTGATAACAAACACCATCCATAATTTTCACAGAGGAAATAGACCTTTTCTCTTTCCCTTACCCCATTTTACACACTTCAGTATTGCTCCAAAACTGATCTTCCATCTATCTCCCAATGAAATAAATAGTATGTAAACAAGAACACACTGTTTGTCTGCCGAGCCCCCACTCAATTTTTAAGGAACTATGCCTATTTTCCAGAACCCAAAGCATCCTGCCAATTACACTATACTCTGCATTAGATTTCTATGACTCAAGAATGACATCAAATTGGGACAGACTGCCTAGTATTCAATTCTTCAAGGAGTCCTCCAGAATTCTCCTGCCTTACTGAGGATGCAAAGAACACAACGTGGTCAATAACTGCTCATTTGTTTCTTTTTTTTTTTGCCAAAGTTGAAAGGTCAGAGTTCCAGCTCCCATTATAGCTCAATACAGGAAAGGAGAGAAGAGGATTCCTCCCACCTTCTTATGAGATAGCTCTGCAGGTGTGTTCACATCACAATTCAAAGTGTGAAGTCACATTCTAATACTTACAGTGACGCCATCAGGAAACAGCAACTTAAGCCAAGTACAGTCCTACTCTGTCGGGAGATGCACATGGGAGAAGAGGTGAGAGGAAGGTCATGTCAATGGTGGTAAAGATCGACTGAATCAACACTGAGAGATCAGTGAAGTGACAGATTTCACCACCAAACTCCGCTCATACCACCAAGTGAAGGTGCGTGACACGTTAATGGATTATCTTGAGCCTCCAGAAACGACTTCGCTTTTTTCCTAAGACAAACTGAGGTCTGCCTTTCAAAACCAAAGTCCAGAAAAACCACAAAATGTGAGGAGAAAAATACAAAACCATTTCTGTTCTTTTAAGGATGTGCCATCATTGTAACCCTCTTGGCCAAAATTGTTCATCTAAGGCTTAATTCAAGATTTTTTTTGCCATGCAAAGTGTAGCTCTATAGTCGCTACTCAGATGCAAAATGCATCACCCATCATAAAGATTTTAGTGACGAACACAAATCAGAGAAAATAATATCAAAAAGAAATTTAAAGATTTACATAGAATAAGCCAAAATAAATCTACCACATGGGCACCAAACAGATTATGCTATTGCCTCAATTCTTAAACATATATTTTTAATCCTTCTGAAATTAAGATGTTTTAAAATCCCTGTCTGAAAAAATGTGCCAGCCACCAGCAGAGACACAATACAGGTTAACCATTTCATTACCATTCCCTTGAGTTACCAACATTGGCAGCAATACTCTCAATTAAAATATAATTTAGATTTGAAATTTCTAATCACTGTGTGAAACAGCCACATAAAGATTAAGCTACAATTCAGTAAAAATGAAAATTAACTATATAGAGAAGATGGCTTGTCATATGCCAGGCAATATAATTAAAGGCAGTAGAAATCTACTGCCAAATCTCTCAGAATACATCAGAAATTGTTCATATCTAGGAAAGGCTGGTTTAAGCAATTCATGTATCAAGGACTTTCATCACTCTGGTATCTAAAAGCTTCTGATTAATGTCCAAGAGAAAGTACTTTACGTGTAAGGATATTTAACTCAAGGGGAAAAACAAAATTACATGTTTAACAAATAAGAAGTGCAGTCAAAATGAAGAAAATTTCTATATGCCGAATAAGCATTCTCAATTCTAAAGGTGCTAAAGAAGTAAAACTCATTACCATGAATTTTCAAAAACAGCATGTCACCACGATACTTTAACTACCAATGGCAAAAGTGACTGAGAAAAATTTTTACAATGTGAAAAAAGGCTCAGACTTAAACTTTAATTCTATACTAAAGAAAAAATAGGGGCACCTCGGGTGGGTCAGCAGTTTAGCGCTGCCTTCAGCCCACGGCATGATCCTGGAGACCCCGGATTGAGTCCCGCATCAGGCTCTCTTGCATGGAGCCTGCTTCTCCCTCTGCCTATGTCTCTGCCTCTGTGTGTGTGTGTGTGTGTGTGTGTGTGTGTGTGTCATGAATAAATAAATAAAATCTTTAAAAAAATAAAAAATAAAAAATAGTATTTAACTAAAGACACACTAAAGATATAAAGTTTAATAAATTTGTGTACATTTAATGTAATTTATCTTTTTTCCTTACCCCCAAAATTGCTTTTACTATATATATATGTATATAATAAGTCATAATCACTTGGCATATCTAAACACAATATATTCATGATGTTATATCTATTACTGTATTCAACTTATATTTCAAAGATATGTTTGGATCCAGATATAGTATTCCTCAAAATAACTGATGACTCAGAAAAAGCAATTCATAGTCAACCAACACTTTACCACAAAAGAAAAAGCTCAATCTTTACTCCTATTCAAGTCAGTAATTTGTAAAATACACATACACACGCACTCCAAAAAAAAGTTCATCGAATCAGAGATCACTGGAAACTGAAAGAATGAATAGCGAGCTAAACAGTGACCAAATTAAGATTCAATAAGCTTTCTAGTGAAGTAGGATAAAGGATCAAAAATAATAAGATAAAATATAATAAATGTAAAGTTCTGTTTGAGGTAAAAAAAAAAAACTCCAAGAAGGGATAGAAAAGAGAGATCCAATCACCTGAGAAAAAGCAGTATTAAAAAAATCAACATATTCTTGCTTTGTATTATTTAATGTGTGCTTCTTAGTAGTACACATTACTAAATGTATATTGCTTAGAGCAATAGAGCCTCCTTTTTGTCTTTACTTATGAGACAACTAAAGTTAGTCCTGAGCACCATCCTCAAAGGGAAGAATTAACAAACTGAGTTTCACTAAAAGAAGATGATTAAGATTTTCATTTATTTAACACATGTATATAGCATTTACTCTTTCATGGGCCATCTAAGCAAGCACTTTATAAACCATGCCACAGGAGGAATGGATACAGAAGTTAAGACTGTTTAACCTAACAATAAGAATGTGATAGCTCTTGTCAAATATCTAAAGGGCTATCATGTGGATGAGGTGGCCCAGTTATTTGTACCATCACATAAAAAAAGAAAGAACAAACAAGAGTGAGAGATTTGGGCTCTACAGAAAAACTCTGAAAGTTGTCCAATGGCAAAATAAGGCTATTATAAAGACTAAATGAGAAAAAATATATTTAAGAATCTTGTTGTAAATTACCACATTACACATTAATAGAATCTAATTCTGTGCAGTATAGTGGGTCCTGATCAACAGAAATATTTACAGAGGCTGACCATGGACTTTGGAGTACCAGCTCTTAGTTCAGCTCCTACCTTTGCAATTTATACCAAGTATGAAACTTTAGCAAAGTTTCCTTGCATCTCTAGGTTTCACTTACCTGACCTTTAAAAGAAGGATAAAACAATCTGCTATGCATGGTCATTGTGAGAATTAAATGTGATAATGTAGGTAGCATTTAGCATAGTGTTGACACACTCAGTAAATTGTATTCATGATGATGATAGTCATCATCATGATGCTGTAGAAGGAATCTCTCTGATGAATATACAACTATGTGGTATGATGTGCTATGACTGTATGGTTCTGCTATGCACCCGTATGAGTGTATGAATCTGCTATGCACTTATGTTATAACAATCCAGATATAATAGCTTGTATTTAAATGTCTGGTGACTTAAAAAGCATTTATCTTTTGTAATGTGAAGGAAAAAATATTCTTAAAATCTAAATAAAGTATCCAGGTTAGTAAAATATGAGAAATAAAAGTAATGTAATGTAATGGAGAAATTATGTGGCCACAGGGGGTTCCGGAGATGAGAATATATAACGCAGGAGAAAACCAATTACGCTTTCCAAAGGTACGTGAACCACTGGTTACAATCATCAGAAATACCAACAATACAAGGGCAGCTAAGTACAATGCAAACACTTGGTATATCAAGGCAATTTAAAAAGTGAAGTCAAGTGGACAAAGGACAAGAGCGTAAGGGATTTCGGATTCTAATTACTTTGAACAGAATTTGTATTTTAACAAATCAATTTCTAAATGCTGGATTACAGAATATGGAAGCCCAATAACACTATAATTTAGTATTTTCCGTGACGAACCAAGAAGATCAATTGTAACATACTATACTATCATACTTTGTCAGTCATATTCATCCATCTCTTCTTTCAAAGGAAATTAATGCTCAAAAAGAAACTTTAATCTGTTTTCACGGATATTTCAAGGTAAGTATTTTAAATTTATACACACACAAACACACACACACACACCCCTACTCTGAAGGCCAAGTCCAAAAAACTTCCTAATTAAGTGATGAATAACCTGAAGCTATAACGCATCTCCTATAAAAGCTGTTTCTCAAAGGGTTAGTATATAATTACCACCAACAAACAATATTATGCTTGTTGCAACAACAGTAAAAGGATTAAGTAAATGTAGGAATGAAAAACTAGGTGCAGCTTTCAGGTATTTTTTGAGGATCTGAATCCTGATAAATGCCAGTGATATTATTACAGTATTATAAATTCAGATACAAGTGTCGTTGTTAGAGAATTACACAACCAGTAGAAATCTTATTCTTTTTTTTAATCTCATTTTCGCCCTTATTTTAGATAAGAAACCCAAAGTCCAATGGAATTAAGGGAGCTTATTCCTCAAGCAAGCATTTCGTTAATGTGTTATGTGTTATTTTGAACACTGAGTTGAGCGTATTCTAATTAAATGTGTGCCATAGTCATGTTCATTTAAAAGCATAGTTATCAACAATATTTGTCAACTACCCAATTTAAAATGGCTTATTAGATGCTGACAACATCAGGGTTCACATTCATTTTCATTAATAAATGTCCTGGTGGGGCAGCCTGGGTTGCTCAAAGATGAGCATCTGCCTTCCTCCCAGGGCCTGGTCCTGGGGACCCCGGATCGAGTCCCACGTCGGGCTCCCTGCATAGAGCCTACTTCTCTCTCTCTCTCTGTCCCATGAATAAATAAATAAAATATTTTTTAAATAAATAAATAAATGTCCTGTTGCTTAGAGGTCAACTCAATCACATTGTTTGTAAAACTAAAGGAACAAAAAATTCAGCTCCCGAGTTACGGCAAAAAGTAGAAATACGGCCCTTGAATAATAAATGGTACTCTATTTTGTCATATCGGTTATGATGAAGTCACTACGAAAAATCATAGTACGGTTCTTAGTCACAGCCCTGTCAAGGTGAAACATTATTATCAGCAATTACGAAAAACACACAAAACGCTCAACACTCTACTCCAACAAAATTTCAGGGGCTTGCTCCAGGTATCAGATGCCCATCAACTTCTACAGTGTGGCTTAGTTCCATACAAATGGTCTACACTTTGCATTTAAGAGGGAAATCAGTTCGATACAAAGTGTCTACACTTTACCTTTAAGATGGAGTCAAGTTCGATAGAAAGCTCGATAGAAAGTGTCTACACTTTACCTTTAAGGTGGAATCAAGTTCAATACAGAGTGTCTACACTTTGCATTTAAGATGGAATCCAGCTCAATACGGAGTGTCTACACCTTGCCTTTAGGATGGAATCCAGCTCGATACAGAGTGTCTACACTTTGCCTTTAGGATGGAATCCAGCTCAATACAAAGTGTCTACACTTTGCGTTTAGGATGGAATCCAGCTCGATACAGTGTCCACACCTTGCCTTTAGGATGGAATCGAGTTCGATACAAAGTGTGTACACTTTGCCTTTAGGATGGAATCGAGTTCGATACAAAGTGTGTACACTTTACATTTAAGATGGAATCCAGCTCGATAGAGTGTCTACACTTTGCCTTTAGGATGGAATGCAGCTCGATAGTGTCTACACTTTGCCTTTAGGATGGAATCCAGCTCGATACAGAGTGTCTACACTTTACCTTTAGGATGGAATCCAGCTCAATACAAAGTGTCTACACTTTGCGTTTAGGATGGAATCCAGCTCGATACAGTGTCCACACCTTGCCTTTAGGATGGAATCGAGTTCGATACAAAGTGTGTACACTTTGCCTTTAGGATGGAATCGAGTTCGATACAAAGTGTGTACACTTTACATTTAAGATGGAATCCAGCTCGATAGAGTGTCCACACTTTGCCTTTAGGATGGAATGCAGCTCGATAGTGTCTACACTTTGCCTTTAGGATGGAATCCAGCTCGATACAGAGTGTCTACACTTTACCTTTAGGATGGAATCCAGCTCGATACAGAGTGTCTACACTTTACCTTTAGGATGGAATCCAGCTCGATAGAGTGTCTACACTTTGCATTCCATCAGACACTTTGTATCGAACTAAGTTTCATGGAAGCGGCGGGGCGGGTCGGAGAAAAAGAGCAAGCAAGCAAGCAAGAAGCAGACAACCCGATGGCGGGTGGAAGTGAGCAGCGGTGCCCGCGGGGCCGGGTCGGGGTCGGGGCCGGGGCCGGGGCCGGGACCGGGCAATGAAGGGACGTGGGCCCTTTCCGGTGCCCGGGCGGGCGCGCGGAGGGCGGGAGGGCGGGAGCGCGGAGCCGCCGCGTCCGGTACACAAAGGAGGGGCCGCGCGTCAGTGCCCGGGGCGGCCGCGGGGGCCGGTCGGGGGCCGGTCGGTCGGGCCGGTCGGGGGGCCGGTCCCCGGGCGGCGGCGCGCGCTCACCGTGGTCATCCTTCTGGCCGATGCTGTGCGTGCGGATGAGGGACGACAGCCTCCGCACGTCCCCCTTGAAGACGCTCTCGTGCACCGGGAAGCGCGCGGGGCCGGGGCCTCCGTCGGCGGCGGCGGGCGGCGCGGGGAGGCCGGGGCCGGGGGCGGGGGCGGGCGCGGGCGCGGGCGCGGGCTTGGCGGGCAGCCGGTGGTGGTTGCTGAGGACCCGGGGGCCGGGCCTGCCGCCCTTGCCGCCGCCGGTCCTGCCGCCCGGGAAGGCGCCGCCGAGGGCCGCCGCCGCCTCGTCGTCCCCGGGCTCCAGCAGGTCGCCGTCGTCCTTGCTGGGCTTGCGGTCCCTCCGCAGCGAGCGGATCTTCTCCCCGGTCATCGCCGCCGGGGGCGCGGGGGGGCGCGGGGGGGCTGCCGGCGCGCGGCGGAGCAGGGGCTGCGGCGGCGCGGCGCGATCAGAGCGGCGGCCGGGGGCCCGCGGCGCAGCATGAACCCTCCGGGCGCCCGCGAGCCCGGGGCAGGCGCATGTCCCGGCGGAGGCACCGAGGGCCGCGCGCTCGCCGCGGGGGGGCTGGGGCTCGGGGGCCGCGACGCCGCCGCCGCCGCCGCCGCCGCCGCCGCCGCCGCCGCCTCACAGCGCGGAGCAGGGCACGGCCATCTTGCCCCGGCTCGTCTCGCGAGAGCTCCCGCGGGCGGAGGGAGGAAACACCGCGAGACGTGAGCGGCCGGCTCCCGCCCCGGGCCCGGGCTCCCGCGGCGCCTCCCCGGCCGCGTGTTTCCGCCCCGCGCTCGGCCCGCAGCGCGCCCCGCCGGCAGCCCGGGAGCCTCCAGCCGGGCCCGCGCCCCCCGCCCCCGCGACGCGCCGCCTCGGCCCCCCCGCAGGGACGGGCTGGGCCCCGCGGCCCCGGCTGCCCGCGCACCTGCGCCCGCCGCAGCGGCCTCCCCGGGGCTCGCGCAGGACGGGAGACGCCGCGCGACCGAGCCCGGCCCCGGGAGTCCTTGGCCTTGCGGCGGCCGGGCCCGGAGAGTCGCCGCGGGGATGCGCGGGGATGCGCGGGGCCGCCGGTTAGCGCCGCCCGCAGCCCAGGGCGTGACCCCGGGACCCGGGATGCCGTCCCGCGTCGGGCTCCCCGCACGGATCTGCTCCTCCCTCCGCCTGTGTCCCTGCCTCTCTCTCTCTCTCTCTCTTTCTCATGAATAAATAAAAATAATTTAAAAAAAAAAAAAAGGAAAAAGGAGAGTCCCCACGGTCTGCGGCGGCACCTAGGTCAATTGCAGGCAGGTGCCCCCCCCCCCCCCGACGGCGCCTGCGGAGGGCAGAGCACCACGGATGCCCCCGGATGCCGCCGGATGCCGCCGGATGCCAAGGTCACGTCCAACATCCCGCAGCTCTGGACCACACAGCCAAAGCCGTGGGGAGCCACAAGGGAGGAGAGCCAGGGAAATAACCCCAAGGTTTAGCTTCACCCCTTTCATCTCCAAAGCCGCATTTTACACGGGCAGGTGCTTTTCTCAAATCTCTTCTTCCTGAGGCCTTATTGCGACCTCATTGCCCTGCAAATAAATAAGGGGCGCGGGGGGGGGGGGGGGGGGGGGGGCGGGACCGGCCTGCATCCTGCCTGCAGCCCTCCCGGCCACTCCGGGTTTCACCTCCCGCGTTCCTTCACATCTATTCAAATCAAACTGTTTTTGCCTTTTTCTTTCTTCTTCTTTCTGGGGGGTCTGGGCGGGGCGGGGCGGGGGCTGGGCGGGCGGGGGGTTGGGGGGGGGGCGTGTGTCGGTTTTCGTGTGTCGTGCGTGTGTGAGGGGCGGTGGGGGAGGTGAGGGAGGGCTGGGGGCGTTGATGTTGGTGGTGTTCGGTGCGGTCGGTGGGCGTGTGGTGTCGGTCTTGGGAGGTAGGAGGGGGGGCGGGGCGGTCGTGGATGTGGTCTGATTTGTCGTTCTTTCTCTTTTCTGTTCTTTCTGTCTTTCTTCTTGTTCGTTTTCTTTTTCTGTTCTTTCTTTTGTTTCTTTTTTTTTCTTCTTTCTTTCTTTCTTTCTTTCTTTCTTTCTTTTTCCTTCTTTCTTTCTTTCCTTCTTTCTTTCTGTTCCAATTAAGTTCAGGCATTACCTAACCACCTCGAAGGATGCTCCTCAGAAAGCAAGAGAGGCCCAACATACACATACAGAAACCTCTTCCTGGTTGACCCCAAGGCTAGCAGCATGCTTGGCGCTTGACCTGCTGTTATCTCCACGTGAGATTATGTTTAAGCCTCACCCGACAGTTGGAAAAACCAGCCCGGTGCTTCAAAGCTGGAATGTAGCACGATCCAGTGATGGCAGGGCTAGAGAGATAGCAAAGGGCCCGGTCGCGAAGGACTTTGTATGTCTTCTCCAAAGTTTGGACTTTATCCCAAAAGAAATGGTTAGCCTTTGGGGCGTGTTGAATAGGGGAATGGCAACGTGAGATTTGCCCTTTTAGAAAAGTCACTCATTCACTCAGACTTTAGAAAAAGTATGTATGAAGAATAAATTACAGCGGGGCTGTTCTGGAGACAAGGAAACTCACAGACTATTGCAGTCATCCAAAAATAAGTGTGTCACTGACGGGGGCACCTGCCGGGGCGATCACAGGGTATTATACTGTATGTTGGCAGATCGGACTCCAATAAAAAAATATACAGAAATAAAAAAAATGTGTTAGTATATGCGTGTCAAACTGGCAAAACATACTTTACACAGAGTGAACAGTGGTTCTCTTTGGAAGATGAGATTGCTAAATCATGTATTTCTTACATTGCTTGAATATTTTTTACGAAGAGAAAGTATTCATTTTTATTAATCAGAAAAAAAATCTTTTTTTTTAAATATACAATGATTCAGATGAGAAATTATGAGAGCATCAGCCTGGTTAGTCAGTGATGCCACAGCAGGTGTTAAGAGTTAAAAAAAAAAAAAGTTCCAATTTAGCCATATCAAATTGAAGCTTCTTGTTGCTCACCTAGAAGCAGTTAGAGGACGTACATTTTGTATATTTTGAAATGACCCTAGAAGGCAGAGGTCTGAGTTAAGATTCAGGAGTTGTCACTACACAGTAATTGATGATCACAGACGTCTTTGAGTTCCCCAAGGAAGAGTAAGTAGTGTGAGAAATTAAGGTCCAGTCCAGTATAAAACACCAATATATAAAGGTTGTATATAAAAAGAGTGGCCAGGATCCTGTTATGATTAAAACCTACACCAAATAGTCTACCCATTACCTGAGAAGTATCTTATCACTGGATCCAGAATTTAAAAGTACCTTAGTAGTTTCCCTAGTAAAATCCAACATTGCAGACACCAAAAAGTAATATTCAGCCCTTATTTTTAGGGTTCAACAATATAATTAGTGAAAAATGATATAAAAATAGAAGGTTGTGGGCACTTGGGTGGCTCAGTTGGTTAAGCAACTTGCCTTCGGCTCAGGTCATGATCCCGGGGTCCTTAGGATTGAGCTTCCTCTCCTTCCATTGCTCCCTCTGCTTGTGCTCTCTCATTCTTTTTCAAACAAATAAACAGAATCTTAAAAAAAAAAAATATATATATATATATATATATGATCGCAATACATCGTGAAAAATTCAAGAATTGAAATTGTATGAGACCCTGACATCATACAGAGGAGGAAGTCATTAATTCTATCTGGAGGAAATGGAAGTCAGGTGATCAGGAAGTGTTTCTGGAGGGTAATTGTCTGAATTGGGCTTTCAAGAATGTACAAAGTTGACTAGTTGGGCACAGGGAAAAAGGTAACAATAATAATCCCAATAATACTAACTGTCATTTACTGAGAGCTTACCATGTGTCAGGCGTTGCTTCAAGTCAGTTTCAATACCTATTTAGTCTCACGACGCTATGAGGTACTTACTGTCCCCATTATACAGATGAAGCAACTGAGGCCCAGGAAGTGGTCATCCAGCTGATGAGCAGAAGCCAAAAGAATGGTATGCATAAGTGCAGCAGTGTATTTGAGAATCCCTGGAGCAGAGTATGTGACAGAGAAAGTGGGGGTAAATAGGACTAGGAAGGAAAGCTGGGGCTGCATCCTGAAGAGCCACTGTAAGCCCCTAGGACTGTACGTGCTAGGCAGTGGAGAGTTTGCAAAGGATTGCAAACACAGTCAAGACAGGATCACATTTAATCACCGTAATGTATAATCAACACACATTCCCAAGACGGGAGACTCTGCCAAACTTCCCGGCGTCGCCTCCTACCGCGTTGCCAAACTCATTCCTCATTCTAACCAAAACAATCTGCTGACAGTCCCTGATTCTCTGTCATGTTTCCATGCCTGTGCACATGATCTGCCATATGTCCCAAGCCCGTTTCTACTTCCGTCACCTACGTACCTCCTTCAGCCTGTCAAAATTAGCTTCAATTCTCTCTCGTCTCAGCACAGGTTTCTTTTCTTTTCTTTTTTTTTTAACTTGGCATAGAATTCAGGGGTCCAGGAAATTACCTTGAACCAAACGTCTAAATAAATGTTAGCACGTCTTTCTATTATGAATGTAGATCATGAACCACAAAAGTCTTAGCGGTTCTTGTGACTTTGCAACACAAGAAAACACAGCTATTTCTGTATCACATTATAGTTGCCATAGATATCTCAAAATGTTATTTACACTAATCACTACCTCAACCTTAAATGTTAATAATTATGTCCACTACTGGATCTTACTCCTTAATGAGTTAGTAAAGAAGCACATATCGTTACTGTAGTGAATTTTTGTTTTTAAAAGTATCTTAATAGCTGTTCCTTTGCAATCCAAGGTATTCTTTATGCATTTAAAAATATCATTCTGAAAATGGGCCCCTAGGCTTCCCCAGACCGCCAAAGAGGTCCACAGCACAAAAACAAAAGTTAGTACAAACTTCCAGTTATAAAATAAAAAAGTCACAAGGACGCATAGTACAGCATGGGCATATGGTCAAAACTATTATAACAATGTTGGATGACAAATGGTGGCTCCCCTTACTATGGCGATCACACAATAATGTGTAGAACTGTTGAATCACTATGTTGTGCACCTGAAATTAATATAGCATTGCATGTCATCTCTACTCCAATAATAATAAAAAAAAATTTTAAGTAACTCCTTTTTAGGAGTCTTTAATGACACCCTCTCTCTCCTTCTCTCCTATCCAGCACCCCACCATTTCTGAATTAGGTGTCCCTCCATTGCTTGCTTTCTGATTACCCATTTTAACTTTTGCATGCCTCCCTGATATATCTTGTCTGCTTTGTCAGCCAGTCCTCTGAGCTCTCTGAATACTAGAACTATGTTCACCATCGCTCTGTGCGCAGTGCCTTTCAGTTAAAGAATGAATGCTTAATAATTAAAAGCTGTTGAACTAATCGATCAATTAGAATGTAAACCCCAAAGTGTCTAAAATATGCCAAGGCAATTGTAAGCTAAATGATGAGATGCTAAATAAACAAATAATCCCAATGTGACTCCACCGAAGTTGACTACTACTCTCTTAGATTCTTATGGGAGACCCAAGAGTAAATATTTCATTTTGGATTGTTTTTCATTTACAAATAACAATAAATTCAGTTGAAACAGGCTTAAATCAAATGGATTTATTGATTTACATAATAGAAAGGGGCAGAGATACGTCTTCAAGAACGGCCTGGTCTAAACCGCATGTCAGTTTCTAGGTGACTCAAGGTGCTTGGAGGATGGTCCAGAGGCGGCTTCCACGGGGAACAAGACAGCTGCCAGCAGTAACGGGAGCCAGGTGCTCCCTCCTTCAGGTCCAGAGGGAGGGCCCACAACCACAGAAGTCTGGCAGTTGACACTCATTAAAGGACCCTGTCCAATCCCTGTATCCAGGAGAGCGTTTGGCTCAGGCCTGAGTTACCTAAACAAATCCCTGCAGGGGAGGTGGTTACCCTGATTAGTTTTGCCCAATAACCACTCATTTCTGAATCCAGAAAGTTGGGGATAAACCATCCCAAACTGCAAAAACTGTTTCATAATAGGAACTAGGTGGGAAAGATGATAGGGAGACAAAAACGAGCAGTTAGCAAAAATACTACATTCAGACTTAAAGTGAGATTTTCACTTGGAAAAAAAAAACTTGCCTCTTGTCATGGTGTCTTGAACTAAATAAAATGAAATAAAATATGATTTTCAATTATATCAATAAGTAGTGAGTGAATAACATCATCAAACAGCAAATTTATTTCTTTTTTTTTTTAAGATTTTACTTATTTATTCATGAGAGACACAGAGAGAGAGGCAGAGACACAGGCAGAGGGAGAAGCAGGCTCCATGCAGGGAGCCTGACACAGGACTCGATCCCAGGACCCCAGGACCACACCCTGGGCTGAAGGCAGGCGCTCAACCACTGAGCCACCCAGACATTCCAGCAAATTTATTTCTTATTCAAATGTTACTGAGATAGAATTCAATCCGACAATTCAAATTTGTAACTTGACTGTTGAGTCTACTAGATAATACAGCTACCTCTTTGTCCTACAGCCACCTCTTCTTAATTTCCCTCTTGGTGCGCCTAAGAATCCAAATAGTGGTCAATTGACTGACACCCAGCAATGACCAGAGAATTAAGCCTGATTCTCGGATTGAATTTTAGCATAAATGTATATATCTGTATCAGCTTTAGACAAAGCATCTGATCCTCATCCTAGTGTCTTAATTTAATAAAAGCAATCATATCACAGTATGAAATACAGAATGCACTGTACACAATAATAAAATCTCCCTGGTTGTATTTTATAAATGCATCAACAGACCTACAGCTAAGATTGGTGGTTAACTAATCTTACTCAATCCCCCTTACTTTGAATACTAATATATTTCTTATTTCTAATGCAAACATTAAAGCAAGTTCAGACTAGTCCTTTTTCCGCTCCTTCTCTGAAGACTTATATTTCATATTTTCACAATAATCTAAAGAATGATTTCCTACACTCCATATTGGTTGAGCTAGGTCTAGGAGACTTCTGGTTGGATGGGTGATACAGCTGCCTGGCTAATGAGGTTATCGTCTGGAGCATCCCCTGACAACATTCCTAACGGTGCACTGAAAATGAAAATAACAAACCACGTAGATCAATACCTTCCTTACACATTTTACATCCATCTCTCTAGGTCTCAGTATTTTCCTGTTTCCTCTCAATCTTCCCACTTCCTTTCTCTGAGGCAATGTTGGGCACTTTCTCTTTTTTTCCCTCCTATTTCTGATCAGGGATTATTAGTGATTTAGTCAGATCTCTCTTAAATAATCAGAAAAAAATCAGAGAGGCAGAGGTTGCCAAGGAAACCAGAGCCAATAGCTGTGGAAGTTCCAGAAGGAAGGAAGGAATTCCTCTGAGACAGATAAAACACACAGACTTATGCAGGAGAGAGAGGAAAGATGCCAAGAGCGTAATGAGAAAACAAGTCAATATGAGATGAATATGAAAAGATAACATTGTGCCATTTATAGGTGAGATTATTTTTAGATCACCAACAAGGGCTTGGAACAAGAGACAGTACAGGGACAGGATAGGAGTGGATTTTTCCCTAAAAGAGGCTAAGATGAAATAAGAGATTAAATGGAATGGATGGATCAGGGTCAGTACTTGTGTCCATGGCTTCCTGGTTCTGTTTTATTGCCTAGAATACATCCAGCTACATACCGTATCCATTAACCTAAATATTCCTCAAGATAACATCCAACTCAATATGTCCAATGTAAAGCTTATTTCCATGAGCAATCCCACTGGCAAACCTGTATATCACTTCCATCACTCTTAATTCCTCCCTCATTCAACCAGTTACTAAATCTTGACCTTTCTACCTTTCACATGGCTTTAAAATTGAACCATTTCTCTCGACTTTACAGTGACCATCGTTGGGTTCAGGTCACTATTGCTTAAAACTGCCTCCAAACTGTGGTGTCTCTGATTTCCATTTCCCTTTCATGCGTGCATGTGCAGAACCCCACATCCATTCACCCCTTGGACTGCCAGATTTATAAATACAATTATAGGACATTCGGTTAAATTTGAGTTTCAGATAAACAATTTTTGATGTAAGTAGTTCCAAATATTGCATTGGACTATATTGCAAATATCCATTCAATAATTGAAACATACTTATACTAAAAGATTACTGTTATCTGAAACTCAAGTTCACCTGCGTGTCCTACTATTGTATTTTATCAGGCAAACTTACTCACCTCTCATTTGTTTGTGTTATTTAGATTTATGTATGTAGTTAAAGTACGAATCTGAAAGTATCAGAATAATAACAGCAAATTCAGGATAGTGGTTTCTATGGAGCATGAAGGAAAGAAGTGCCTTCAGTTAAGTATTCATAAGGAAATTCCATCATAGACATATTTGTATTAAGCACATATTTCTAATTTTTGCTTTTAGGGTCCCCCCCCCTTTTAAAAGGTGTTTATGTTTCATTTCTTAAGCTTCGTGATGTATATACAGAATTTTTAATATTACCATGCTTTTTTGTGTGCATCAAATATTTATACTAAATATTTTTTAAATCTTCAATAGCCCTCTAGAAAAAGTCCAAAGAACTGAAAGCGGATTACAAACATCATCATGGTGTCATTGACTCTGTTTACCAATAATGTTGGCACTTTCAGTTTGTACACAACTGTTTGTTTGTCCTGAATAATTTTCCTCAAAAGTTCATCTGTACTATTTCCTCTTGTCCTTAAATCTCAAATTAGTTGCCAGTACTTCACCTGCACCTTATCTTATCTGAGTTAGGTGCTTCTATGTACTGCCAGGGAATTCAGCACTTTGACCACTACTTATGTTTATTTTTGCCAAGTGTAATTGCTGACTTAGTTTTCTGTATCTTCCATGGAAATACAAGTTCTAAAAGTTTAGAGACTATGTTCCATTCACCATAACATCTATGGCCCCCACCCAGTGCCTGGTACCAGTGGACCCTCAGTATATATTTGCTGTGGTAATTAATTGGTTAATGGATGATGGGCTGGTTTATTTAACATTCTTGAGGTGTTTTATAAATTTACTTTCCATACGAACCCTATATTATAATCAGTATCTAGATGAAATCGTAAATCTTACCACTCGTAGTGTGTAGATTAGAAATCATTACCTGGGATAAAGTTCTCTTCTGTCATTCACATTGCAAAGTTTGGTTTCCATATTATCTGTCCCCTAAACTAGGTCTTGCCTTTTTTTTTTTTTTTAGGTCTTGCTTTTTGTTAGAATAAACACATAGCAAGTGTCCCTCGGCTTGTACAAACCACACTCAGCCTTACAGGTAAGTTTCTGAAAATTGCTTTGCATATCTATAAATTCAAATTTGATAAATAGGGACGCCCAGGTGGTTCAGCGGTTTAGCACTTGCCTTTGGCCCAGGGCCTGATCCTGGGGTCCCTGTATCCTGGTCCCACGTTGGGCTCCCTGCAGGGAGCCGGCTTCTCCCTCTGCCTGTGTCTCTGCCTCTCTCTCTCCCCGTGTCTCTCATGAATAAATAAATAAAATCTTTTTAAAAAGATTTGATAAATACAGTAGCCATGATGACATTGTATGGTAAGTGTTCTGCATTAACACTGAGCACTGGCATTTATGAAATCCAATGAAAATTTCATTGTTAAGTGTATTTTCTTCTCAGGTTGCTCCTTCCTTCATCTTCCTTAAAGTCCAAGTGCTTCTAACTAAAGATTTGTGATTTACTAACAGCTCCAAATGCCAATGTAAATATCAGTGCATTGCAACCTTAATAAAAGAATAAAACCTTTCTTTACTTCCTTGGGTTTGCTTCCTTGAGCTTTCTCCCTTCTATTTATCTGTTTTCTAGATACCATTATTACTCTTCCTTCAAGGAGCAGAAGGAACCCTGCCTGATTTTAAGATGCTTCATAGAGTCTTTGTTCCTTAGCATTTCCTCGTTTTCATTAACAAGAGAAAAGACAGATACTGGTGAATAGTTGAGTTTAGAACATGTTGAGCAGGGTAAAACAGTATGTGAAATTGCTATCATAAGGATGGTGTCATAAGGATGCCATCTTTACTCCAACTTTACCCTCTTTTTTTTTTCCTTTTCTCAAACTTTCTCATTCTAGCACTCAGGTAACTCTTATCCTCACATTCTACCTTTGCAGCTTCCAAAATAGCATCATTCGGGTCATTTGGGGGCAATATCATGAGTAGAAAAATAAGTCAAGCAATCATAAAATTACTGAGGACCCCTAATGCTAAAATCTAAACCTATTATGGTTCCTTGACTGTTAGGAACATTTGGCCCAGGGAATGTGAAGGGCTATTATTGTTGGTAGAATGTTGGCTGACAGTCAAGAGCTTTCTATAGTGACACTTAGGAAGATAGACTCACCGTAGTCTGTGAGCTTGTCATCACTGGGACAAGTAAAGAAATCTAATTTTGTCAATTCCCTAAGAGTGAATCCATTTTCCAGGGATGGATATGAGATAGCCAAGGATAAAAGACTAATATATCAGAATTCCAATCTAAAATTAATGGTTGAATGTACTAGAATTATCCATCAGTGCACCCCCCTGTAGACAAACTGCATGCAAGGCCAAATAAGCAGAAGGCTGCTTGGTGAGCATGGAATCAGAATAAGAGGAGTCAAGTATTTGATTCTAATGTTTAATGGCATTACATTTTGGGAACCTGATGTGCACTCTTCCACAAGAAGGAAATGCTGTCTGTGAGGCAGATGGAGGCTCAAAAGACCTGAGGAGTAATAATCCACTCCTCACCAGCACACCATGCTTTGAGGGTCAGGGCCAACTTGTGTCTGAATGACTCATTTTCCTTTGCATTCCTGGATGACTAACACTTCCATCCCTCAATCTCATATGCATCTACTTGTTGCTTTTTTTTTTTCTTTAGCTATATTAAAACATTCCATGAAACCTCAAACCATAAAACTCCTAGAAGAAAACACAAGGAGTAATCTCTTGAACATGCCCTTAGTTAACATATCTCTAGGTCTATCTCCTAAAGCAAGGGACACAAAAGCAAAATTAAACTACTGGGACTATACCAAAATGAAAAGCTTTTGTACAGTGAAGAAAACCATTGACAAAATGAAAGGCAACCTACTGAATGAGAGAAGATATTTGCAAGTTATATATCCAATAAGGGTTAATGTCCAAAATAATAAGAATTTATACAACTCGGGAATCCCTGGATGGCTCAGCGGTTTAGCACCTGCCTTCGGCCCAGGGCGTGATCCTGAAGACCCGGGATCAAGTCCCACGTCGGGCTCCCTGCATGGAGCCTGCTTCTCCCTCTGCCTGTGTCTCTGACTCTCTCTCTCTCTCTCTGTGTGTGTGTGTGTCTCTCATGAATACATAAAACCTTAAAAAAAGAATTTATACAACTCAAAACAAAACAAAACAAAAATCTGATTAAAAAGTAGGCAGAGAACCCAATTAGACATATCTCCAAAGAAGACATACAGATGGCCAATGGGGACATGAAAACATGCTAAACAGTACTAATCATCAGGAAAATGTAAAGCAAAGCCATAATAAGATACCTGTCAGGATGGCCAGTATCAAAAAGACAAGAAATAACAAGCTTTGGTGGGAATTTGGAGAAAAAGGAATCCATGTGTACTATTGGTGGAAATGTAAATTAGTACAGCCATGTGGGAAATAGGATGGAGATCCCTCAAAAAATTAAATAAGGAAATACCATACAATCCAGTAATTCCACTACTGTTTATTCAAAGAAAACAAAAACATTAATTTGAAAAGACATGTGCACCCCTACATTTATTTTATTTTTAAAGATTTTTATTTATTTATTCATGAGAGACACAGAGAGAGAGAGGCAGAGACACAGGCAGAAGGAGAAGCAGGCTCCCCGTGGGGAGTCCAATGCAGGACTGGATCCCAGGACCCTGGGGTCACGCCCTGAGCCAAAGGCAGACGCTCAACCGCCGAGCCACCCAGGCGCCGCTGCACTGCTACTTTTATTGCAGTATTATTTATAATAGCTAAGATATAGAAGAAATCTGTGTCCATCAGTAAATGAATAGTTGTATGTCAATTATTCTTCAACAGAGAAACAAATACACAAATATAAAAACATTCCCTGTGATTATTATCAACTCTGATACAGGAAGCCATTATATTTCTTTAGAAGACTTTACACATCTATACTCAAATATATTATGTGATGATTTCAACTTCTTTTACCTTATGTAATTATATTTCATCTATTTTTTTTAAGATTTTGTTTATTTTTTCATGAGAGACACACACACACACACACACACAGAGAGAGAGAGGCAAAGACACAGGCAGAGGGAGAAGCAGGTTCCAAGCAGGGAGCTCAATGTGGGACTCAATCCCAGGACCCCAGGATCATGACCTGAGCCAAAGGCAGACACTCAACCACTGAGCCCCCCAGGTGCCCCTCATTTTATCTTTTAATAAGATATTATTTGTTTGTTTTCTTATTATTGAAGTGCAGCTGTAATAACATAAATTGCTTATGTAACATAAATTATTTCACTGATGCATCTATTTTCTGAGATCATTTACTCAAGATTTTATTAAGCACATATGTTCTCTGAGTGACCACTTTGTAATTGAAGCCTTTTGATTGGGTATATTTCAGTCATATAATTATAATAATCTCTTTTATTGGTATCGTAACACATTTGCCTATAAACCATAAGGTATTCCATATACCCAGTATCTCAAGGGGGCAAAAAAAATTAAATATATACTTATTCTTTTCAAACTATTCCAAAAAATATAAATGAAAGGAAAACTTTCATCCAATGAGGACAGCATTACCCCAATACCAAAACCAGATAAAGACTCCATTAAAAAGAGAATTACAGGCCAATAACCATGATGAATATGGAGGCAAAAATTCTAAACAAAATACTAATAAATCAAATCCAATAGTACATTAAATCATTCACCATGATCAAATGGAATTTACTCCTGGGCTGCAAGAAGGATTCACTTTGCACAAATCAATCGATGTGATACAACACATTAGTAAAAAAATAAAAATAAAAAAATAAAAAGGATAAGAACCATATGACCATCTCAGTAGATGAAGTATGAACATACTCCACATAATAAAGGCTATATATGAAAAAACACAGCTAGTATCATCCTCAATGGGGAAAAACTGAGAGCTTTCCCTCTACCATCAGGAACAGAAAAGGGACGTCCACTCTCACCACTATAACATAGTATATTGGAAGTCTTAGCCCCAGCAATAAGACAAGAAAACGAAATAAAAAGTATCCAAAAGTGGCAAGGAGAACCCAAAAGACTCCACCAAAAAACTGCTAGAACTGATGATACACAAATTCAGTAAGGTCTCAGGATACAAATTCAGTCTATGGAAATCTGTTGCATTTCTATATACCAAGAATAATGAAGCACCAGAAAGAGAAATCAAGGAATCAATCCCATTTACAATTGCATCAAAAATCACAAGACACCTAGCAATAAACCTAACCAAAGAGGTGAAAGACCTCTACTCTGAGAACTATAAAACACTGATGAAATAAACTGAAGATGACACCAAGAAATGGAAAGACATTCCATGCTCATGGATGGGAAGAACAAATATTGTCAAAATGTCTATACCACCCAAATTAACCTATAGATTTATAAAATCCCTATCAAAATCTATAGATTAATTAAATCCCTATCAAAATGCCACCCAAAGTAATCTATAGATTAATAAAATCCCTATTTTATTAATAAAATCTATAGATTAATAAAATCCCTATCAAAATACCAACAGCATTTTTCACAGAGCTAGAACAAACAATCCTAAAATCTGTATGGAACCACAGATGACCCCGAATCGCCAAAGCAACACTGAGAAGGAAAAGCAAAGTCGGAAACATCAAAGTTCCGGACCTCAAGTGACATTACAAAGCTGCAGCGATCAAAACAATATGGTCCTGGCACAGAAACAGACACACAGATCAATGGAACAGAAGAAAAAACCCAGAAATGGATCCACAAGTGTAGAGTCAACTCATCTTCAACAAAGCAGGAAAGAAGGTCCAGGGAGAAAAAGACAGTCTCTTCAACAACTGGTGTTGGGAAAACTGAACGGCAACATGCAGAAGAATGAAACTGGGCCACTTTCTTACACCAGACACAAAAATAAATTCAAAATGGATGAAAGACCTAAATGTGAGACCTGAAACCATCAAAATCCTAGAGGAGAACACGGGCAGCAATTGCTTTGACATTGGCTGCAGCAACTTCTTTCTAGGTATGTCTTCCTGAGGCAAGGGAAACAAAATAAAAAATGAACTATTGGGACTTCATCAAGATAAAAAGCTTCTACACAGCAAAGGAAACAATCAACAAAACTAAAAGGCAGCCTACAGAATGAGGGATGATAACTGCAAATGACGTATCTGATAAAGGGTTAGTATCCAAAATATATCATGTATAAAACTCAACACACAAAAAACAAATAATCCAGTAAACAAATGGGCACAAGACATGAATAGACATTTTTCCAAAGAAGATATCCCGATGGCCAACAGACACATGAAAAGATGCTCAACATCACTCACCATCAGGGAAATACAAATCAAAAACTACGATGAGATATCACTTCACACCTGTCAGAATGGCTAAAATTAACAGCACAGGAAGCAAGAGGTGTTAGTGAGGATATGGAGAAAGGGGAATCCTCTTATATTGTTGGTGAGAAAGCAAACTGGTGCAGCCACTCTGGAAAACAGTATGGAGCTTCCTCAGACAGTTAAAAATAGAACTACCCTATGATTCAGCAATTGAACTACCTTGGTAAATACTTTGGGTAATTACCCAAAGGTTATAAAACCACTAATACAAAGGGATACATGCACCCTGATGTTTATAGCAGCATTCCCAACAATAGCCAAATTAGGGTTGGAGCCCAGATGTCCACTGACTGATGAACAGACAAAGATGATGTGTAGTATGTATGCATGTATGTATGTATATATGTTATGGAATTAACTCAGCCATCAGTAAGAATGAAATCTGGGGTGCCTGGGTGACTCAGTCGGGTAAGTGTCTGTCTTCAGGTCAGGTCATGATCCCGGGGTCCTGAGATGTAGCCCAGCATTAGGCTCTCTGCTTAAGGAGGAGCCTGCTTCTCCCTCTCTCTCTACCTGCCGCTCTGCCTGCTTGTGCTTTCTCTCTCTCTCTCTCAAATAAACAAATCTTTTTTTTAAGAAAAAGAAATCTTGATATTTGCAAAGATGTGAGTGGATCTAGAGACTATTATACTAAGCAAAATAAGTCAGTCTGAGAAAGACAAATACTGTATGATCTCCCTCACAAGTGGAATATAAGAAACAAAACAAATGAGCAAAGGGAAAAATAAAAGAGAGAGAATGGGGCAAACCAAGAAACAGATTCTGAACTACAGAGAAAAAACTGTTGGTGATTAGAAGGGAGGTGGATGAGGGAATGTATTAAACAGGTGATGGGGATTGGGGAGTGCACTGTTGTGATGAGCACCGGATGTCACATAGGAGTGTTGAATCACTACATTGTACACCTGAAAGTAATATATGGGATGTTAACTACCTGGAACTCAAATAAAACCTTAGAAAATACATATTGATTATTTGCTGTGACATTTGGACTTTCAAATTCTTTTCAACATAAAATAGCTGCATATATTCATCTAATAAGACATGGTCCAAAAATTAATGATGATGGGTCTTTGTGGTCCCTAGTAATAAATCCTGTCTAATTTTCTTTTCATAGTATAAAGTATATTCTTATGCAATATACGCCAGTGCATTAAGACCCAGTAGTTCTTTTATGTTGTTGTTTTAAGATTTTACTTATTTATTTGAGAGAGATTGAGAGTGTAGGAGCAGGGGCAGAGGGAGAGAGAGAAGTAGATTCCCCCTGAGCATGGAGCTCGATGTCTCTGGGATCATGACCTGAGCTAAAGGCAGATGTTTCCCTGACTCAGCCACTCAGGTATTCTAAGACCCAGTAGTCCTTAAACACTATTACCAAATAGCCATATAAGTCCCCAAAGCAGCGAAGGCTAACAATCTTTGTTTTCCACATTAAGTCAGAAATTTTAGTTCATTAATTTTTCTTTTTTTTTTTTTAGGGACTTTATTATTTTTTTAGAGAAGTTTTAGGTTCACCACAAAAATAAGAGGAATTTACAAGGATTTCCCATGTGCCTCACATGTACGGCCTCCTCCATTGGCAACATGCCCCACCAGAGTGGGAGGTACATTTATTACAACTGATGAATCTGCATTGACACATCACACTCACTCACCCTAAATCCATAGTTTACATTAGAGTTCACTCTTAGTATCGTACATTCTATGGGTTTGGACAAATATATGACATTCAACCACCATTATAGTCTCACACAATCTGTTTCCATTGTCCTAAAAATCTACTCTGCTCCACTTTACTTAAAATAATCTGTTTTTCTTGGTTAAATACATATTATTCATTATTTACTTGGATTAGCAAACTTCATTTCCTACATACATTATTAACAACACCTTCTTCAGCCAAAAGTACAATCAATTGTTGGAGTGAAATAAATGGCTATTAGCTTGCACAGACTCTAATTTATTGTGCCTGATAGCTGTTCAAGGAAAGAGACTTACAGGCCTGGATATGGTTAGTCAGGCACAGAATCAATCAATGGGATTATATTCTGAGCAATGCAAAGGAGGAATTGTTTCTATTGCCTTAGAGACTGAGAAATTACAAGACCAAATAGCCATTCATCAATCCCGTGTAACAAAACAGACATCATTCTAGACCTTCTAGCTCCATACACCCAGTGAATCTCTGACAGTAAAAGATCATCTTTCATTTGTAATCTGTTGCAGACTGATAATTTTGTAAAACACAACAAAAACAAATAGTGAGAAAAATGAAAATTTGGCGTGTCATGTGAAATTTTACTAGAACCGAAAGACACAAAATCACTGTCAATTTTTTTTATGTCGCTTACTCTTAATTTCTGACCTGTAACAAATAGTTCCCTGATGGGCATTGACATGCAAACCACACTTTGAGTAGCACCATCCTTTACAAAATATGGTTTATTTCCACTTTTCTGTTGAAAAGAAGCTGAGGCTTAGATAGGTAAAATAAGGTACTTAAATTCATTCAGATAATCAATAGCGTAGACCAAATTTGTACCCACGACTGATCCCAAATTCTGAAGTTTTAAATAAGTATGATATGCAGTTTCACTGACACTTCTAAAATTGTGTTGTCCAATATAATAAGTGCTCGCTACATATAATTATATTGTATAGATTGTATGTTACAATGATATAGAATTAATTTTGTGCCTTTAGTTTTCAGTTGCACTAGTGACATTTCGAGTACTGAAAAGCCATGTATGGCTAGTGGCTACTATATTGGGTAGCACAAATAAAGGCCAAAAAGAAAGTTTTACTGGACTGTGCTGCTCTAGAATATCAGTAATTTCTTTTAGAGATTATTCATCTCATTTATAAGTTAGCGTTAGACACTTTGGGGGTGCCTGCTATCACACAATGAGCCCTCTCTTCAAAAAATTGCCCTCACCTCCCCAATCTGCAAATCAAGAGAGTTCTTATCCTCTGTGACTCTGCCCTTCCTCTCTTGTCGTGTCGAATTGAACCAGATGAGGACACATCAGATAAATGTGTCTCTTATCCTTAGGAGAGGGTGCACACTTATCTTAAAATGATTGACTCTGAAGGAAAGAGAATATTCATAATCTACTAATTCCAATATTCCCAGGAGAAGAGATTATGACAATTAAGGCTTGTAAACAGGCATTTGACCCAGAGTCCCTCCGAATACCTGTCCCAGCTCAAACAACTATCGTTAAAGGTTAAGGCTGAGTTCTACTAAAATGGTAGCTTGTCGGACACCTGATGGATGGGGGGAGGGAAGGTACCAAGAGAGAGAAAACAGTCCTGAGCTTTGTATCCGCAGCTATAGCCAGCAACGGCTGTGAGTTTACTACCTACCAGACGCTGTATGCCCTTTACATGTGTTGTTTCATTCAAACGATCCTTTGAATACATCAGTTTTACAAATGAGTAAATCAAGATAGCTGAGGTTTACAGCCGATGAAGGCATAGTTGAAAACCTCAGCGGTTGTTGAAACTTCACAAAATCAGAAAAATACTATGTAAAAACCATAAAATGTTGGGTTGGAAAAACTCAATATGAATTCATAAACTTATAAAGAAATATAATTTTCCATTTCTGTGCTGAAAGTCATCAAGCACCAATGTCAGTAGCAGCATCTTGGCCTACCACCGAAAGTCATGCATGACCCTTGCAGCCCAGATATTTGTCCCTTAAAGCTGTTCTAGGAAAAAAAGCAATAGGATTCTGTAGAGGATGTTGAAAAAAAAATTTTGTTTGAAAATCTGTTTTTTATTTGTCTGTCGTTAGAAAGCAAGGATAATTTTAATAATGTCTGGGCAGTATATTTCTTTATTTCTAAAAAATTTTTATTTGTTTATTTGAGATACAATGAGAGAGAGAGAGAGCACACACGCACACACAAACAGGGGGAAGGGAGAGAGGGAGAAGCCGGCTCTTCCCCGAGCAGGGAGCCAGACGTGGGGCTCGATTCCAGGCTCCTGGCATCCTGACCTGAACTGAAGGCAAACGCTGAGCCAACTGAGCCACCCAGGAGCCCCCTCAGGGGCAATATTTAAGGACTAAGAGCCATCATAAGGGATTTCCAGCCACCAAGTCCTGACAATCTGAGCATCAGAATCTTTATTATCATGATTTTGCTAACTGAAACAAGTTGAGTATAAAAAGCCCATGAATTTGCTAATGATATTGAAAAAAGAAAGGTTAATGTAGGATGTACAAAAAGGTGTTTTGAATATTAAAGAATGAATATAATAGATATTCAAGTTTTAATGATTTTAATATAAATAAGGGACATTAATATATAGGCGTGTTTTGTTAATTCCATAAGTATGTGTCTGTGAAATATGGATAGGTGCTTTTTTTCTACCTGTATAAGCAAGATATATATATAGAGAGAGAACTCTAAGTGAGCCAAATGCTTCCAGAAAAAAAAAAAAAAATAAGGTACTGGGCCAGAATTAAATGGGCTAATCAATCCCCTTGGTAATATAGGAAAGCCAAGCAGAAAATGCATCCAGCAATTGATTAGAACCAGTGGTTATATACAACAAGCACTTAAAAGAGGATTCAACAATGTGTTCTGTAAGAATAAAATAACCGACTATCCTAAATATAATTAACTAAAAACGTTGATCCCTCATCTTCTGATACATAAAACCTTCAGAAGTACTTTACATGACCCTACTCAGTGAATTAGAAATAAGATTTTGATATGACTTACAAAGTGACTAATATTTCATCAGATTAGATCCCATAATATCACATGACAATATCTGAGAGTAGGTGGTTTATTGGTTATGAACAGGAACCCTGGAGCCAGTCTGCTTGGATTCAAGATAAGTTACTTTAGGCAAGTCATTTGACTTTTCTGTGCCTCAATTTCCTTAGCTCTAAAATGTTTTTGAGGGAAGGGAGTTTGGCAGTGCAGGGAGGAACGAGGCATGTGGTAAGGTCATTGCAACGTTAGATAGAGTATTTGGTAAATAAATTAATAGACAGTATTTGGTAAATAAATTTAGTCCTTAGGGACTAAATTCCAGTATGATTCAGTAGATAGCAAACTGCCACCCCTAATTCTGATACTAATGATCGACTAAGGATAAATGTCATTTTTAAAATCATTGATATGCGCCTCAAAGGTTCCCCTTTTAGGTGGTCTTTCTCCATCTGGGAGAAATAGCAACCCTATTAGTTCAAAGCAATTCTTCATTTACTTTGTCTTCACACTGGCATTTGCACTCCCATCCCTTTTCCCCATATTTAGTATTCCCTAAAGTAGCCTCTAGACACATTGAGATATCTAGGCTGTCCAAAGTTTCTTCAGATGTACTAATTCTATTCTTTTTTTAAAAGATTTTATTTATTCATTCATGAGAGACACAGAAAGAGAGGCAGAGACACAGGCAGAGGGAGAAGCAGGCTCCTCACAGGGGGCCTGATGTGGGACTCTATCCCGGATCCTGGGATCATGCCCTGAGCCGAAGGCAGACGCTCAACCGCTGAACCACCCAGGCATCCCTCAATTATTTTCTTGATAGCACTTTGACCATAAAATTGCATAGGTTTGAGTGGTCTGCCTCAATCCAACGTTGTTCTTTTTATTGCATAATCTTGCAGATTGTGAGGGTTGTAGTGGCATACACAATACATGAGGTTGTAGCATCAACCCAAATCCTGAAGTAATCATCACCCCGAAATTACTGTTATCATTCCAGGTTTAACATGTTCATCGTGATAAATATTTATGTGGTCACAGCATTAGGCTAGTCGTTTGGAATAAAAGGCGATACAAAAGTTATTTTTTTAAAAATGGCATCTGCCAATAAGATGCTTAAAATCACTAAGGGAGAGAATATATACATTAAAAAAGACAACAAGGTTGTTTACAGTACAAATATGACAGATAAGCAATTTGTATTGTTCTTTTATGAGAGTATAGAAGGGACACTAAACCTGTAACTGGACAACGTAGATTTAAATTTAGACTCTATCACTTGCTATGTTACCTTTAAGCAGGAATAATAATCCCCATCTTATGGAATTGTACAAGAATTAAATGAATAATGTATGTCAAAGTGCCTGACAAGTAGGAGACACTGAACAAATGTTAATTTCTTTGCTCAAACACTGCACAAAGATTCAGAAACCTAAGCATTTGTTTCTAAGGGCTCTAAATATATTTTGCTGGTTCATTTTCTTGTAATTACGATTATGTTTTCAAAAACTGTGCCTCCTGATAACTTAAGGAGGATCAACACTGAAGTCACTGCAAAGTCAGAGTTGGGTTTTGATCACTGGGAAGTCAAGGTTGTATCTTCTTAACTCTTTTTATTTTTTATTTTTCCCCACCCTTCTTTTTAAATAATACCTTTATTGAGGTAGAATTTACATACCATACATTTCATGTATCTAAACTGTAGAATTTAATGTTTTTCGTATATTTGTAGAATTGCACTACCATCACCAAAATCAATTTTAGAATATGTCATCACCTCAAAAAGAAACTTTGTACCCATTAGCAATCATTCCTCTTTACATTCCAATCCTTTTTTTTTTTTTTTTTTTTTACATTCCAATCCTTTGATGAATTAGGTCACATAACTCCAAAGGACCTTCGAAAGTGTCACCATTACTTCAGTTTAACACAAAGACCTGTCACTTTTTTTTTTTTTGAAAGTGTGGCCCTTTATTTCTAATATGCTTTGGATAGAGATGGAAACAGATCCAAGGTCTTATGCCAACCACTGATTACTGCCTACAGTGCTGGAGAAAATGAGAAAGTAAAAAGGGAGTATTGGTCTGTGGCTCTATTTCCAGACTGGAGGGAGAGAGGCCAACTCCTGTTGGACAATGACTCAACATATAACTGGAAAAGAATGAGGTGAACAGCTAACCCAGTGACCAATAAAATATGTGATTTTCAACATGCATAATTCCCTACAAACTCCTAATATAAACAAGTAAGAGATACTTATTCCTTATATACTTATTACTTATTAAGAAACTGATTCCTTAACACACAGCCTCTAGACCCTACTCTGGCCCCTCTGATTTTCTAAATATTCTTCGGCATCCTGGTTTATACTTACATTTTTTACACCGAAGCCCTTGTATCAGTTATCTATTTCTGTGTAATAAATTGTCCCTGAACTGAGTGGCTTAAACTAAGTGGGTCAGGAACTGGGGAGCAGTTTGGCTGAGACATTCTGGGTCGGGTCTTTCATGTCATAGTAGTAGAGATGTTGGCTGGGGCTACAATCATCTGAAGGTTGACTGGGCTGGAGGATCTCTTTCCAAGAATCTGACAAATTAGTGTTAGTTATTGGCTGTGGACCAAAGTTCCTTACCATGTGGACTTCTACCTAGAATTCAAAGTATTCTCATAATGTAGCAGCTGGTTTCTCCTAGAGGGACATATCCAAAAGGAAGAGCAAGTAGGAAGACATTACTTTTATGACTTAGTCTCTGAAACTGTACACCATCATTCTATTTATTAGAAGAGAATCATCAAGCCTAGCCAACACTCCAGGGGATGAGAATTAGGCTTCAAGTCTTGAGGACAGGGGTATAAAATAGACATATTTTAAGCCATCACTCTCTTGCTCCTTCTTTCTATCCATTCTCTTCTGACGTCTTCATCTAAGATGGAAATATCTACTTTCCACCTATATATCAGGTTAGAAGGTTTTTCTCCTTCAGTCTTTTTACTTTTTTATTTTTATAGATAAATCTGGTGTATTTATAGCAGCCTTGTCTGTAATAGCCAAATAATGGAAACAGCTCAAGTGTCCATAAATGACAAATGAATAAAGATGATATAGTGTATATATTTACAGTAAGTAGGTAATCAGGTATGGGTAAGCATTAGAATTTAGAATGAGAAGACCCAAGCTTCAGTCTAGGTACATCAATTTACATACTGGTTGTATAAATTCAAGCAAGTTTTTTTAAATGCTCTGAACCTTAGCTATCCCATTTGTATAATGGGATCACAATAATACCGACCTCAACAGATTAGTGTAAGGATTGTGTAACATATTGTGTATAAGAATATTCTTTGAAATTGAAAGTATTATACAAATGGATAGGTTTTAAAAATTATTATCAGTATCAGTATTACTGGTTATAAGTATTTTTAAAAACTATACCTATTTCAGGATAGAAAACCAGTACCATCTTTCTTTTTCCAGGGTGATAACACATATTTTTCTCAAACAAATCAACTACTCATTTCTACTGATTCATTTAGCAAGAACAGTATGTTCTGCGATGAACCAAATTATTGCTCCATTGAAAAATAGGAAATTCTCCACTGTATTTTCATGCTTGTAAGTTTCAAGAAAGATAAGTTTATCCTTTTTTTTTTTTTTTTGTTTCTGTTTAGGTACATGGGCCAGAGATAGCAATTATTTTATTTACTTTTTAAAGATTTATGTACCTATTTTAAAGAGAAAAAGACTCAGGGCGAGGGGCAGAGGGAGAAGGAGAGAGAATCCCAAACAGACTCCATGTAGAGCTCTTGAGTCTGATGTGGGGCTCCATCCCAGGACCCTGAGATCACCATCTGAGGCTGAAACCAAGAGTTGACCACCCAACCATCTGTACCATCCAGACCCCCGTACCTGCATTATTTTAAATAAACTTGCCTTCTACTTGAAGTCCACCTGTACTGTGACTTTTTCTTTAGACTAGAAATTGATAAACATTTGGAATTTATATGAAACTCAAAGTTTAATATACTGTACTGTTTTATTTTGAGAAAGAAAATTTCAAGAAATAGATTTAAGGATGACACAGTCCTTGAAAAAATATCATCAAATTATTAAAAAGTATATACATACATAAAAGCTAATTCCTTTCTTTTTTTTTATTTATTTTTATTTTTATTTAAATTTTCTTTTTTTTTTTTAATTTTTATTTATTTATGATAGTCAGAGAGAGAGAGAGAGAGAGAGGCAGAGACACAGGCAGAGGGAGAATCAGGCTCCATGCACCGGGAGACCGACGTGGGATTCGATCCCGGGTCTCCAGGATCGCGCCCTGGGCCAAAGGCAGGCGCCAAACCGCTGCGCCACCCAGGGATCCCGCTAATTCCTTTCTTATGTACCAGTAATGAACAAATGGAATTTTATTTTATTTTATTTTATTTTTATTTTTTTTAACAAATGGAATTTTAAATTGAAAACACAACATCATTTACATTAGCACTCCTCAAATTATACTTAGATATAATTTAACAAAATATGTACAAGATGTATATAATGAAAACTATAAAACTCTGATGAAAGATATCAAAGAAGAATGAGATAAATAGAGATACATTCTATGTTAATGTATAGGAAGACTCAATAATATGAAGATATAGGTTCCTTCCAATTTGATCTATAGATTTTTTTTGATCTATAGATTTAATACAATCCCAATCAAACTTCCAGCCAGTTATTTTGTGGATATGAATAAATTGATCTTAAGTTTTATATACAGAGGCAAAAAGCCCCGAATATGTAACACATTATTGAAGGAAAAGAGCAAAGTTAGAGTGAAGTACTGACACTACCTGACTTCAAGACTTACTACAATGAGACTGTGTGGTATTGACAAAATAAACAAATAGAACAATGGAATAGAATAGAGCCCTTAAATAGACGGCTATCAATGTAGCCAACTGATCTTTGACAAAGGAGCAAAGACAATACAATGGAGCAAAGACAATCTTTTCAACAAATAGTACTGGGGCAACTCAACATCAACATGCCAAAAAAAAAAAAGAGTCTAGACACAGATCTTACACCCTTTACAGAAACTAACTCAAAATAAATCATAGACTAAATAAATAAATAAATAAATAAATAAATAAATAAAAAATAAATCATAGACCTAAACATAAAACACAAAAACTCTAAAACTCCTAGAAGATAAGAGAAAATCTATATGACCTTGGGTATGGCAATGACTTTTTAGATACTACACCAAAGGCATGATCCATGAAAGAAAGAATTGATAAACTAAGATTTAAAACTTTTGTTCTTTGAAGGACAATGTAAATGAGAAGATAAGCCACAGACTGGGAGAAAATTTTTGCAAAAGTCACATCTAAAAACAAAAAAAAAGTCACATCTGATGAAAAACTGTTATCCAAAATATACAAAGAACTCTTTTTTTTTTAATAAGTTTTTATTTATTTATTTATTTATTTATTTATTTATTTAGAGCATGAGCAGGGGGAGGGGCTGAGGGAGAAGGAGAAGCAAATTCCCTGCTGACCAGGGAGGCTGATGTGGGGCTCCATCCTAGGACCCTGAGATCAGGGCCTGAGCTGAAGGCAGACACTTAACCAGCTGAGCCTACCCAGGTGTTAAAATATACAAAGAACTCTTAAAGCTCAAAACAAGAAAACAAACAACCTAATTAAGAAATAGGCCAAAGATCTCAACAGACATTTCACCAAAGGAGATACACAGATGGAAAATAAGCACAGCATATGTCGCCAGAAAAATGCAAATTAAAACAACAACGAGGTACCACTACATGCCTTTCAGAATGGCCCAAATCCAGAACATTGACAACACCAAATGCTGATGAGAATTTTGAAGCAACAGGGATTTTTCAATCACTGCTTTTGGCAATGTAAAATGGTACACTCACTTTGGAAGACAGCTTGGTGATTTCTTACAAAAACAAATGTAATCTTACCATACAATCCTGCAATTGCTGTCCTTGGTATTTACCCAAAAGAGTTGTGATTTTATGTCCACGAAAAATCTGTATATGGATGTTTGTTTATAGCAGCTTAATTAATAATGCCAAAACCTGGAAGTAACCATGATGTCCTTCAGTAGGGGAATGGATAAACTGTGATACATGCAGACAATGCAATATTATTCAGTGCTAAAAAGAAAATGATCTATCAAGCCACAAAAAGACGTGGTGGAAACTTAAAATGCTTATTACTAAGTGAAAGAAATCAATCAGAAAAGGCTACACATTGTATGACTCCAACTGTATGACATTCTGGAAGGGCAAAATCTGTGGAGACTGTAGAAAGATCAGTGGTTGTCAGGGTGCGGGATGGACAAGTCAGGAAAGCACAGAGAATTTTTAGGGAATATTTAGGGAAATAAAGCTACTCTATGATACTATAATGAATACACATCATTATATATTTGCCCAAACCCAAAATATGTACCACACCACGAGTGATCCTTAATGTAAACCATGAACTTTGGTTGATTACGATGTGTCAGTACAGGTTCATCAGATATAAAAAATGTAATACTCTGGTGAGGGATGTTGATAATGGATGAGAGAATGCAGGAGTGAGGGCAGGGCGTAGATGGAAATCTTTGCATCTTCCACTCAGTTTTGCTATAAATCTAAAACTGCTCTAAAAAAGTCTACTAAAAATATGTATACATATATGGACATAATTTTATGCAAATGCAATTGTACAGTATTTTTTTCAGGTAACTTGAAAATCTTTTACTTGACTCCTCCCATTTCTCAATAATAATAATAATAATAATAAAATAACTTCTATTGAGAATTCACTATGCTCTGGGCTATTTACTTTGTGTACATCAACTCACTTAATCATCCTAACAACTGTATGATGTCTATACTGGAATCATCTCCATCTTGTAGATAAAAAAAAAACTAAGGGACGCAGAGGCCAAGCTACTAGTCTTAAGTAACATAGTTAAGTGGTACATCTCATGTTTGAGTCTATAAAATTGGACTCTAAATGGAAGCTCTTTACCATTATTTTATAAGGACTATTTATAAACAGCTTTCTTTCTTTTTCTCTATTTTTCTCAAGGCTCCGAGAATTCTATCATATACACATACATTTAAAGTTTTTGATAGTCAATTCTGTAAGTATGGGATTATATTATATGTAGAATTATTTTCATCTTGCTTTTCTCTTTCTTTCTTTCTTTCTTTCTTTCTTTCTTTCTTTCTTTCTTTCTTTCAGAGAGAGAGAGCACAAGCAGGGAGAGTGGCAGAGGGAGAGGGAGAAGCAGGCTCCCCACTGAGCAGGGAGCCCAAAATGGGGCTTGACCCCAGGACCCTGGGATCATGACGAGCCAAAGCCAGACGTTTAATGGACTGAGCCACCAAGGTGCCCCTCATCTTGCTTTTCTCATCCAACAATACCTTCGGAAATTTTTAGTCAACTGTTGCAGCTCTAATTCATTCTTTTTTTGATGTGATCATAATATTCCATTCTCCGATATATCAATCATCACCTAATTCATCGTTCCCCATAAATATCCTTATACATTTATCTTTATGTGCTGGTTGTTTTATTTATGTGAGGTAGATTCCCAGGTATGGAATTATAGATTCAATGACTATATATACCTGCGCATAGATTGTCTTATTCATAAGGATAATTCTAGTACTTTCATCACAGGGTTGTACTGAGGATCACACAAGCCAATTCATACAAACATATAGAGTAGTGCCTAAGTAAAATAAGTAGTCAGCATCCTCAGGGGTTATCTCTTGTGGGTTTTTGACAGCTTGTTAGGTATAAAATGATATTTGTAGTCATGGCAAATCTAAATTCCTTGATCAGTAGTGATTTTGAACACCTTTTCATATATGGTTCATCGTTCAGATTTGCTTTTCTATGACTTGTATATTCATTATCTTAACTTTTTTCTAAGTTTTCTTAGAAAAGAGAATTTTTCTTTTGCCTTTAAAAAAGTCAAAAAAATAAATAAATAAAAATCAATTTGGAAGACCTCTTTGTAGATTACATACAGATAATTAAGCCTCTGTCGGCAGTATTTCCAAACACTTGCTTACCTATTGGGGTTTCTTTTGTCATACCAAAATCTTTTATCTTTAAAATCAAATATGTTTTTTGTTTCTGAGTTTCAAGGCTAGGGGTGGAGAGCTCTCCAACCCTGAGCCTGTCCTTAGAGTCTCCTAGATTAGACTCCAGCAAAACTTACTAAAGAGATCCACTCCTTTTACTGTGGACCTAATGTTGGGCTCTCATTTCCATTCACCGCTCCTCTCACTTCTGTTCTAATACCATGTTGATACGATCACGTGAACAGTTAACTGAATGAAGTAGAAATGGATAGAGGACAAGCAGAAGGGAGTTTATTCTCATCTCTGTACTTTTATTTATTTTTTAAAGAGATTTTTATGTATTTATTTTGGAGAGAGCACAAGCAAGGGGAGGGACAGAGGGAGAGGAGAGAGAGAATTTCAAGCAGACTCTACACGAAGTAAGGAGAGCCCAATGCAGGACTAGATCTCATCATTTTCAGGTCATGACCTGAGCCAACATCAAGTCAGCCGCTTAACCAACTGGAGCCACCCAGACTGCCCTCATCTCTGCATCTTTAAAACTGTTTTGTTTTGTCAAATGGGTTATTCTATCTCTCAACTCCACCTCTGTGAGGTCTCGGTCAGATACAATGAGACCAGATTATTTTTCCACTTTTGTTCAGATATTAATAAATATGAAAGCTCCAACCACTCATCTAATATAAAACTTCCTGTTACCCCAAGCCTGTGCCTACCTTAGGCTTGGCACTGAGAGGGTAAGGAGGCAGCATGGTCAGTCGTTATCATTCCTGTGGGTCCTTCACTTGCTTCTCTTTCATTTCCTGTTTCCTGCTCCTCTCGGGTGGCAGGACGTCAGCATCACAGTCTCAGGGATGTAGGAGGGCTTACGACTGGTGCCGTCTGTAGATCTCTCTTGGCTGTGAAGTGTCCCTGGTCTTGGTAGTCATCCAAAGCTAACTCTCTTGGAACCATCTATCTTGACCACTCCTGACCCACACATCCCTATGGATTGTCCCCTCACAGGTCCTCTGACTGTTACTCGTCACTTCTCACCTGGCAGATCCTAGTAGTACACTCTGCACGTAGACTCTCGCTCAGCCTTCACGATAGGTTTCTTGGGTGGATGTCTTATTCTAGCTCCTTTCTGTGAGGACCACATCGTGCTCTGATACCTTCACCCAACTATTGCAGAATTATCGATTGCTTCAACTCTTTGCCCTTTCTTTGCCCTACTACCAACCCAGTACCAACCATCTATTCTCTTTTACATTTTTTCAGGTATCAAGAGGTCATCTTTACACACCCTAAATTCCAGGAGATCCATTTTAAGTCAGTGGTCTTCTGAAATCCCAGTGTTTTGGCTCACATATGGGAGATGGGGAAAATATGTCTCCTTTCCCCTTGGGGAGCAGATGGATGATAAATACACAGCACATTGAAATTTGTTTAAAACAAAATCCTTGCTACCCACATCTTGATCAACTTCTTTACCTCCTCTTACAAGAAGACGGACAATGGGTTGCAAAACCTGTTTTACAACCTCTGATGCTGTCCTATGTAAATAGGTTCAGAACCTATTGTTTTAAACCTTTCAGGCACACAAGTAGTCATACTTACCCCTCTGTTCCATGTACAAGTAGTCATACTTACCCCTCTGTTCCATGTACAGAAGATTTTTGATGTGTTCTGGTATTTAATATACCAGTGGTCCCTTATTGTCCTTTTTCATAATTTTCTTGGCTCTTTTCAGGCATTCATTCTTATAAACTTATTTCATCCACCACCTCTTACCCCCAGAAATGAGCAACTTTATTCTCATCTCTGCACCTTATTTATTTTTTTAAAGACTTTTATTTATTTATTTTGGAGAGAGAGAGAGAAAGAGAGAGAGAGAAAGAGAAAGCACAGCAGGGAGAGGACAGAGGGAGAGGAGAGAATTTCAAGCAGACGCTGCGCTAAGTGAACAGAGCACAGTGCAGGGCTAGATCTCATGACCTTGAGATCATGACTTTGAGCTGAAATCAAGGGTCAGCTGCTTAACCAACTGAGCCGCCCAGGTTTCCCTCATCTCTGCATCTTTAAACCTGTTTTGTTTTGTCAAATAGTTTTTCTGCCCCTCAGCTCCACCTCCATGGAATTCTAACTGGAATTTGTATTAAAATACGATGTTAATTTTGTGACAATATGTTTATGTTTATCAAATCTCCCCATCTAGGTACATGGAACTTTCTTTCAATGATTTCTTCTTGTTCTTTTTTTTTAATTACATCTACTCCTACACAGTTTATATTTTATAGGCGTTGCTCATATTGTGAGTAGCATATCTTTTTACACTTCCTCTGTAGGTACTTATGTAGGTGTTAAGGTATTGATTTTCATGTATGTTCTTCTATTTGGCCAGCTTGCTCCATTACCTTATTAATTCCAGCAGATCGTTTTTGTTTTTCACCAGTCTTAGGTGTTTTTAGGAATACTAAAAATATTCCTAAATACTAAAAGTATTCCCAGGAATACTATCAAACCATCAGCTTTCTCTTCTGATGTTTATGCTAGTTATCTAATTTTTTTTTTGTTTGCTTCCTCATCTTGATTTCATGAAAACTTCCAAAGCAAATTTTAATAAAATGATTTTAAGGCTTTTAACCATTTAGGATAATAAATTATATTATATTATATCTTTTTAATTTTTATTTATTTATGATAGTCACAGAGAGAGAGAGAGGCACAGAGACACAGGCAGAGGGGGAAGCAGGCTCCATGCAGGGAGCCCGACGTGGGATTCGATCCCGGGTCTCCAGGATCGCACCCTGGGCCAAAGGCAGGCGCCAAACCGCTGCGCCACCCAGGGATCCCAGATAATAAATTTTAATAAGATGATTTTAAGGTTTAATCATTTAAGATAATAACCAAATAGAGTTTTGGAAATAATTTTTATTACATGTAAGTACTTTCCTTGTGTTGCAATTTTACTTAAAGGTTTATTAAAAATAATGACTATATTTTTTCAAATGCATTTTTATCACATGTTGTTATAATCATATGAATTTTTCCCTAATTTGCTGTTTTAGTGGATTAGGTTGCTAGATTTCCTAATCTTAAACCTAAGCTTATTGGTCATTTATAACTTTCTTTAGATACATTGCTGGAGCCTATTTTCCATTAAATAATATTGTTTTGTAGCTTTACTTCTCCCTCCTCCATATTTTTCCCTCTCTCTCTTCTTTTCCTCCTTCTTTTTATATTATCATTGTCATGTTTTCCTATTAAGATTATGTTAGCATCATAAAATTAACCTAAGAAACTTCCTCCCTCTGCTATGACTGCAGTAGTTTAAGTCCTTGTTACTCCAAGTGTGGACTATGGACCAGCAGTATTAGCAACAGCTTGTTGGAAATTTATAATCGTGGGCATAACATTATAGCTACTTTATTAGTAACTGCATTTAACACTAACTAGATCCTTCGGAGTTTCCTATGAACATGAACACTGAAATTCTCTGAGCTGTTGGGGCACCTGGATGGCTCATTCGGTTGAAAGTCTGGCTCTTGTTTGTGACTCAGGCCATGATCTCAGAGTCCTGGGATCAAGCTCCACATCGAGCCCAGCCACTCCATGCTGAGCGGAGAATCTGCTTAAGATTAGCTTTCTCCCTCTGCTCCTCCCACCTCCCCCCCCAACCCACACACACTCTGCCTCTCTCAAATAATTAAAAAAAAAATTTTTTTTAAATGAAATTCTCTGAGCTGCATGTAATCACTTTTCAATGGTTGAAATTTCCTCGCTTTTCTCATCTCTGTTCTTTGGTCTATTCAAATTTTCCCTCTTTCTTAAGTCAACATTGGTAATGCTTATTTTGCTAAGATATCATCCACTTCTGAGTTGTCATATCTGTTGCCATAATTACTATTAGTATTCTCATATAATTATTTTTATAAAGATTTTATTTATTTATTCGCGAGAGACAAACACAGAGAGAGGCAGGGACACAGGCAGAGGGAGAAGCAGGCTCCGTGCAGGGAGCCCAATGTGGGACTCAATCCCAGGACCCTGGGGTCACGTCCTGAGCCAAAGACAGATGCTCAACCACAGAGCCACCCAGGTGCCCCGGTTAAAGGAATTTTAATGAATAACCATGGAGTTATGAATGGGGGGAATACGACTTTCAGGTCTACTTATAATAAAAACTACTGTATGAGGAACCCAATTTTAATGCTCCAGTATATTTGAATAAAATTACCCAATGGTCTTTTTGGTTCGATTTTCATATTCATTTCTTTCTATGGTCATATTTATACTTCAGAAAAATCACTCCAGACAACAAAAGATCTATGAATATATTTAAAGATTTCCTATCATCTGCTGTTTATCATTCATTTGGGAAGAAAATTCCTTCATTAAAAAGTTAGTTTCATTTAAAACACGTAAGCAACACGGTTAGTAGTGTGGCAATAACGGTGTGCTTCCACTATTTACTCTTTAGACTTTTTGTGGACAAAGAGTGAGTACTGCTGTTCCCTCGATTGTCTAGTATTTGCTTAGTTATTTAACAAATATTTATTAAGCATTTTCTGTAAGCCAGAAACAGAGGTAGGTGCTTAGGATACTAAGATGACATTGCCCCCTTCCTTCCAGGAACATATAATTTAGCAAAAGACATTTAAACAAAGAATTTCAATTAAAAACAATAAGAACTATTATGGAACCCATATCTGTGGGAAGGAAACTAATTCTGGGGATAGGAACTTCAGATAAATTTGCCAAAAGAAGAGAAGTTTGACCTGAGATATATATGAATTAGCTCCTCTGGCGAGGAAGGGGGAAGAAAGTCCCAGGATAACCATGTGTATAAAGACCCATAATCATGAAAGGACATTGGTATGTTCAAGGAACTAGACATAGCTTGGTACGACTGGAGAGGGGTGGGGATGTGCTGGTTTGCAACCCTCTTAGAGCTTCCCTGGTGTAATCTGAAACTGGCCCCTGGTCTCAGAGGACAAAGAAAGACCAAAAGAAAGAGGCAGACCAATCTAGGTTGGTAGTAGCAGTTTTTATTTGTCTGTTTGTTTTTTTTTGTTTTGTTTTGTTTTTTGTTTTTTTGTTTTTGGTAGTAGCAGTTTTAATAAGCAAAGGGAACTTGCAAGATAACTGAGGGTTTGGGATGCCAGGTAAAGGAATTTAAGCTTTTTGTAGGCAGGGCATGCCATGATCAGTTTTGCACCTTTGTTTTCAACATTCCTTCTGGTAGAATGGAGGCGTTATAGATACTCCAGGGGACAGGTAATAAAGGACCTGAGATAAGACAAAACATTAGGATTGCTCATGACTGGCATCGAATAGTAATTTGTTGAATGACTAAATTAATGAAGAATGAGTATAGCTTGATGCTGGTAGTGCACCACACATGTATACAGAGCTCTAGGGACAAAGTCCTTTCTTGAGAGGAGGCACTCGAGTGCTGACATGGTCAAAACTACACTTTAGAAAAACAATGTTGCCCGTAATGTGCAAGGTCAACTGGAAAGGGAATAGACTGAGGTACACTCCTGCTCAAGGAGGCAGCAATGAGCATGAAGAAGTGAGCATGTATTTAAAAGATACATTGATCCTGAAAAGATTAAGAGAATTAGGGTTGTTGCTAGCGAAGGATGAAGGGGGTCAGGAATTTTTTTTTTTTTTTTTTAACAGGAGGAGCTTGACCATGGTTGTATATCCTGAGGGAATGGAGCTGGATGGGAGGATATAATAAAAATGTAGAAGAAGGTCAAGGATGGGATTTAGACTTTTAGAGTCTTCATTCACTGACCCCATGACAAATCACATAAACTCTTTGAACTTCAGTTTCTCACTTATAAAATTGAGGTAATTCCTACTCTCTGGGATTATCGTAAGGATTAGAAAATACAGTTGACATTGGATGATGTCAGTCGGGCTTGAACTGCACAGGTTCACTTACGCTCGGCTTTGGTAAACTACAGTAACGTAGATGTGTTTTCTCTTTACGATTTTCTTGATAAGTTTCTTCTCTCTAGCCACCTTTATTGTAGGAATAGAATATACAATATATATTGTATAACCTACAAAATGTGTGTTTATCCACTATTTATGTTATCAGTGAGGCTTTGGGTCAAGAGTAGGCTTTTGGTAGTTCAGTTTTGGGGGAGTCAAAAGTTATATGCGGATTTTTGACAGCACGTTTTTGACAGTGTGGGGTGGGGGGTATCAGCCCCCCAAACCCCTGCATTGTTCAAAGGTCAACTGTAATTATGTAGAACCCTAAGAAGAAGGTTCTAATGCAACAAAGGAAGTTGTTATAACTATTATTATTGTAAGAGTGTGACTTTCAGATAAGACAAAAGACAATAAAGGAGTGGTAAAAGTTGGGGAGCAGAAGAGAAAATTGAGTTCACACTTACTTTTCTGTGAAGTTACTAAGAAGAGAAGGTGGAAGAGAGTCCTGGAGTTGGGGTTTGAAAAAGAGTAGGGAGAGCTTTCATAGCTATAATGGCCATTCAAAAAAGAAATTGACCCAGTTGTGGACAACTGGGAATTTATGATTGGTTTAATGGATGAGAAGAGAGAATCTTAAAGTACTGACATTCCTGTTACATAAAAAACAAACAAACAAAAATTAGTGGAAGAGTTGAAATTTCTCTACTAATTTCTTGACCTATGTTTTCTTATTATTTTATACCTTTTCTTAAATATTTTAAACCTGTGCAGAAAAGCTCATTTTAAATTGTTAACAGAACACTGTTACAGCAGAAATGGGAAAAGGGCCATAGGAAGAGAACGTATTAAGAGGTATATGGAGAAAAGAGTTTTCCCTTTTGAAATATTTCATACTTGGTTTCTTACCATGAGGCCTCTCTGACCATTTATAATCATGCTAAGAATGGGCATTAGGAATCTAAAGATGACTGAATATGTGGTGTTTTCCAAACAGTTTTCACCAAAGAGCCTTTTTTTTTTTTAACAGATATTCAGATATTCCTAGGGCATAGTTTGGGGAGGTTTGGTCTAGTATGTCTTATATATCTGGCTTTCCTCTTCCTAGATACCACAATCTTCCGGATAAGAAGTCATTTTCTCCTCAAGTTCTCCATATGCCTCCATCACCAATCCGTTCTTGTTGGAAAGACTAAACTCAGAATGGTCTTTCGGTTCCTCCAGCCATGGTTCTCAACTGGCGTTGGTGGAAATGGGGGGGGGGGGGCAGGGTATGCAGCTGGCCCCCAGGAAGGATACCTGCTCTGCAGTAGGCCAGGCAATCCTGCAACATGGGGAGCTACTTCCTTTGAAATGTCTTCTCTGTGATATAAAATTGTCAGCAACAATGTCAAGAGCTTTCCAATTGCTATATTGCCAGTTGAAAAAGGTTTCGGCATGGCTGGATGGCTCGAGTCACCTTATCATACGTTTTATATCTTATCTCTGTGGTGGTTTGTGAGCTGTGGAAAAAGACCTCACCCCCTTTCTCCATTAGACGACGAGGCCTGAGTGTGGCCTGCCTCCGCAAAGATCCAAAAATGTCAAACACGTCAAAAAGTAGCTTTCTGACCTCAGTGCTATTCCTTCAGGCCACCTGCCTTCAGGCCACCACCCTATCTCTGGCCTGCCATGGGCTTCTAAGGACCTTTTTTTTTTTTTTTTTTTTTGAGAACTGTCGAGTATTACTATTTTTCTCATTTTACGTAGGAGGAAACGGAGACGAAGGTTAAGTACACTGACTGCTCAAGGTCACAGAGAGCAGGTGCGAGGGCCGAGCTTCAAACCCAAGCACTCTGACGCCAAAACTCTTTACTGTTTACTGACGGCCAAAAGTGCCTGAGTCAGTCATTCCTCACATTTTCCAGTCATATTTTGCTCCTTTTATATCGCTGCAGAATGCATTCTAATGATTTCTGTTTTACTTTCTCATCCCAAATGCCTGAAAGTCTGTTCTATTCTCAGCCCAGATACTCACTGAATGTGTTCACATGAGCACGTCACTTCTATTTTCTGCATCTCATCACTAAAACAAAGCAACTGTGCTAGAAACTCGCTCTCCAACGTGTCTTTTGTTTTTTTTTCCAATGTGTCTTTTGATATTAAATTTAGTAATTGCATCACAGTGTTAAGACTTTTGTTCTCAAGATATGTCACTTCCAATTATGTTGTATCAAAACCAGATTGCTTCTTTTTGTTGTTATTTTTAAAACTTGTTTCCACTGGCAAGTGAAGGTGTGTGTCGTAAGTGATATCTGGAGGGCTTTGGCCCCCTGCAGTGATCTACAAACCCACAAATTAAGCTCTTTAGGACTTCTCTCTGGGCCCCCAATTCCCTTATTATAATTTCATTTGCAAAAGCCTAAGGGAGAGCAAGACTTTTTTTCCTTTGAGATAAAACAAAATGGATCTAATAATTTTCCATATGTATACTGACAATAATAATATGTAGACAGCCCCCCCGCCCCAACCCCAGGTCCTTATTGTGCTGTTTGCACTCTGCAGTCACAATATCCTTATCCACAGCCGGCCTTTAATGAGAGTAGTTGAGGTCTTTGTGTACATATGCAAGCAGTACAGTGACATTTTCATAGTTTTTAAAAGCATATATTACAAGAGTAATAATGAACTTTGTGTTGTGTAAGAGGCTTAAGGAGTAATATAAAAATGAGAAGTCTCCCATTTCCTCTAAAATATATGCCCCCACTGAATCCCAGTTTCTAGAATTAATAGTTTTTCAGTAGGTATTATGATGCTATTTTGTTGTTTACAAGCTAGTTTACATGAAAAATTGGCACACATCCCAGGCATTTACTCTAAAGTGGTTATTTTTTTTTATTTAAAAAGTTTTTTTATTTTTATTTTTATTTAAAAGTTTTTTGCTGGGTGGCTTAGTCGGTTAAGCACCTGCCTTTGGCTCCCACCATGATCCCAGGGTCCTGGGATCAAGCCCCCTGTGGGGCTCCTGGCTCAGTGGGGCTCCTGGCTCAGAAGCTCCTGCTTCTCCCACTGCCTCTACCCTGCTTCTCCCTCTCCCTCTCCCTGGTGCTCCTCCTGCCTGTGTGCTCTCTCTGTCAAATCAATAAAAAAAAAATCTTAAAAAAAGTTTTTTGCTAAATAATTTGCTTAACGGCAATTTCTGAATTAGGACTTTTGGCAGTATTATTATTATTGAAAAGGTAAAATAGGCCCATGGTACGAAAATGGAACACAAAAGCAAATAAACATAAAGAAAGTTACCTTCCGGCTAGGGATCCATGGCTCTCTACTACCAGAATGGTTTCTATACACATTACATCATATATCTGTCTAAAAACAATGCAACATGGTATATAGTCTTTTGAAAAAAAAAAAAAAAAGGAAGCATAACATATACTTTTCTTTGCACCTTGCTCTATTGTGTCAGAAATTAGAGCTCAGGACATGCCAGTTGGCATCAGTCTCCTACTTTGCTGCCACTCGGTGGCTATACCATAGCTCACTGACTGCTCTCCTATGGATGGACAGTTAAGCTGTTTTCCATGCTTTTGATATTAAAAATGGCAAAAATACGTATAAAGAACATCCTGGCTCATCTTTGGACACACGTAAGGAATACACGTGAAGATGAAATTGCCGAGTCGTAAGAATCCTCAATACATAATACTAAGCTGCCATCTAATAAACTCTCCTCAATTTATAAGAGTAAAAAAGGGCATCATTTAGAGCATTTTATATTGGTGCTAGCTTTTAAAGAATCCTTTATTGCAGTAACACTAAATAAAATATTCATATTTATACAACCCAGGTTTTGCTCACCAATATTGGGAGGTAAACTAATAAGGACTGTTTTATTTTATTTTTAAGATTTTATTTATCTATTCATGAGAGACACACACACACAGAGGCAGAGACACAGGCAGAGGAAGAAGCAGGGAGTCCCTTCCCTGCAGGGAGCCCAAGGGGGGACTCAATCCAGGACCCCAGGATCACGCCCTGGGCCTAAGTCAGATGCTCCACCGCTGAGCCACCCAGGTGCCCCTAATAAGGACGTTTTAGAGGCTCCTGGGTCCCTAGACATTTTACATAAAAACATACCTCTGTACAGTTACATCTGCCTCGAGAGGACTTGCAGTTGACACGTTATATTTTAAACAAAAAATATTAATTAAACATATATCAGTATCTATCAGTGTTTCGGAGTCTATCCATTTCTTCCGCCAGGCATACAAGTTTTGCGAGGCCTCTAGAAGCTCACAGGCCCTTAGGCACTGCCCTTCCAGCAGCTTCCTGGCTAAGTGTCCCTGAAGCTAATTTGCAAGGCAAATTGCCACAGTCCTTAACATTTTAAGAACTGTTTATTCTGTATTCTCTGCTTTCTTAATTGGTTCAACAGTTCCAGATCTTTAGCTAATACTTTGCAGGAACAGAAATATCCCTAACTTCCCTAGTCCTAGAAAATAGGCACAGCACTAAGTAGGTCACATCTGTATTGTTTAGGGAACAAGGAGATTTTTGTTGTTTGTTTTAAGGGAGCGACCCTTGGGGAGTAGGGCTCTGGGTGCAGGTGAGAGGTAAATCCTCACACCCACTGCTTCCCTTCTCCTGCAAAACTGTTGCTGTCAATTGTGCAACAAAGAAGGCATTTTGTGTAAAGATCCGAGGCTCCAATAAGGTGGGTTCCGTTTGTTTTGTTTTGAAGCCACAGTCTTTTCATCAGGGGGAGCTTCCCGGGGTACTTCAACGACGCTTGACAAAAGCTCAAATGTGAATGCTCTTAAGCTTCCAGGGTTCCGAGCGAGAGATGCCGACCGCAGCAGCTTTGCCGTTGCTTAAGGAACATGAGCTCCCTCCCGTTTCCCCCCTCGCAAGTCCTGGGGCAGGACAGGGTTCAGTGTCCCTGGAAAGGCAGGTGCCGCAGCTGCCGAGCGTCCAAGCTGCAGATCCGGCAGGTCGAGCCCTGGGTCGCTGGCGCGGGTCAGCACCGCCCTCGGGGCAAAGGAGGTGGGGGTGGGGTCAGGGACGCAGGCTGCGGGCCTCCAGGCTGTTTGTGCGGCCTGTTCGCAGGTTACCGGTGTCACCACCCAGCCTGCCTTCCTCCGTGTCCCGGCGAAGCTTCTGCCTGCGGGGGGCGGGGGGCTGGGGGGCCCTGGAGCCAACGAGGCGGCCTCCCCCAGGCCCCCGCCCTCCAGGATCCGCCAGGCCCCTCAGCCCTCTCGACCCCCCCAGCCCTCCAGACACCCAGGCCCTCCCGAACCCCCTTGGCCCCCCCAGTCCTCCAGGCCCCCCAAGCCCCTCAGTCCCCTGAAGTCCCTTAGCTCTCCCAGACCCCCAGCCTCCCAGCCCCCCCAAGCCCCCTCCAGGCTCCCCCAGCCCCTCCAGCTCCCCTAGGGCCCTCAGTTCCCCCAAGCCCCTCAGCTCCCCCAGGCTCCCCCAGCCTCCCCAGCACCCCGACCCCTCCAGGCTCCCCAGCCCCCCAGGCTCCCCCAGCCCTCCCCCCCCCGGAACCTCGCCCCGGGGGACCCGCACCGCGTGGACTGCCCTCTGTGCCCCGGGAAGGGGCGGGCCCGCGGCGCTCCGGGCAACGCCTTCGCCTCCGGCCAATGAGGAACGCGCGTGGCGCCGCGGCCGTCGCTCATTGGCTCCCGCTGGCCCCGCCCCCGCGAGCGCCCCGCCCCGGCGGCCGCGGAGGTCCAGCGCGCGGAGTGCGGCCTGCGAGCCTGGCGGTCGGCGGCCCCGCGGGCTCCTGCTCCTGCTCCTGCTCCTGCTCCTGCTCCCGCTCCTGCTCCCGCTCCTGCTCCTGCTCACGCTCCTGCTCCTGCTCCTGCTCCTGCTCCTGCTCCCGCTCCTGCTCCTGCTCCTGCTCCCGCTCCTGCTCACGCTCCTGCTCCCGCTCCTGCTCCTGCTCCCGCTCCTGCTCCTGCTCACGCTCCCCCTCCCGCTCCCGCTCCCGCTCCCCGCGTCTCCGGCCCAGTCGCCGCGGTTCCGGTCGCACCTGCCCCCGCGCTCCGTCCCCTCCGCGGCCCGGCATGCAGGAGCCGGACGCCGCCCCGAACGGCTTCCAGCCCCGCTTCCCGCACTTCGCCACGCAGGCCATCCACGTGGGCCAGGAGCCCGAGCAGTGGAGCTCCCAGGCCGTGGTGCCCCCCATCTCCCTGTCCACCACGTTCAAGCAGGGGGCCCCCGGCCAGCACGCGGTGAGCGGGGCCCGGGCGGGGGGGGGGGTTCCCCGGGGGCGGGGGCGCCGGCGGTGTGCGAAGCCGAGTGAGTGCGAGGCGGTGTGCAAGGAGGTGTGCAAGGCGGAGTGCGAGGCGGTGTCCGAGGTGGTGTGCAAGGAGGTGTGCGAGGCGGTGTCCGAGGTGGTGGGCACGGCGGAGTGCAAGGAGGCGTGCGAGGCGGTGTGCAAGGAGGTGTGCGAGGCGGTGTCCGAGGAGGTGTGCGAGGCGGTGTGCAAGGAGGTGTGCGAGGCGGTGTCTGAGATGGTGTGCAAGGAGGTGTGCGAGGCGGTGTCCGAGGTGGTGGGCACGGCGGAGTGCAAGGAGGCGTGCGAGGCGGTGTGCAAGGAGGTGTGCGAGGCGGTGTCCGAGGAGGTGTGCGAGGCGGTGTGCAAGGAGGTGTGCGAGGCGGTGTCTGAGATGGTGTGCAAGGAGGTGTGTGAGGCGGTGTCTGAGGTGGTGTGCACGGCGGAGTGCAAGGAGGCGTGCGAGGCGGTGTGCAAGGAGGTGTGCGAGGCGGAGTGCGAGGCGGTGTCTGAGATGGTGTACAAGGAGGTGTGCGAGGCGGTGTCTGAGGTGGTGTGCACGGCCGAGTGCAAGGAGGCGTGCGAGGCGGTGTGCAAGGAGGTGTGCGAGGCGGAGTGTGAGGCGGTGTCTGAGATGGTGTGCAAGGAGGCGTGCGAGGCGGTGTGCAAGGAGGTGTGCGAGGCGGAGTGTGAGGCGGTGTCTGAGATGGTGTGCAAGGAGGCGTGCGAGGCGGTGTGCAAGGAGGTGTGCGAGGCGGAGTGCGAGGCGGTGTCTGAGATGGTGTACAAGGAGGTGTGCGAGGCGGTGTCTGAGGTGGTGTGCACGGCCGAGTGCAAGGAGGCGTGCGAGGCGGTGTGCAAGGAGGTGTGCGAGGCGGAGTGCGAGGCGGTGTCTGAGATGGTGTGCAAGGAGGTGTGCGAGGCGGTGTGCAAGGAGGTGTGCAAGGAGGTGTGCAAGGCGGAGTGCACAGCCGTGTGCGAGGCGTCTGCATGGCCGTGTGGAGGAGGTGTGCAAGGCAGTGTGCACGGCGGTGTGCAAGGCAGCGTGCACGGGAGGGGGCACCAACCTGCGGACCTTCCTGGCGCTGACCCTCTGCCTTCGCGGCCCGCTGATCACATTCTTGGAACAAGCAGGACTGGAAGGAACAGTGCGTCCCACTGTACAGATTTGAACTGAAATTCGTGTAATTTTGGCAAATTGGTAGTTCAAAACTGAGGGTCATAACTGTTGAATTACCTTTAGCAGCAAAAATCATAAAGCCGGGGTAGGGAGTCAACTAAAAAAACAAAACAAAACAAAACAAAACAAAAAACCCTCAGGGGGCACCTGGGGGGCTCCTCGGTGGAGCCTCTGCCTTCAGCTGAAGACGACCCCAAGGCCGCGGGATCGAGTCCCGCCTCGGGCTCCCTACATGGAGCCTGCTTCTCCCTCTGCCTGTGGCTCTGCCTCTCTCTGTGTGTGGGTCTCATGAATAAATACATAAAATCTTTAAAAAACAAAACAAAACAACCCTCAGGATCTGATAACTGACCTGGGATCAAGATCATGCTCAGTGGCTGTGCTCAATGTTAATAGTGATTGAGTAGCTGCTAAGGGCTAGATACAGACCTGCGTGTCATGTGTCAGGTGCGTCACAGGTATGGTCGGGGATGAGCCTCACGACAACCCTCGTCTGGATAGGTTCTCATTTTTCCCATTAAATAAACAGATTTGAGAATATTAAGTAGCCTAACTGAGGCCGCATGGCTAGTAACTGGTGTCGCTGGGATTGCAGCCCTGCTCTAGAAGCTACGCGGAGGCATTAGGCTACACCCTGCTGTGCTCCAGTAATTCTGCTAATCATCTGACCCATTGCATCATTTAAGCAGTATGGTTTAGTGATTCACAGCATAAGTCACCGGAGGGCTAGGTTTGAGTGCTGACCCCACCTCTTCTGATCTGGGTGACCTTGGGCAGGTTGCTTAACCTCTCCAAGCCTCGGGTTAATCCTGAGTAAATGCAGTTAATCATAGCACCTACCGCATAAATTGTTGATATTTATGTTAGACTTTATGGTGCATTATAATTGCTCAGTAGTTTGGTATTTCACGGTGTTCACATTTACACCTTTTCCATTCGATCCTCATAGTAGCCAGGTCAGAGGGCAGGGACAGGACACACTTTTTTTTTTTTTTTTTTTTTACAAGGAACTGACCCAGAGCTATAGATAAATGAGTTGTAAGGTTTTGAAAGAGCAGTACCTATTAATCCCTTTTAGTAATACTGACGAGATCCTGGAGTATTAAAAGTTGCTGAGCTTTTAAGGAAATTAGTTCAGTAAACTTTGTAAGTCCAAAGCTTGGATTACACTTCAAAAACCTCTTTAGCGTGTCATGCTATGTGAGTTTAGGAAAATTCTTTTAAACTTAGCCCCTTGTTTGGTGAGGTAGAGTTCTAAGGGCATTTTTACAGTTGGTTTAGGTTACGTCCAGCTACTTTATTTTGGAACCAAAACGGGGACGCAGCCTGTTTTCCAAGTTTACAGTCTGTTGTTGCTGCTGTAGGCTCTGTGAATGTGTGACTGTCCAGGTTTTATTAGGTCTTGCTACAAAAGTTAACCATTTAACCAGAAATCAATAATTAGATATTTTCAGATAGCCAACGGAGGTGATGAAGTCTACAAACACCAAACACCTCTTAATACCTTTAAAAACTCCATGAAGAGCCCTAAAGAGAATCTGAGGAGCTGAATGAGAAGCACCTGTTTCTCCTAGTCCATTGGAAAGCCATCGAATGGGTGTGAGGGTCGGGATTTGCCACTGGGATTCGCCTCTCCATCTACCTCCGAAAGTTCAATCTCTGCAGTAAATCCTCATGGCAACAGGGGTGCCTTTCTGTGGCAGTAGCCACCTGAATCCGCACAGACTTTTTTCTGCCTGGGGATCACATCATAGAGGTGATGGTAGGGAGGGATGAGGATATCCCGAAACCCTACTAAATAGGTCTACTCAGCTTGTCACAAACAACGAAACAAACAACCAAAACTTAAAATATATGTGTGTGTACCTATATCTATAATGTATATATACACCCATTACTAGTACTGGGAGCTCCCAAATCCTAAAGAATCTGTAAAAAGTGGTTGTTGTGTTTTGTTGTGTGCTATATGAGGCACTGAGAGAAAATTGTAGCATTTTCAGTCAATGTTTAAATCCTAGGTTTGGATACTGGTTCCGATGCTCCCTAGGACCTTTGGCTTCATTTTCCTAAAAAACAGACCACGATATTAAATAAAATGACTGGATGAATATCCCTAGTACGGTAAATGTAAAAAGAGCAAATTAAAAAAAAAATTACTGTATGTAGCCACGGTGCCAAGAATTACCCTGTATTTTTGAGTCACTTTCGTCGAGCCAAGATCTGAACTTGGAGCATTTGTAGGACCTGTTGGTAGTTTCTTGTAGGATGCTAAACAGGACTTGAACCACTTAGGTCTTGGGAAATGAAATCTGGGTCAGACCTAAGTTTACTCTGTTGGCTCTGGTAATTCCCTTTTCCTGGTGTCCCCAGGTTAATGAGGAATAATAATGCTAATAATGCAAACAACCGTTTCTCTAGTAGTTAGCATGTGCCGGGCACCACGTAGAGAACTTATTACACATAATATAATTTTATCATCACAACAATTTTACAGGATTAGTTTTTTTGTATTTTATTCCCATCTTCAGGTACCGAGATCAACGTCAGGGAATGTTCAGTAGCTTACGTATGTGGCGTTCAGCTCGTAAGTGGAGCTCTAGCATTCTAATCCAGGCTGGTGGGCTTCGGGGCCTTCTCCCACCGCTGCAGCCACAGGACTGTGCAGCTCCTATTTAATGGCAAGACGTGTCACAGCTAAATAGTGGAAAATCACGATGGTAGGAGGAACCCGTAGTTGTGGAGGGGTCTGTGTCAGGACTCTGATACGGAAACTTAAATCTCTTAAGATAAACTCTATCTCCTTTTCTTCAGGGCTTTGAATACAGCCGTTCTGGAAATCCCACCAGGAATTGCTTGGAAAAAGCCGTGGCGGCCCTAGATGGGGCCAAGTACAGTAAGTGGTTTCCACTTCAGGGTTCGTGGAGTCTAGACCCCACTCTTCCGCCTATCAGCAAAATCACAGAGGCACAGAACTTAGAGTCGGAAACAGATAAGGATTAGTCAGTTCAGATTTTTTTATTTTACGAAGATGTTGAAGATTTTGGCCCAAGGGCGTGGAGGACAGGCGTCATACGCGTGCGTGTGATTGTTGGGCAAAAATACGTAGGAGTTGAGGCAAAAATGGCAAGACTTTGCCGTTTACTACTCCTGTAAATGCACTCTTTGTCTGCACGTGTCCGTGTAAACGAGTAAATATTAACGGAGTTTCGTAACACTACCTCTGAGCACTGCACAACCCGGGCTGCATTTACCTGCTGCCCTGCGGGGGGCCCCCAGGGATTAGGGGCATTAGGGGTTAGCCCCTTGAATCTTCTCATGAAGGGAGTGGATGACTGTTAAATCATCTTCGTATTTTTTATATAAATTATATAAACGAAGACGGAATGGGGAAGAGAAAATGAGTTTTAGGAGTTTTCTCACAGCGTTGAGTGTAGGGGTTGGAAATGTCTGTGGGGGTTTGGGGGTTTGGGGGAGGTTTTTCTTTTCTTTTGGATGAGGGGAATTCTTTCTGAAGACTCAACCTCGCTGATGTAGTGGTTGCCCGCAGGTGCGTGAGGTGCGCGCTCCCAGGGCTGATGGGGCTCCCAGGGCTGACAGGGCTGACAGGGCTCATGGGGTTCCCAGGGTTGACGGGGCTCCCAGGGCTTACAGGGCTCCCAGGGCTGGTGGGACTCATAGGGCTGATGGGGCTCCTAGAGTTGACTGGGCTGATGGGGCTCCCAGGGCTGACAGGGCTGACGGGGCTCATAGGGCTGATGGGGCTCCCAGGGCTGACAGGGCTCCCAGGGCTGATGGGGCTCATAGGACTGACGGGGCTCCTAGGGTTGATGGGGCTCTCAGGGCTGACAGGGCTCCCCAGGCTGACGGTGCTCATAGGGCTGACGGGGCTCTCAGGGCCCCCCAGGGCTGAAGGGCTCCCAGGGCTGACAGGGCTCACGGGCTGATGGGGTTACCAGGGTTGACAGGGCTCCAAGGGCCGATGGGGCTCCCAGGGCTCCCAGGGCTGATGGGGCTCCTAGGGCTGATAGGGCTCCTAGGGTTGACGGGGCTGTCAGGGCTGACAGGGCTGACAGGGCTCACAGGGCCAATGGGGCTCCCAGGGCTCACAGGGCTCACAGGGCTCACAGGGCTCACAGGCCGGTGGGTTTTCCCACCAGCTCTGGGACACCCGGGGGCTTTGACTGAGGTGACAGCTTAGCCACAGAGCTGACCCCAACCTAGACTTCATTGAGAAGATTTTAAGAGTCACATTTTTCAAGTTAATTGGACTCTCCCTTCAACCATTTGCAGGCGATTTTTATCATGAAGGGGATGTGTTGATATTTTGTCAGGATATTTCCTTCCATGGTATTTAATGTACGCAGTGCCAGGCGTGTTTGTTTTTTTATTTTTTTAATTTTTATTTTTTTATTAATTGTTTTAATTGTTTTTGTTCTCTATGAGGTTTCGGGATCATATCTGTTTAAAAGAGATTTACACTTAAAAATAAAAAAAAATAAAACAAACAAACAAACAAACAAACAAACCAGTTTTTCAATTCCGCAGACACCTCTCAGGCCTGATTTTGGGTTTTGGATAGCCGTGTGGTCAGTGAGTGACTCTTACCTTGGCTCTGAAGTTTTATGTTTTTTTTTTTTTTCAGTTTGTTGATTTTAAGCTGTAATTGAATTGGCAGTTGGCCTTTCGTCTCAGAATTTTGTAAAGAATTATTTCTTTGAAGTGTTTCAGAGAAATGTTACCACCAAAGCAGAATTAGGTGTTTTTTTCTCTTAAAGATATTTTAATTTCAAGGAATTAAAATTAAAGGGGGGTTGGGTACCTGTATTCATCAGGGGACCCCTCGTGACTCAGTGGTGCTGGCTGTCCTGAATCGCCAGCAGAGGTGAGAGCACAAGCTAATGCAGGGAGATACTGTCGGTGTTTTTCAGCCCAGAGGTTTGACTAATTGGTTTACTCTTCCCTTGGCTTTCATTTTAGGTTTGGCCTTTGCTTCAGGCTTAGCTGCCACTGTGACTATTACCCATCTCTTGAAAGCAGGAGACCAAATTATTTGTATGGATGATGTGTACGGAGGTAGGTGACCTGTCTCATTCAGGTTGCGTCAGCTGATATCTTAAAGACAATAAAGTGGGTCCTGAAATATATTAATAATGTTACCAGGATTATGGATCATTTATTATCTTTAAAAATTATTTTAAAGATTTTGTTTATTTATCCATGAGAGACACACAGAGAGAGGCAGAGACGCAGGCAGAGGGAGAAGCAGGCTCCATGCAGGGAGCCCGACGTGGATCTTGATCCCGGGACCCCGGGGTCACAACCCGATCCAAGGGCAGACGCTCAACCCCTAAGCCACCCAGGTGTCCCCATTTATTATCTTTTAAAGGTGTGATGGACACCTCAGTGTTGGCCCAGACCTGGTAAAGGAAGAGTGTAAACATTTAGAGTCTATGCTCTGACACTTGTTTATTAATTTTTTTTTTAACTGCTGCTGGAATGAGGATGTAGTTGTGATCAACTTTCAGATACCTTCTGCTTCAGAGAAGATGGTGTTTAAAGAGTGTTCTAGTGTTATTTAAAACGTTTATCTGCAGTGAAGATGAAGTATAGCCCAGGTCACTCTCAAACAGCTTATCTCTACCCACTTCTCTAGCCTCCCTGCACACTTACGCTTGCGGTTTTAGGGAAACTTTTGAAAACCTGTTTGAAGTATGGACCTTTTCCCTGGAAAAGTGGAAAAGTGTACTTAAGACTACAGTCAGTATTTCTCATTTTAATTTTAGGGTCAAGGGTCTTACCCCTTGCAGTCCGTCATGGGTTCAAATGTAAGAACTTTCATTCTAAACACTTTTTAGTGCAAGTTATTTAAAGTGAACAATTTAAATGGAAGTTATTTATTTTTATTTTTATTTATTTTTATTTTTTTTATTTATTTTTTTTAAATGGAAGTTATTTAAAGTGGTGAGACAGGTTGCCCTTACCTTCAAGCAAGACTTGATTTTATGCCCAAAACAATAGCAAAAATTTTTATAAAGATAGGGATATGGATTCCAGATTCTCCCAAATAATTAAAACGTGATTTCTAGAATATTATCATTTTATCTGTCTCCTATTAGTAAAAAGTCAAATATGTAAGTTCCTTGAAGTAAGAGACTTACTCTTAGCAATCATTTTAACCCTCTTAGAAATTTGCGGTGCTTTGTATTTATCGTTGTTCCCTGATTGTTTGTTAAATAGAAATGGTAGAAAGAGCACACCTTTGGTTACTTTTATAGTGTATTATAAAAAAAAAAAACCTCATGGCACACATAGGTACTGAATCTTGAAATTTGCTATTGATTTTTAACAATTCCTTACATTCTTTTTCAATCACATTATGTAGGGTCAGTCTATATAGCATCAAAAATTCAGTATATCTTTGATCATAAAATACTTTTCCTTTCTTTTTTGGTTGGCTATCAATAACAACAAATATTTTCCTTTAAATTTGCCTATGTAAAAATAAAAATCAAATCCAGAACAGTGTTTGTAAGATGAATTATTCAAAGTTGAATAATTTATCTCCTTTCACCATGAAACTGTAGTTGTTTGGTTTATATTGCCTCATTTATCTATAAAAGCATTTAGAACCACATAACAAAAAGATTGAGAAAAGCTAAAGAATAATAACCAGTTTTTTTCTATTATCATCAAAGTATAATCAGACTGAAAGTTTATTTATTTAAAAAGATTTTATTTATTTATTTGACACAGAGAGAGAGAGAGAGAGAGCACAGAAGCGAGGGGGGGGGGGCAGAGGGAGAAGCAGGCTTCCTGCTGAGCAGGGACTCGATCCCAGGACCCTGGGATCATGACCTGAGCCAAAGGCAGACGCTTAACCCAGGCGCCCCTGAA